>NC_044039.1:211385536-211699706 GCF_901765095.1 Microcaecilia unicolor | reverse complement strand
CAGCTGGAGCGACACTGGCTGTCAGATCGCACAGTTTATTAAACCTTGGCTTCTTGTCAAGGTGACTTCAGTGTGTTGCTAGTGAGACAATCAGTGGGCCCTTGAAGCCACTAAATTTGGGTTAGACAAAATTATGTGTGTGTTGCTCCCAAAGCCAGAATGTGCATCATCAGAACAGCTGCAGCCCATGATTTCTTTATAAAAAAGGGGCTCTTATCTGAGGCAAGGGGCTGCTGCTGTGTTGACATCCCTTCCGTAGAGCAGACCTGCGTCGGACCTCGTATTGCTCTGGATTTACAGCCTGTCTCACTGACACAGACTACAGACACAGACTACTGAATAATTACTGTGGATTCTTTTGGATTTGTATTAGACAAATTAAACCAGCCCTTAGATGCACACCTGTAGGTCCAAGATTAAGGAACACTGGTACTTACTACGAAGTCTCAGAACTAAAGTGAAGCCAACACACAATTGGGTGACAGGTATTGAAACAGAGGAATTTGCATAAAAATCAGAATCTAAATGAGAATAACTCATGGTACAGGCAAGTAAACGCAGATAGCTCTGGAGCAGTGGTGATCAAGCTTTGGCAAAGAGGCTTAACTAAGACTGGGCTTATATACAGAAATACCACAAGCAGAAAGTAGCCTCTGAACAGAAGTGGCAGAGGGAACTGTGGATCCAGTCAGCCTCCCAGACTTGTGTCATGCTGGCAGGCTCAAGAAAACTAAAAAGGTGGAAGAATAATATTCTAAGGATATCAGTGAATTTCCAAGTTTCTAAAAATTCTTTATTCTCCAGTCTTGACTCCGCCAAATGCGTAAGCAATCCTGACCGTTCAAAGGCTGTGTTTTGGCATAAAGCCTTCCTCAGGGGTCTGTCACAGACACATAAGGAGAACAACACACAGGAGAATATTGTTCCAAAAACAAAATCAAAAGTGAAATTCCAATGTGTCACGCAAAGTATGTCCTGGCAAGATACCTTGTCAGGACATACTTCGCTTGACACATTGGAATTTCACTTTTGACTTTGTTTCTGGAACAATTTATCCTGTTTGTTCCCCTTATGTGTCAGACCCCCGAGGAAGGCTTTATGCTGAAACACAGCCCTTGTAGGTTCAGGATTGTTTGTGCATTTGGTGGGTCAAAACTGTACACACATTTTGTATACTGCTTTAGAATAAAGAATTTTTAGAAGCTTGGACTTCTTTTTGAATGATATCCTTTAAATATTATTTTTCCACATTTGTTTGTGGAAGCTTTGTGCTCCTCCCCTTTTTTTTTTTTACAGATCACAGGCTCATCCAGGCAAGGCTCTTCCAGGAGTTGAACCACTTGCAGGCCAGTGTTGGAACCTCCATATCTTCCACAGCAAGGACTACTGACTACAAAAGATTAGACCCTAGCTCTGTAATTGTAAAACAATCCACGACCACTTGAACTTCAGGAAATCACTAAAAACCAACCTCTTCAAAAAGGCCTACCGCAACGACCCCACGTAACCCTCTTCACTTACCAACACAGCATGACTATGATCGAACAGGACAACACGCAATCTTCATCCATTCCGACTCTCCACTTGTACCTCATAGGATCCATATACAACTTTGTATTTGTTATCCACCGACTGGGGAAACGCCTTTGATGGTACTATGTAAGCCACATTGAGCCTGCAAATAGGTGAGAAAATGTGGGGTACAAATTAATTGCGGCCCTCTCTTCTTCCAGAACTCTATAGATCAGAGTCTAAAGGCCCTGGAATGCACCATTAGAGCACACCCCATGGGGAATACCTAGGCCTACTCTACTTTAGCCAATTGCACTACGTCCTCCTTGTGAGGAGCAGACACCTAGTAAGAAATCAGTGTGTTCTAATAGAAGAAAAACATCCAGTGGAAAGTGTGTAAACACTATAACACTGCTGTACCAGAAAACCACAAGAATCATGACTCTGATAGAATTTCAGAGAAGAAGGATGTTTGGATCACCTGGGACCTCTAAAACTTAGTGACTTCTGACTCCCTCCTCTGCATAACATCCAGTGCAGCTCCATTCAGATCAGTATTCTCTGTCTCCAGCAGATGGTAGGTGGACATAGCTGCAGTGTACTGTGTGAGCTGATTTGAGGTAACTCTTGGGCCCAGCAGAAGAGCTGTGGTACCTCAATTGTGTTTTGGCAGGCAAGAGGTGTCTGGATTCTCTACCTAGTCCCTTGGGGGAATACCCGAACAAGTCCAGATCCTTTTCTTCCCACCGTCTTTCTCTGGCTTCCTATTCTTCCATCTGGCTTTCTGCTGTCCTCTGGCTCCCCAATGAATTCAAAAGAAAGAATGAATGGAAAATCACTAATCAGGGAAGGAACGTTGCACAGAGCCTTGACAAGGGCTAGGAGTTCTTGGAAGCTGAAGGCAGTCCAACTCAATGTGCAGGGAGAGGGGTGGCTGTGGCAGTAGCCCTACGTTGTGAAAGCAAGACCAAGGTCAGGATAGACATCAGAAGCTGCACAGCAAGACCTGTGAAGCACCAGGAGCAGCACTTTATTTTCAATCAGCGGGGCAGCATGGAGGCTGCAGCTGAGCAGGGTGAAGTTCTGTTCCAGCTGTGGTGGCCTGGCCACCCAGCAACAATGGGTTAGTGGGCCTAGTACTACAGCAGAGTGGACAGGCCATATCTGAAGGAAGTGGGAAAGAGCAAAACAGCCATTTTAGCTCCTCAGAGATTATAACAATAGAGGTAGACAGGAAATAATGTTTTTCCTACATCCTTTTCTCACATATTTGTGCTGTATGCTCATGCCTTTTAGCAATGCGATGGCCTGTATCATGCTTGCAGTGCTACTTCTATTTATAATGGTGGGAATGGCTCGGCAGGACACAGTTTTCAAATCCTTTAAACATCATTGTGTCCTCAGGAATGAAAAAGCAGATCAGAAGTGCTAATAGAATAGAACTGCATAAACAAAATGATTATTATTATTTAGTTTTCTCTACCAAGGGCTGCTTTATATTAAGGACCTTAAACACCAAGGCTTTTTGTTCATTTTGCACTGTAGGAAAATGCTACAATCATTAGGACACATCTTGAAAAGAAAACCAGATCACAAATACTATACAAATAGTGGAGTGGAGGTGTGGCCTATTGGTTAGAGCACTAGTCTTGCAATCCAGAGGTGGCCACTTCAAACCCCACTGCTGCTCCTTGTGATCTTGGGCAAGTCACTTAAACCTCCATTGTCTCAGGTACAAACTTAGATTGTGAGCCCTCCTGGGACAGAGAAATATCCAGTGTACCTGAATGTAACTCACCTTGAGCTACTACTGAAAAACATGTGAGCAAAATCTAAATAAATATGATGCAATCTTGAGCAAAACATTTAACCACCCAGTCCTCAGATTTAGATCACAGTTTCTGTGGGGATACGGTTTTGGATGCATGGAGAGTGCTAAGAAACTCATAATAGCTAAATTTATTATGATGACAGGACAAATTAAGCTAGAATATCTTCCAAGGGCAGCCAGAAATTAAAATTAGAATGTGCCAAACTGTTACTCCTGCTGCTAGAGAGACAGACAGAACACACACTGCATTCTCCATATCCTGAGCTATTTGTGCCACATCTCAATCAGCTCCAGAAGTGCACACAGTCTCGACAAATGCCTAGAAGACGAGCAAGACATCTAATTTTAGTCCACCAGAAACCAAATGACTGGTGCAAGAGGACACCACACCCTGCCCAATCCTGTGCTAAAAGCCAGTGGGGAATCCTGGCTTCAGCAGGAGGATTCTACAGAATGTCCAGGCTCTGGCATTCTTCAAAGAGGACCCTGACAATCACAAGCTGATGGGAACAAGACGGCATGAAAGAAGGTGACAGAAGTTCAAGGACTAACTCTGAATGTGCAGCATATTCTCCTCTCAAACTAGTGCCGGCTGAAAGGAAAGGAGGGGTTAAACATTTTAGACTTTAGCGTGGGATGCTCCTGTATTACCCCAAATCCTACCTTTTCTACAGCTCTGCTCTACATCATTTATTTTGAATTCTTTGTGGGGGGAGGGGGGAGAGGGAAGGAGACTCAATGAAGATGGCTACAGCCTGGTCTGTTCATACTGCTTAGATGAGGGAATTTAACCTCCCCATCATCTATGTCACCCTTAGTAAGAGGTGAGAAAAGGGTATCCCAGATACTTAATGGCAAGAGAATAGGTGGGGACACGCAAATTAGAAGACAGGAGGCATTTTGGCATCATTTACCGTAACCAGGGCTGCCAAAAGGCTGGGCAGGGCCTCCGCTGCCAGACCCAGGGCAGAATTGTCATTGCTGCCGCCGCCACACTCCACCCCCCAAAAAAATCATCACCACCGCTGCCCCCCCCCCCCCCCCCCCCCCCCGCCTGAAGAAACTTGGCTGGTCCTGCCAGCTGCAGGCAGAGCGGCTCCTTCCTCAGCCCAACATTGCCTGCCCCTACGACTGCTTTCCTAAGGTTGCACATGCTCAGTCTCAAAACTGAGAATGCGTGTGACCTGAGGGCCCAGCAGCAGCTGCTAGGCAGGCAATGCAAGAGGGGCTTGGTGCCGGAGTTTTCTCTCTCCTGCTCCTGTCAGGATGCGATCACCCGGGTCCTGTCAGGAGCAGGAGAGAGAGACCCCTGCGCCGGGCCCCTGGGAATTTTGCCCCCCCCCAACCCTCCCACCCTGGCAGCTATGACCCTAACTGATATATGCAGAGTGTCTAGGGGTGACTGAGTTATATGAAGAAATCAGCACAGCCCCCTAGATTTATTGCATTACTGAAGATCTAATGGAACCTATCTTCCAGGACATGCATGCAGGTGAATCCCCCAAACCAGACCCTTGCCATTAGACTGCATGATGCTCCCTGAAAATTTGCTGCGGCTAGAACACCGAATACGAATGTTATGGGGGAGGGAAGACACACTTGCTCCCACTCCTTCCCCCACCCCCACACTTCCATAACCATACGTTTTAGTTACCCTTACAACTGATGAGCGGTGAAGTTTTGCCAAGTATAAGGAGCTGCCAGTGTTAACCACAGTCTGAAAGGGATCCTCCACATCTCTGTGCTGTATTAACACTCCTGCACCCAGCAGGCTCAGAGTTCAGGGTCTAAGAGATCCTGTCACAGTCAACTCAGCCTTCTCTCCTTCTGAGATAAAATTAAAAGCAACTTGGTAATAATCAGGGGCATAGCCAGACACCAAATAGGCGGAAGTATATCAGAGGGAAGGCTGTGGGGCTGGTTTGAGCAGTATGTATCAGTCACTACTCACTGCAGGCGAAGATCTGCTATTTACAATGTATGCAGGAGGAACAGTTGTTGGGAGTTTTCGGCTGGTGAGGCTTGGGGATCCTTGCCATCATAGGTGTGCTGCTACTGGGTGGGCCTGAGCCCACATTGGATTGGCCTGGGCCCACCCTTGGCTACGCCACTGGTAATAATCATAATTATTTTTCAATGCTGCAGTCTGCCTGTTGATGGAGAGGATGTTCAACATTTGACCCTATTAGCCTTAATTTTTGCCTGCTGTGCTAGTTACCCATAGAAGGGAGGTTCAATTTAAGATTTGTTGTATGGTTCAAAGATATGTCTATACAGGTATCCCCAATTATCTAGCAACTTAGTTAATGAGATACATACCTATTAGAGAAGAAAAAAAAACCCAATAAATATAAGGAAAAAAAGTCCACATATGGAGCAAAACAAAAGTCCCAGAAGAAAGTGGATCCAGTCAATGAAGATAGGAATCAAATAATTCTTTATTATACTTAGCATCTGAAAACAATTATCTGCCAACTTAGTTCATGTGTGCCTAGCAGAGAACAATTATCCTTTCAGCAGGAGCTATAGTAACATAGTAAATGACGGCAGATCAAGAACTGCATGGTCCATCCAGTCTGCCCAATAGTCGCATCCATTATCAATTCACGATTGAACCAACAGCCAATAGTAGTATTAACACATTACTCAGTAAGTTCCACTTCACGATGCCTTCCCCTTCCATAACTACATAAGTAACATAGTAACATAGTAGATGACGGCAGAAAAAGACCTGCATGGTCCATCCAGTCTGCCCAAGACAAACTCATATGTGTATACCTTACCTTGAATTTGTACCTGTCCTTTTCAGGGCACAGACCATATAAGTCTGCCCAGCAGACTTTCCCGCCTCCCAACCACCAGTCCCGCCTCCCATCACCGGCTCTGGTACAGACCGTATAAGTCTGCCCTCCCCTATCCTCGCCTCCCAACCACCACCCCCTCTTCCCCCCAACTGCTCCACCACCCAATTTCAGCTAAGCTTCTGAGGATCCATTCCTTCTGCACAGGATTTCTCTATGCATATCCCACGCATGTTTGAACTCCGTTACCATTTTCATCTCCACCACCTCCTGCGGGAGGGCATTCCAAGCGTCCACCACCCTCTCCGTGAAAAAATACTTCCTGATATCTTTCCTGAGTCTGCCCCCCTTCAATCTCATTTCATGTCCTCTCGTTCTACCGCCTTCCCATCTCCGGAAAAGATTCGTTTGCGGATTAATACCTTTCAAGTATTTGAACGTCTGTATCATATCACGTCTGTTCCTCCTTTCCTCCAGGGTGTACATGTTCAGGTCAGCAAGCCTCTCTTCATACGTCTTGGAACGTAAATCCCATACCATCCTCGTAGCTTTTCTTTGCACCGCTTCCATTTTTTTAACATCCTTCGCAAGATACGGCCTCCAAAACTGAACACAATACTCCAGGTGGGGCCTCACCAACGTCTTATACAGGGGCATTAAAACCTCCTTTCTTCTGCTGGTCACTCCTCTCTATACAGCCTAGCAATCTTCTAGCTACTGCCACCACCTTGTCACACTGTTTCGTCGCCTTCAGGTCCTCAGATACTATCATCCCAAGATCCCTCTCCCCGTCCGTGCCTATCAGACTCTCCCCACCTAACACATACGTCTCCCTTGGATTTCTACTCCCTAAGTGCATCACTTTGCATTTCTTCGCATTGAATTTTAATTGCCAAACGTTAGACCATTCTTCTAGCTTCTTCAGATCTTTTTTCATGTTTTCCACACCCTCCGGGGTGTCCACTCTGTTGGAAATCTTGGTGTCATCCGCAAAAAGGCAAACTTTACCTTGTAACCCTTCGGCAATGTCACTCACAAATATATTGAACAGAATGGGCCTCAGCACCGATCCCTGAGGCACTCCACTACTCACCTTTCCCTCCTCCGAGCGAACTCCATTTACCACCACCCTCTGGCGTCTGTCCGTCAACCAGTTCCTAATCCAGTTCACCACTTCGGGTCCTATCTTCAGGCCGTCTAGTTTATTTAAGAGCCTCCTGTGGGGAACCGTGTTGAAAGCCTTGCTGAAATCTAAGTAGATGACATCCATAGCACGTCCTTGATTTAATTCTCCCGTCACCCAGTCAAAGAAGTGTTGCCATACTGGGACAGACCGAAGGTCCATCAAGCCCAGTATCCTGTTCCCCAACAGTGGCCAATCCAGGTCACAAGTACCTGGCAAGATCCCAAAACAGTACATTTTATTATGCTTCTTGTCCCAGAAATAAGCAGTGGATTTTCCCAAGTCCATTTCAATAATGGCTTATGGACTTTTATTTTAGGAGCTATCAAAAACTTTTTTTTTACCCCGCTAAGCTAACTGCTTTTACCATATTCTCAGGCAATGAATTCCAGAGTTTAATTACATGTGGAGTGAAGAAATTACACTACTGAGATACACAGCACCTGCACTCATAGCATATGATATGAATGTGGTATAATATACACATACTTGTTCATGATCGATCCTTGCCATTTTCAGGGCTCAGACCATAAAATGTGTCCAGCACCAGCCCTACTTCCAAACTGCTGGTGTTGCCATAGAAGCCCAGTCTGGCACATCCTGATCTGTCTTTTGTCATATATAGGACACAGACCACAGATGTCTCTTCCCTGTCCTCACTTCCCCGCTGCTGGAGTTGCCATCTAAGACATCAAAAATAGTCAGTCCCAATGTATAGGATGTATAGGGAAATCCAGAGAAATTACACACTCTTGGAACTACACAAAGAATTTGATTTAAAAAGGGAAAAAAGGAGAATTCAATATACGCTGTTCCCACAGCCGAGCTTAAATTTTCAGTGAGTTTAGCTGTAACAACGGCTCACTTACAAGCTCTATACATCATTTGTACTCCTTGATTTTTTTTTATATATATATATGAAGCAAATTAAGGGGGTCTTTTACTTAGGCACATTGGCGTTTTTAACATGCATTAAAAATAGGCACCCGCTAAACGCTAAAGATACCCATAGGAATATATTGGCGTCTTTAGCGTTTAGCGCATGCCTATTTTAAATGTGCACTAAAAACACCAGCGCACCTTAGTAAAAGGGAAAGGGAAATGGGACTTGATTACTGCCTTTCTGAGGTTTTTGACACTACATTCAAAGTGGTTTACATATATTCAGGTACTTATTTTGTACCAGGGGCAATGGAGGGTTAAGTGACTTGCCCAGAGTCACAAGGAGCTGCAGTGGGAATCAAATCCAGTTTCCCAGGATCAAAGTCCACTGCACTAACCACTAGGCTACTCCTCCACTGATTCCACCAATAACAGCCAACCTCATCAGTGATGTCACAATAGCTTGATTGCCTGATACCTGGCTCACTTCTGATATTGTGATGTCATAAGGGAAAGAGGGAAAGGGAAATGGGACTTGATATACTGCCTTTCTGAGGTTTTTTGCAACTACATTCAAAGTGGTTTACATATATTCAGGTACTTATTTTGTACCAGGGGCAATGGAGGGTTAAGTGACTTGCCCAGAGTCACAAGGAGCTGCAGTGGGAATTGAACTCAGTTCCCCAGAATCAAAGTCCACTGCACTAACCACTAGGCTACTCCTACACTCATTCCACCAATAAGAGCCAACCTCATCAGTGATGTCACAATGGCTTGATTGCCCAATATTTGGCTCACTTCTGATATTGTGATGTCATAAGGGAAAGAGGGAAAGGGAAGTGGGACTTGATATACCACCTTTCTGAGGTTTTTGCAACTACATTCAAAGTGGTTTACATATATTCAGGTACTTATTTTGTACCAGGGGCATTGGAGGGTTAAGTGACTTGCCCAGAGTCACAAGGTGCTGCAGTGGGAATCAAATCCAGTTTCCCAGGATCAAAGTCCACTGCACTAACCACTAGGCTACTCCTCCACTGATTCCACCAATAACAGCCAACCTCATCAGTGATGTCACAATGGCTTGATTGCCTGATACCTGGCTCACTTCTGATATTGTGATGTCATAAGGGAAAGAGGGAAAGGGAAGTGGGACTTGATATACCGCCTTTCTGAGGTTTTTGCAACTACATTCAAAGTGGTTTACATATATTCAGGTACTTATTTTGTACCAGGGGCATTGGAGGGTTAAGTGACTTGCCCAGAGTCACAAGGAGCTGCAGTGGGAATTGAACTCAGTTCTCTAGGATCAAAGTCCACTGCACTAACCACTAGGCTACTCCTCCACTCACACCCCTAAATGATGTATAGAGCTTGTAAGTGAGACGTTGTTAAGGCTACACTCACTGAAAAATTAAGCTCGGCTGTGGGAACAGCATATATTGAATTCTCCTTTTGCTCCCTTTTTCATTCAAATTCTTTGTGTAGTTCCAAGAGTGTGTAATTTCTCTGGATTTCCCTATACATCCTATACATAGGGATTGACTACTTTTGATGTCTTATATTGAGTGTCTCTCCCTTGGGATTCTACAGCTGGGGGTTGCCATCTAAGCTCCACCTCCTGCTTCAGGTAGATGCGGGTCCTTTCAGATCTGCTCTACAGAATAAAGTTCTGCTGGTTTTGCAAGTGAAACAACAAAACCACAGGAGTGGAAAGGACACCAATGTCCCATGTAAAGTCACAAAAGCAGGAGGAGAGTGGGAACAGAACCAGGCTCTTCAAGGAACAGACCACGGACATTCTACGTTGGACGTCCTTGGTCTGTTCCTTGAAGAGCCTGATTCTGTTCCCATTCACCTGCTGATTTTGCAAGAGGAACAGCCCTAACTCCAGATTAAGAGAAAACTTATGAACTCCTACTATTGTTTCTTCAGTCTCTCGCAAAGAGCCGATGAAAGTTAGCCCATTAGAGGTTACTGGTAACAAAGGTCTATGACTTTCCCCGGGCAGTTGAAGCTAATTTTGGTAAAGATATCTCTTTGTTACTGGCATCTGTTATTAAATGTTAGTCTTTTTACCACCACTCCAAACCAATTATGTACCAGCCACTCTTAATTTGTAGTGATAAATGACTAAGAAAGGCTATGTAAGAGAAAAAGCAATTTAGTTTATTTACTTACTTATAAAAGTACAGATATAAACAACATTTTCTCATGGGAGAACAGCCGCTGCTACACATAGGTGTTTTCTGCCACTGTTTCTCCCAACTGTTTTTATATCTTTTATGTTCCCATAGGTTTAACAAATCATCTTCCTCAAAGATCATTCTGTTTTCTTTCAACTGCCAAACCACATTCCTTTGTCCATCCATAATTACTCACTTCCCACACTTGTTATCAGATCATGAGTCCCCAGCTCACATAGCTTAAACCTTTTTACCTTGTTTCAAAGATTAGTGTATGGCCATCAATAGAAAAAATAGAAAATCATCCAGTTTTCTGTTGTGGTAAAAATGTCCCTACAGTGCGGGGAAAAACATGTAAGGGTGCACTAAGGCCACTTTTACCCTAACTTGGTAAAAGGACCCCTTTCCTCTTTCTTTTCTCTCTGTCAGCCTCTATGGCGTCTTTCCTAACCCACCTTGATGCCATGTGTTCAAAGGCAGTAAATAAAGATGAAATAAACATTAAACATAAAAAAAATGTCTGAAAGGGGAAATGAGAGAACTGAAGGACAGTGTTTAACCTTTCAAACAAAATTTAAACAAGAGCAGACCTGCCAAGTCACTCGTGCTTTGGCGCGTCATCTCCCACACTCCCGCCAAAGCGGTAAAGTTTCCCGCTGAAACAGGCAGCAGCGCTAAGCTCCCTCCATTTCTGGCTGCGGCTGCTTCTCCCGTTGAGCAGCAGCGGCCGCAACAACAACAACAAAAAAGAACTAACAAACAAACAAAAAAAAATGTAAAAAAGCAAGCGGGGAACTGCAGGCAGCCTTCAGGCATTGGCTGTCTGCTCTGTTCCTCAGGTCAGCAGAGGATACCATAGCAGCATTATACTGACCTGAGGCCAGAGCCGTAGCAAGGGGAGCTGACACCCGGGGCGGGTTGCCGCTGCGCACCCCCCCCCCCGGGTGCAGCACGGCGCACCCTCCTCACGCTGGAGTGCAACCCCTCCCGGAGCGCATACCTCCCCCCCGGAGCGCATACCTGTGGGGAGAGATGGGCGGGAGGGCCGATCCGCCCCGACTGCACGTTGCTGGGGTGTGTCGGCTCCGCGCTGGTTCACTGCTCTCTCTGTCCTGGAACAGGAAGTAACCTGTTCCGGGGCAGAGAGGGCAGTGCACCAGCGCGGAGCCGACACCCCCCAGCGGTGTGCACCCGGGGCGGACCGCCCCCCTTCCTACGCCACTGCCTGAGGCAGGAGGTTTTGGCCTCTGAAAGCTAATTGAAAAGGGTGTTAGGCTATTAAATAAATTAGTTTCTGAACTGGCCAGGGCGGAGCCATGTAGAGTAGTTGGAGCCAATGCTGTGGGTGTGTACTAAAATCTCCCTCTCAAAAATTGGGACCCCTTGGCAGCTCTGCAAGAGGATATAGAACTAATAACCAGCAGTCTGAAAACCAAAGGGCTTGTACAAAGAATTGTTGTCACATGATAGATTCGGTAAAGCTATTGGAAATGAGCTATAAGAAATACATGTACTTTATGGCACCTGAAGATGGGACCTTTGCTCTGATTCGTTTACACGGTGCAGGTGGCGTCGTGTGAGTCGTACTCCGGCTCGGTAGGTGGCGCTGTGAGCCGCGGCCTCGAGCGGGGACAGGTTTTCCCTCCTCTTTCGTAGCGCGTCTGTACTGGCGTCAGCTCGCGCTGTTTCCGCCTGTCGCTGCGCCTCCCATCGCTATGGAGATCGGTGCCGAGATCAGCCGCAAAATCCGGGTCAGTGCGCGGCGCCCAGAGGCCGAGGGAGGGGGGTGGGGTACGTGGGGACCCAGCGAGTGGCCCCCGCCCCAGGTCATTTCAGCAGAGTTAGCGAATGTGGGGGAAATGCAGGCGGCTTAGGGAGGCGACTCGGCCTAATATTAATTATAGGGACTAGAAGACTGACAGGTTTTTATTATGGTTATTAGCATTTGTATAGCGCTACCAGACGCAACGCAGTGCTGAACACCTGACACAAAAGTGCTTACAATATTTCTGCAGCTTTCTACTGCAGGGAGACCCTGTCTGACAAGGTACCACAGAAAGGCTCTATATCAAAGCCTGTTATCCTTAAGGTTATCAATAGAAATCAAACATGGAAAAGAAAATAAGATGATACCTTTTTTATTGGACATAACTTAATACATTTCTTGATTAGCTTTCGAAGGTTGCCCTTCTTCGTCAGATCGGAAATAAGCAAATGTGCTAGCTGACAGTGTATATAAGTGAAAACATTCAAGCATTACTATGACAGTAAAATAGATACCATTGGAGATTCTACATGGAATGTTGCTACTATTGGAGATTCTACATGGAATGTTGCTATTCCACTAGCAACATTCCATGTAGAAGGCTGCGCAGGCTTCTGTTTCTGTGAGTCTGACGTCCTGCACGGACTCACAGAAGCAGAAGCCTGCGCGGCCACATTGGTGATCCGCAAGGGCCGACTTCTACATGGAATGTTGCTAGTGGAATAGCAACATTCCATGTAGAATCTATAGAAATCAAACAAAATAAAACATGGAAAAGAAAATAAGATGATACCTTTTTTATTGGACATAACTTAATACATTTCTTGATTAGCTTTTGAAGGTTACCCTTCTTCCTAAGATCGGAAATAAGCAAATGTGCTAGCTGACAGTGTATATAAGTGAAAACATTCAAGCATTACTATGACAGTAAAATAGATACCATTGGAGATTCTACATGGAATGTTGCTACTATTGGAGATTCTACATGGAATGTTGCTATTCTACTAGCAACATTCCATGTAGAAGCCTGCGCGGCCACATTGGTGATCTACAAGGGCCGACTTCTACATGGAATGTTGCTAGTGGAATAGCAACATTCCATGTAGAATCTATAGAAATCAAACAAAATAAAACATGGAAAAGAAAATAAGATGATACCTTTTTTATTGGACATAACTTAATACATTTCTTGATTAGCTTTCGAAGGTTGCTCTTCTTCGTCAGATTGGAAATAAGCAAATGTGCTAGCTGACAGTGTATATAAGTAAAAACATTCAAGCATTACTATGACAGTAAAATAGATACTATTGGAGATTCTACATGGAATGTTGCTATTCCACTAGCGCAGAAAAGAAACAAGTGGAAAAACAACTTCAAGGGATCAATCCAAGACAAGAGATAAGATGCTCCAAAAAAACTTTATTAAGGACCCAACACGGTCCGTGTTTCGGTTTTTGAAAAAACCTTCATCAGGGGTCTATAACATAACAACAAGAAAATAACAAAACAACAAAACACATATATGATTAAATGAAAGAAAGATAGAAACAAATTAAATCAAATGTATTACAATCAATTTTAAAAAACATAATAATATTAAAAATTAAAAAATTAAAAATATTGATCATTCCTAATATAAATCAAATATTCTCACATAGAATCTGATATATTAACAGAATATTATTATTATACCATCAGATAAGCAGCCAAGTGGGTAAAAAGTAAATAGACTCTATATAATTTAAGAACTTATCTACAATAAAACCCAGTAAATCAATACATAATTGTGTATGATATATAGCATAACATATAACTTTAAATAGAAAGGCAGATAGTGTTTTAAATGGGTAACAGAAAATTTCTTAATCCATACATATAAATAAGGATATGTATGGATGTATGGGGACATCAAAGCATATCATTGATATTCTAACCAGTGGCGTAGCCAGACTGCCAGTTTTGGGTGGGCCTGAACCCAAAGTGGGTGGGCACAAAATTTTCTCTCTACCCCCCTCCCCCAGCAAAATGTAGTCACACTCAGATACATTTGTCACACAGGGTAATAATGCTGTTACGGTATCCTCTCCTGAACTAAGGAAGGAAGGAAGTATTGGTCTCTGAAACTTTATTAACACCATATTACTTTATCCTAAATTAAAAATACAATTATTTTCTTTACCTTTGCTGTATGGCCATTTACTTTTTCTCATTGTGTTGCTCCCAGTCTCTAGATTCTGCTTTCCTTCGTTTTCGCTTAACTCTTCTGCCAGGGTTTCCTGGCTATTTGTCATTTTTCTCTCCTTTTTCTTTGCTTTATTCAATACTAGTAAAAAAGCCCCGTTTCTGATGCAAATGAAATGGGGGCTAGCAATGTTTTCTTCTGTGTGCATGTGGGAGTGTGTGTGTCCCTGCCCTCTCTCCCCTCCCCCCTCCCCCCTCTGAGTCCTTCAGTAAAAAAGCCCTGTTTCTGATGCAAATGAAATGGGGGCTAGCAAGGTTTTCTTCTGTGTGCATGTGGGAGTGTGTGTGTCCCTGCCCTCTGGCCTCTCTCCCCTCCCCCCTCTGAGTCCTTCACTGTTACAGAGCCAGCCATTTGATTTCGTGCTCTGCTGTTTTCCTTCACTGACTGTTTGTGTTACAGAGAGGGCGGGGCAGACACTCATGGGGAAACCGGATATCTCTCCCCCTTTACACTTCCATCTGGAGGCTTCATAGAACGTTGGTGTTGCCTTTTATATAGAGAGATTTTTCTGCCTCTCTCTCTCTCTCTCTCCCTGTCCAGATTTAATTAATTCTTACTATCCATTCTTTAATTTCCTTCATCTACTTATGGCTTTTCATCTTTTTCTCACCCTTGTTCTCCCCATGCCCCTTCCTCTTATTTTCCAGTCTTTCACTACTCCCCTTTTCCATCCAGCAGCTCTCCTCTTTCTCTCCCCATCCTTCCAGTCTCCCCTTTCTCTCCCCATCCTTCCAGTAGTCTTCCCTCTTTCTTTCTGCATCCTTCCGTCCAGTGTCACCTCTTTCTCCCTACCCTTCCATCCAGCGTCTTCCCTCTTTCTCTCCCCATCCTTCCACCCATCTACCCTCTCTCCTGATCCTTCCATCTAATGTCTCTCTCTCCCTCCTTCTAACCAGTGTCTATCTCTCTACCCTTTTCTGTTCAGTGTCCCTTCTCTCTCCACATCCTTCCAGTCTCGCCCCTTTCTCTCTGCATCCTTTCATCCATCTCCCCTCTTTCTCTCCCCATCCTTCCATCCAGTGTCTCTCTCCCTATCCATCCGTTTTCCCTCTTTCTCTGCCATCCTTCCATCCGTTTTCCCTCTTTCTCTGCCATCCTTCCGTCTCCCTCGTTCTCTCCCCATCCTTCCGTCTCCCTCGTTCTCTCCCCATCCTTCCGTTTTCCCTCTTTCTCTGCCATCCTCCTATCTGTTTTCCCTCTTTCTCTGCCATCCTTCCATCCGTTTTCCCTCTTTCTCTGCCATCCTTCCATCTGTTTTCCCTCTTTCTCTCCCCATCCTTCCATCTGTTTTCCCTCGTTCTCTCCCCATCCTTCCGTTTTCCCTCTTTCTCTGCCATCCTTCCGTCTGTTTTCCCTCTTTCTCTAACATCCTTCTGTCTGTTTTCCCTCTTTCTCTCCCGATCCTTCCGTTTTCCCTCTTTCTCTGCCATCCTTCCGTCTGTTTTCCCTCTTTCTCTAACATCCTTCTGTCTGTTTTCCCTCTTTCTCTCCCCATCCTTCTGTTTTCCCTCATTCTCCCAGTCCCCATCCTGCCATCCGTTTTCCCTCTTTCTCTCCCCATCCTTCTGTTTTCCCTCTTTCTCCCCAGTCCCCATCCTGCCATCTGTTTTCCCTCTCCCGATTCAGGCGCGCCAGCCCCAGCTACAAAAAGAAGAAGCGCTCAGCTGATTGAGCTGAGCGCCGCCACCAACGCTAAAGATGAGAAAAAATGTTTAAAAAAAAAAGCGCGGCACCGCAGGCAGCCTCAAAGCATTGGCTGCTGGCTCTGCAGGCTCCTCCCGTCTCTTACGTCACTGCCCCTGCTTCGCTCCAGGGGCAGTGACTTAAGAGACGGGAGGAGCCTGCAGAGCCAGCAGCCAATGCTTCGAGGCTGCCTACAGTGCCGTGCTTTTTTTTTTACATTTTTTCTCATTAACGTTGGCGGTGGCACTCAGCTCAGTCAGCTGAGCGCTTCTTCTTTTTGTAGCGCCGGCCCTGTTCTGCTCAACAGGAAAAGCAGCAGTGGCCGGCAATGGGAGTGGGCGGGCCAGAGCTGAAATTGGGTGGGCCTGGACCCACCCAGGCCCACCCGTAGCTACACCCCTGATTCTAACAGGATGGATGTGAGAGGAGGGTGATAAACAGAGAAATACAACTTTATGGTTTATAATGGGCTTGCATACCTCCTTCACACCCTGTCAGACTGTCAAAGTAATGCTTGGATGTTTCACTTATATATACTATCTGCTACCACATTTGCTTATTTCCGATCTGACGAAGAAGGGCAACCTTCGAAAGCTAATCAAGAAATGTGTTAAGTTATGTCCATTAAAAAAGGTATCATCTTATTTTCTTCTCCATGTTTTATTTTGTTTGATTTCTATAGATTCTACATGGAATGTTGCTATTCCACTAGCAACATTCCATGTAGAAGTCGGCCCTTGTAGATCACCAACATGGCCGCGCAGGCTTCTGCTTCTGTGAGTCTGACGTCCTGCACGTACGTGCAGGACGTCAGACTCACAGAAACAGAAGCCTGCGCAGCCTTCTACATGGAATGTTGCTAGTGGAATAGCAACATTCCATGTAGAATCTCCAATAGTAGCAACATTCCATGTAGAATCTCCAATGGTATCTATTTTACTGTCATAGTAATGCTTGAATGTTTTCACTTATATACACTGTCAGCTAGCACATTTGCTTATTTCCGATCTGATGAAGAAGGGCAACCTTCGAAAGCTAATCAAGAACTGTATTAAGTTATGTCCAATAAAAAAGGTATCATCTTATTTTCTTTTCCATGTTTGATTTGTTTGATTTCTATTGATAACCTTAAGAGTGGACTAACACGGCTAACACACCTCTCACCCAGCCTGTCCCCTCCCAGATTTACTAACAGCCATTCCACTGAGATGTTTACAATTTGAATTAACCCCCCCCCCCCCCCCCCCGAGGGGCCCATGCAGAAAGCTGCTGCCGGCTGCAGTGCCTAACGAGCAGTCTGCGTCCACGTTATGGGCTGCCGATACAGAAAGCAGTTTAGCAATGAAATTAACTCAGGACAATAGAGACTTCAGTGCACAAATTGCATTGTAAATAGGCTGTTAGCTAATCCGCACGCAGCAATGCACAGAAACTAAGAAATGTACCTCCAGAACCGAGTCAGTTTAGGGGAGCCCCCCAACCCAAACACCCTACCCCTGGTAGCTTTCTACGTTTGAACCTGGTGACCACCCTGTTAAAGAAGGCTACCTTCCTGACAACCTAATTTACCTCTTCTTTGTTATAGCAAAATCCATGGACCTTATCAGTTTCTATTCACTCTTATTATCTCTGTTTTTCTACATGTTACCTATACGTTTACTATTTTACTATTACACTGTTGAATTGTATTTTACTGAACTGTAGTTTGCCCTACGGTCTTGTGTAAGCCACATTTGTTATTTATTTATTGCATTTGTATCCCACATTTTCCCACCTATTTGCGGGTTCATTGTGGCTTACAATACATTGTATTGATGGAAGTACAATCTGTTACACCATAATTATGGTTACATTATGAGGCGTTAAATTAAAACAAATCCCTGTATCGTTAAAGAGAATAAAACAATGGCAAAGAACAACAAAACAATAGAACAACACCGGATCCTGATTGGGCAGCAGAGCGATAGCAAGAGATGGTTCGGGTATAATATTTTCTGTTTTTTACCTGTAGATTAGGTTTAAGCGTGTAAGATTGCGGGGGATACAAGTACGGAAGAGGATGTATTGATGCATTGCTAACAGTGTGTGTGGACTTCATGTGTTTTGATCCTTTCGATATATTTTTTCAAAAAGATGGGTCTTTAGTAGTTTGCGGAATTTGGTTAGTTCGTGGATCGTTTTCAGATTTCGTGGTAGTTTGTTCCAGAATTGTGTGCTCATATAAGAGAAGGTTGACGCGTGCAGCACTTTGTATTTTATGCCTTTGCAGTTAGGGAAGTGGAGGTTTAGGAAGGTTCGGGATCTTTTAGCGTTTCTGGGTGGTAGGTCTATCAAGTCAGACATGTAGGCTGGGGCTTCACCATGAATAATTTTGTGGACTAGTGTGCATACTTTAAAAGTGATGCGTTCCTTGAGTGGGAGCCAGTGTAGCTACTAGTGGGAAAATGTGGGGTATACATGTGTTAAAAATAAAATAAATAATCTAGTGCCCCCCTTATATGGCAGACTGACCCCACTCACTGTAACCCAGGATGTACTGTGCAGGGCCAGCAGGCACCACCATGTTTCAAGATGGTGCTGTCAGTGGCAGGAGCGAGTGGGCATCACCCCTGTCTCTTTTGGAATACAGGTCTTGGAGAGGGTTTGAGATGCTGCTAGACATCATGCCAGGGATGTATAATTGGGGGGGGGGGGGGCGGGGGCACCTGGCTGTGGAGTCAGGACCTCAAACATTCAACTCCTTCTCCTCTAGTTTTCTACTGTTCGACTCCTGATATTGGGCTTTACATTTTTGTTGTTTTGGATAAATGACTGGTAAATATAGTGTTAGATCCAGAATAAAGATACGTATATATAAATATAAAATTATACACTTACCATATATTATAATGTTCTATTATTTTGAAGCTGGAGTCAGTAAATTTTTACCAACTCCACCCAAAATAGCTTCTGAGACTCCACAGCGCTGGGAGGAAGAGAGAGAGGGGCCAGTGGGCTTTTTGTTTAAATTTAGGGAGAATGATGGGGGGGGGGGGGGAGAGGGAGGGATATCGAGGTCCAGTGCACATCCTCTGATGCCTTTTTTTTTGTTTAAATGTCACTCTTCCTGTCACGGACAAGAGGGGTGACATTTCGCAGTGAGCTGCAGATTACGGATGTATTTTTAATAAGTAGTAATTTGCGTGCTCATTTTATACAGAATATTAGTGGGATATTTTAGAGTTAATTGTGCAGTGGAATCAGAGCATTGCTGTCTCTATTACGTGTCTTTCCACATGGGCCCCTAAAATTTGAGAGTTTCTATGGGGCTTTTTTACTAAGCCACAGTAACATTTGCAGTTACTGTGGCTTAATGCAGGACTTTAATGTGAAGTAGTTGCAGATATTAACATGGCAACAAGGATGTTCCCAGCATTTGCCATTACAGATGCCGTGCTAAATGAATCGGAGAAAATATTTCTTCAGTCAAATGTGTAATCAAACTCTGGAATTCGTTGCCAGAGAATGTGGTAAAGGCGATTAGCTTAGCAGAGTTTAAAAAAAGGTTTGGATGGCTTCCTAAAGGAAAAGTCCATAGACCGTTATTAAATGGACTTGGGGAAAATCCACTATTTCTGGGATAAGCAGTGTAAAATGTTTTGTACTTTTTGGGATCTTGCCGGGTATTTGTGACCTGGATTGGCCACTGTTGGAAACAGGATGCTGGTCTCGATGGACCTTTGGTCTTTCCCAGTATGGCAATACTTACGTACTTTGCAGATACTATGCGGTACTATGCTTGGAATTAAAGCCAATGCACTTAGGAGGAAAATAAATCAGAGAAAGACAAGAGGGATGCAAAGAAGAGAAAATGTGAAAAAAAGGGGACTGGGGAGGAGTTGAAAGAGAAGAATGGGAATCTGGGTAAGGCTAAGGAAAAAAGAAAGGGGCTAGGTGGCAGGAAGGGTTGTATGACAGTGGTGGTGCTCGTGCTGGTGAGGAATGAGAGTCAGAGGGATGAGGGCTTGGGACGGGTGACTGCAGAGGATGGCAGTGGGGATCTAGGGATTGAGTGAAAGGCTAGGAAAGGAGAAAGAGACAGAGCAGGCAGTAGGAGTGCTGAGAAGGCTGGTGAATGTAAGGTGAATAGATGAGACTGGGAACTGGTTAGTGACAGAAGGGAAGAATGAGGTATAAAATCTAGCTATGAGTGCAGAGGCAGGGAATAGAGAAATGGGGGAAAAAGAGGAAATCAATGTCAGATGGAGAGAAGAAATGGGAGAAGAGACCCCGAGAAAGAAGATCAACCCAAGGAAAGACTGACACCAGCTGAATAGAAAAATAAAATGCCCACTCAACAAAGGTAGACAAAACATAATGTAACATTTTTAGGGATTGGAATGCCGAGCTTTACCCTGTTTCCCCGAAAGTAAGGCCTCCCCCGAAAGTAAGACCTAGCAAATTTTTGTTTGAAAGCAGGGCCGCCGAGAGCCGGACAAGGCCGCCCCACCCCCACCCGAGGTCGCCGGGCCCCCCCCTCCACCCACCCTCCGTCGCTCCTGGAACTAACCTTAAACGCCTCCTTTCACCTTCGCAGCAGGGCAGACCTCTCCTTCCTTCCGTGCCCCACCCTCGCGGACATTACGTCAGGCGAGGGCGGGACACGGAAGGAAGGAGAGGTCTGCCCTGCTGCTGCTTGCTGCGAAGGTGAAAGGAGGCGTTTAAGTTCCGGGAGCGACGAAGGGCGGGCGGGCCAACCCTGATCCAACCCCGATGTTTCCCCAAAAAATAAGACAGCCCCTGAAAATAAGACCTAGCGCATTTTGGGGGGCAAAAATTAATATAAGACAGTGTCTTATTTTCGGGGAAACACGGTAGGAAATGTCTCTCTTCTACTGTATTTTATAGCAGGAAATGCATTTCTGTTTCTATTTTGCTAATACAGTCTGTTTTTAATTTGTGGTCCCTTATTCTGTATTAGCTGAGAGTTTGTCTATATTTTGTGTATCTTGCCAAGGTAAAACTGTCAGCTAGTGTGTACTTTCCATGTCAAGATCTGTAGCAGTCTGGCTTGTGGTGTTTTCCTAATAGGCAGTGCTTTGATGCTTTAGGACCTGGTGTTTTTGCCTTTTCTTAAGTAGAGGTTGTTACTGTAAATTTGTTATACAGACTCAGGGTTTTGTGGTATTTTATAAAGTGGAAGGAGAAGGTAAAATGTTGCTGCTCTTCTTGAGGTGACATGACAGTTCGATTTTTGTTTGTATAGTGGGTTATAAGAGGAAATGTCTTTGCTCCTTTTTTTGGGAATGTGGTCTGTGAGTTACAGAATAAAAATGCCGGTTTATACTAAGATTCTTTCCCTTGCTGTATGGAATTAAGACATCACTCCCGTAGAGAAGAATTTGTCGAATTGTAAGGATAGTTATACTGTGTGGCTGAAATATTTTTTTTTTTTTTTGGGGGGGGGGGGGGTGTTCTCTTTAAACAGAAGGCCTTGGGACTTTTTCTTATTTACCCCCCCCCCCCCCCCCGTTTACTAAGCTGTGCGGTACGTTAATGCTGACATAGCTCATTCACTTTGAATAGGCTGTGTTGGCATTGCCACGCGGCAGTCTTTAGTGCGGCTTAATAAATAGGGGGGTTAGTGTCTTTTGTCGCCAGTTTCAAGGGTGAGGGGAAGGAGCTGTGATGCAGTGGATATGAAGTGCTGAAAAGTTAGAGATGCCGCTGATTACAAGATTAAACTTTGAAAGGTAACTTTCATATTGCTATATTGATTTCTGGCCTAGTGGTTAGGGTGGTGGACTTTGGTCCTGGGGAACTGAGGAACTGAGTTCGATTCCCACTTCAGGCACAGGCAGCTCCTTGTGACTCTGGGCAAGTCACTTAACCCTCCATTGCCTGCCGCATTGAGCCTGCCATGAGTGGGAAAGCGCAGGGTAAAAATGTAACAAAAATAAAATAGATACTATTTGAGATTCTACATTCCATGTAGAAGGCTGCGCAGGCTTCTGTTTCTGTGAGTCTGACGTCCTGCATGTACGTGCAGGACGTCAGACTCACAGAAGCAGAAGCCTGCGCGGCCACATTGGTGATCTGCAAGGGCCGACTTCTACATGGAATGTTGCTAGTGGAATAGCAACATTCCATGTAGAATCTCAAATAGTAGCAACAGTGGAGGAGTGGCCTAGTGGTTAGGGTGGTTGACTTTGGTCCTGGGGAACTGAGGAACTGAGTTCGATTCCCACTTCAGGCACAGGCAGTTCCTTGTGACTCTGGGCAAGTCACTTAACCCTCCATTGCCCACCGCATTGAGCCTGCCATGAGTGGGAAAGCGCGGGGTACAAATGTAACAAAAATAAATAAATAATGCAATATTGTGCTTTCTGTTGAGTGGGTTCTTAACCCTTGGAAAAGCACATGTGACTTAAATTAGTTTCGGTTCCTCATTTCCCCCCATCACAGGGTAAGTTGTTATTGATGGACTGTGGGTGCATCATTTTCCCCAGGCTGCATAGTTTAACTTTATGGCTCTCACTGGAGAGCAAGACTGCTAATAGCCACTGTTTCAGCTTTATCTTTCTTCCCTCTTTTTCTACCTTTCAGGGCGCCATCAAGGGAAAATTGCAGGAACTGGGGGCTTACGTAGGTGAGTGTATTGCTGCGAGTGCGCTTGGCATTACTTTTGTCTGCAGGGACTCTGGTCATGGAATTTAGTTACCTCTGTTAAGTTTCTGAATATTGACATGTAAACACTGCTTTTTCTAATATAATTACTTATCATGGGGGTAATTTTCATGCTACCTGCATTGCTGCAAAGTCTACAGGCAGTTTTTACTCACCCCTGTTAGGTGGGGTATTAATTCTGTTTCATCTATAGTTCAGGATAATATGCGAAAAATTGCTGAGTGGTCTATACAATCGCAACTTAAATTGAATACAGAAAAAAACAAAGCTACTTTGGTTTGGTTTACCAGATTTAAATATTCCCATATGTATTGATTTAGAAGGACAACAAATACCAGTTTGAAGAGTCTGACGTTGGTGCCGGGCAAAATGGTAGAGACTATTATTAAGAACAAAATTACAGAGCATATTCAAAAGCATGGATTAATGAGACAAAGTCTCAGTTGAATGGGTAGATGTGAAGCGTCTGTTTACGCTTTCCAAAAATACTAGGACTAGGGGGCATGCGATGAAGCTACAATGTAGTAAATTTAAAACGAATTGGAGAAAATTTTTCATCACTCAACGTGTAATGAAACTGTGGAATTCGTTGCCAGAGAATGTGGTAAAGGCGTTAGCTTAGCGAAGTTTAAAAAAGGTTTGGACGGCTTCCTAGAGGAAAAGTCCATAGACCATTATTAAATGGACTTGGGGAAAATCCACTATTTCTGGGATACGCAGGGTAAAATGTTTTGTACTTTTTTGGGATCTTGCCAGGTATTTGTGACCTGGATTGGCCACTGTTGGAAACAGGATGCTGGGCTTAATGGACCTTTGGTCTGTCCCAGTATGGCAACACTTATGTATTTAGGATTCTAAATGGAATCTTGCTACACTTTAGGGTTCTAAATGGAATGTTGCTATACACTTTCAAATTCTGTATGGAATCTTGTTATTCTTTAGAATTCTAGAATCTTGCTACTCTTTGGGTTTCTGCCAGGTACTTGTGACCTGGATTGGCCACTGTTGGAAACAGGATGCTGGGCTTGATAGACCTTCGGTCTGTCCTAGTATGGCAACACTTATGTACTTATGTACCAGTAGAAAGAGAATCTAGAGTGTTGGATATTTTACTGGACTCTTCTTTGTCTATGGAACTGCAGGTGAATAATCTAATTCGGAAAGTTTATTTATGCTTAGATAGCTTGGACTACTTCGCTTTTATTTTTTACAAGATCGTTTTAGGACGATAGTTCATCTCTTCTTTCTATGCTGGACTACTGTAATTCCTTATATGTAGGAGTAGCTACAAAGTATATGTCTAAGCTGCAGCTAATCCAGAACTCGTCAGCTAAGTTAAATTGTTATAAGTCTTAAGTTTGACCATGTTTCTCCACTGCTGTTGGAGTTGCATTGGTTACCAGTTCAAGCAAGGGTTGTTTTTAAGTCATTGTGTTTGATTTTTAAGTCTTTATTTGGTACTTGTGCAAAAGGTCTTTCCAGGTCTTTATGGTTTAACTTTTTTATTGATGTCACATCCACAACATTTAATCATCAATAACAATCACCAATTTTATATCTCTATAGTCCATAACAAAACTTTTTGCTAAAGTAACATCAAACTTTTACATAATCTTTTCACCCCCCCTCTTTTCCCTCCCCCCCAACCCTCCCATCCCCCCTCCCTTTTACCCTCCCTATGATCCGTCTAAAGGCATCAATGGAACCTCAAGGTCCTCAGTCATAGTTTGTTAAGGATGAGACTTCTACCTCTTTGCGTTAGTTTGGCTATATAGGGACTCCAAGTCTTTAAAAATCGTGATTTCCGTTTAAAGGAACCCCTGGCCTCTTGCGCCTCCCAAGTCATTAGTTGATGCACCTGGTTGTGCCAGTGCCAGAATTCAGGTCTATCCGGAACAGTCCATTTTTGTAAAATACATTTTCGTGCTAGCAAACAGAGCTTTCTACACAGCAGGACTTCCTCCGCTTTTAGCCCCCTGAGTGAACCAGGACAATCCAACACCAATTGCTGAGGTGTGCCTTGTACCCTTCTCGGCAACATCAAGGAAAGAAAGGCCACCACCCGTTTCCAGAAACATT
Source organism: Microcaecilia unicolor (assembly GCF_901765095.1). Lineage (NCBI taxonomy): Eukaryota > Metazoa > Chordata > Amphibia > Gymnophiona > Siphonopidae > Microcaecilia > Microcaecilia unicolor. The sequence continues at coordinate 211,674,876 of NC_044039.1, read as the reverse complement.
TTATAATCCCACATTCCCATAAACCATGGTATAGTGTGTTATCAGCTAAATTACATTTCATACAGGTAGGCGAATCAATTCCCCCCGCTCTAAACAACTGTACTTGTGAGAAGTATGCCCTGTGGATGACTCGATATGCACACTCTCTGTACCTTGCCCCACTAATTCTTTCCAGGTCTTTTGAAAAGTTACAACTGAGTGCCAGGTCTCGTATTTAGAACTCATTGATTCTAGCTTTTCCTCCTGTAGCTCAGACTAGATTTAAAGCTATGTTTTCCCATTCATTTCACTATTTAGCAGTTCGCCTTTGGAACTGTCTTTCTATTGGCCTTTTTAAAGTTTTTGTAAGGCCTTGAAGACCCACTTATTTACATCTACGTAATCAACTTTTTATTTTTTGTTACTGTTATCTGTAATTTCCTGATGATTGTATCAGCTTTATTTTTTTTTGTATCCCGCTTTGAATCCTAATTAAAGAGCTAGCGGTCCGTAAGTACTCTTGTACTATAATGTAATGAATTCTGTCCCCGTGCTGAAATTTTGATGCGGAATGCAGGATGCTGAAACAGAGCAGAAATGGCAGATCTGCCCGAAAATACACTTATGGGCCCATTTATAGAATAGCAGCTAAGTGTTTCTGCGTGGATCTGGCATGGGTGGGCCAGACGCGTTCCCTTAAAATGAGTGCAGTGTTATAAAATAATGCGGATCAACGCCCAACTTGAGTACCTGGATTTACACCTGTTTTCAGTCGGTGTAACTACTTGCATCCAAAGTAAAGCATGGATCCCAGCATTATGTGCTGTTCTTTGAAGGGCAGGCAATCCTGGAACACTTGTTACAGAATTTCATTCAGTGCCATTTACTGAATCCAGTTTTCAAAATGAAAGCAAGCTCTTGCGTACTTTCACTTTGAAAATGACCTAAAGAAAGAAGCTCGCATAGACACTTATTTTTATTTGGACGTAGCGCGCACATGTTCATCGGTAGCTCAGAGTGAATTACATTCAGGTACTTCTTCTGACTAAAATTACATGGATACCCTTATCAATCTGCCATCTAGGAATTCTTCCACATCATCCCATTCGTATTTAAACCTCCACCATCCTACCTGTAATGGTCTCAAATATAAATCCACTTACGCTTCCACTTTTTCCTTTATTAGCACTCAACTATGGAATGCATTACCTAAATCTGTGAAAATTGTTCATGATCATCTAAACTTCAGAAAAATCTCTTAAGACCAGCTTATTTGGAACGGCTTACCCTAATGGACCCGTCTTAAATCCGTAATTCCTGGATTACAACTAATTTATGGAGCTCATGGACTCTATTACCCTCCCCCTCTTTTCCCTCGTAATTACTATATTTCTTATTTACCTTACTATACTTCGTTTGCTTGTTTACCGGATTGGCGATTGCCTTTACGGTCTGATGTTAGCCACATTGAGCCTGCCAGTGGGTGGGAAAATGTGGGGTATAAATGTTATAAATAAATAAATAAATAAAATAACACATTGACTTTTGAAAATACTAAAGCACGTGTGCTGTTGCAGCCTCTACCTTGGGAACGTTTTCACTAAGGGGGTAGCTGTCAAGCTGTGTTAAGGCATTAACCCGCGTTATTTGCCTTTGAACGTGTGTTAAAGGAAATGTGATAGGGCCAGCTTGCCTTCTTCTAGGCTGTGGGTAATTACATTGAGAGGGGTGTGGGGGGATTACTTCAGTTCTTCCATTTTTCAGATAATAATCCTGCAACATTTACGCCTTCTTCCCTCATCAGATGAAGAGCTTCCTGATTACATCATGGTCATGGTGGCCAATAAGAAAAGCCAGGAGCAGATGACAGAGGACCTCTCCCTCTTTCTGGGAAACAACACCAACAGATTTACAGTTTGGTACGCCTATAAACTCACTTGACATTAACAGCACTTCCACAGTTCTCAGAGTTAAAAGAAAAGTCCCTTGTCTTTGAGTGAGACACGTTGAGTGGCATTTTAGAAAGAACATCCACATCTGTGCGTGGCAGATGGTGGCTTCATCCAGAATGAAAAGCCTTTAAGTGTTTATTGTCAGGCAGAAATATAATGAATTAGTGGAACAACAGTCAAATTATACCACCACAGAACAGAGTCTAAAGTAGAACAGAAGAAACTCTAACCCAACAAACTGTCAAACTAAATAAGGGAAACCACGCTACTTTTGTTTCCGGGGAGGATAGCAACCACATGGGGATTATGAGGTTAACCCCCACCCCGATTCCCTTCAGTGAAGCACTTCTCAGTCTGAGCACCTTTCCGTGGCAGGTCCATTTTTGTGGACGTGGACATTCCTTTCCTTTTTGTCAAGTGTCAGCCACTTCCCACTCCCACCCAAAACATGTCCACAACACCATCCCCTTACCGTATGGACATTGTGCCATTTTGGATGGCCATAACCCAGCCTTGTAAAATTGGCATTTGGACACCCATGCACCATCTAAATGCTGATGTAAAGATATCTAAAATGCGAACAGCGTTTCTTAACCCATTAGTGCCCGATGTTCCCATTCGGGAACAAATCAATTTGTTCCCATACGACTTATTATGGGAACATTGGGCACTAATGGGTTAAGTAACCCCCATACTGTCACATAAACCTCCTTTAAGTCTGTCGGAAGTAGGTGAGTATTTCACTGCTAAATTGCAAATGGAATTGGTCACAAGGCTGATTTCTTTTTTTTAATACCTGAATTTTTTGTTTTGTTTTGTTTCTAGGCTTCATGGGGTGCTTGAGAAGCTACGCTGTGTCACGTCTGGTAAGTACCTATTTCCTAGAACAGCTACCCCTGCCATTTAACAATGCAGTGGAATGAAAAAAAACAGAACAAAATGTTGTTTAAGCATTGTCTTTGCTTACTTGCACTGCCATAGTTGCTTAGAGACTGAACAAGAAGGTTTATATCCAAATAGATAGTGAGCAGGCTTACTCTGGAGAACAGAGCCTGCTGCAGCAGCTGGAAGCAGCTGCTCTATTCACTTACTGATGAAGCATGAAACGGAGACCCCCCTCCTGAACGTTAGGTTATTCATATCAAGTTTATGCATGTTCATTGTGGATATCCTGAAAACCTGACTGGCAAGGGGTACTCCAGGACCGGACTTGGGAAACACATAAGTACATAAGTATTGCCATACTGGGACAGACCGAAGATCCATCAAGCCCAGCATCCTGTTTCCAACAATGGCCAATCCAGGTCACAAGTACCTGGCAAGATCCTAAAACAGTACAATACATTTTATGCTGCTTATCCTAGAAATAAGCAGTGGATTTTCCCCAGGTCCAATTTAATAATAGTCTATGCACTTTTCCTTTAGGAAGCCATCCAAACCTTTTTAAAATCCTGTTAAGCTAACTGCTTTTACTACATTCTCTGGCAACAAATTCCAGAGTTTAATTACATGTTTAGTGAATAAATATTTTCTCCAGTTCGTTTTAAATTTAGTACTTTGTAGCTTCATTGCATGCCCCCTAGTCCTAGTATTTCTGGAAAGATGAAACAAGTGATTCATGTCTACCTGTTCCACTCCACGCCATTTTATAGACCTCTATCATATCTCCCCTCAGCCGTCTTTTCTCCCAGCTGAAGAGCCCATCCCATCCCCTTTATCAGTTTCATCGCCCTTCTCTGTACCTTTTTCTAATTCTACTATATCTTTTTTGAGATGTGATGACCAGAATTAAGGACCGATACAAAGGCATTATAACGTCCTCACTTTTGCTTTCCATTCCTTTCCTAATAATACCTCCTCCTGTTTGCAGTGCTATCACTGTTTCCTCGGTGCCAATGCCTCATACGAAGTGAAAGGGTGTTCTTAAGGCTTTTCCCTCACCGGCCTTGATCTCTTCTCCAGTGCAGCAAATGTTGGAGCGATTTGTCACCAAGCACTCCCCAAGAGTACCATGAGAAGAGGGCCCTGCGGTTTGGGAGCGGGAGATGCTGTACAGATTCCTCACGGTGTGGGGGAAGGATCAGTGGTATTGTTGCTGAAGCTAAATATCCTGGAACTACTGCCGAGGTGTTGGTTCCCGTGGCGGTGACTCTGGAGATCATTTGACAGTTTCTAAAGAAGCTCGATGATGCGGTTTTAAGAGCTATATGTTGTCTTTAAATATGGATGAGGTGAATTACAGACTTAAGTATATGTATTGTTAAATAAGTTCTGTTTTTTTTTTAAAATTATTTATTTATTTATTGATTTTTCATTACATTTATGTCATAAACATAAATTGGCATTACACAAATCTAATATTCATAAACATATATCAGGAAAAAACAATCTACTATAATAAAACTCACCCTCAACGTTCTGAGGACACTGACGTCAGTGAAGCCAAGCCCTGACTTCCTTTCAAAAGGTTCAAAGGTTCGTGGTGGTGAAGCCACCAAAATCGCTCCGGGCCCCAATGGCAGAACAACGAAGGGGTTGGCAGGGAGGCGTGGGGGGGGGGGGGGGGAAATCGCTCTGGGCCCCGCCCTCGAGGGCGGAGCAATGGCAGAACAATGAAGGGGTTGGCAGGGAGGGAGGCGGGGGGGGGGGGGGGGAATCGCTCCGGGCCCTGCCCTCGCATCAAACGTCATGACATTGGGGGCGGAGCAATGGAAGAATAACGAAGGGGTTGGCCAGGGAGGGAGGGGGGGGTGTTGGCGACAAACACCTTGCTTGCGCCCGTTTCATTTGATCTGAAACGGGCCTCTTTTACTAGTATATTATATTAGTCCACAAATTATTGATCCAAGATATAGGTACATAAATAAACACAGGAGTGGAGTGGAATCCCACCTCAACCTACAAAAGTACAAATAAGTCTTAATAAACAGGGAAGAGCAAGGACTCAAGTCGGGGCAGCCGATTTGTACAATCCAAGTTGACGACTCATTACTCATTACTAACTATAAGTGCTGTAAGCTTTCCAGGTTCAAAGAAAATATAATTAGTGGATTCTAAGGAAATATAACATTTACACGGGAACTTAAGAGTTAAATAACTTCAGTTTTTTTAAAAGAGAAAGAATGTAATCAGATGTATTATTTCTAACTAATATTGGACAATAAGTACGTTTTCAATGAAATGATTTGACTATACACCGTATTGGCCTTGAAGAAGCCAACCAGATGATCAATGTGGAATAATGAATTAGACGAGTAATATCTGAGGATAATCAGGTTAATACCACGTTTTTTTTTCTGTTTATTGTTTAATTGATCTCCTTGTCTTGTTTCATTCTCCCTATTTAGTGGTCTAAGGAAGAGAATAGAATTACCTGACTGAAATAATTCCTATATATTACTTTCTCTGTATTTCCGGCAAGTTGTTTTATCGCTTGTAAAAATTTAAATGGCTATAAATAAAAAATTAAAAAAGAAAATATGGGCAGAACTGGAAGAAGCTGAAAAAAACCTGCTAATGTCATGGTCAATGAAAGAATTGTGATTCAGCGTAAATTTGAACAGTTGCAAAATTTTAATAGACAGCTGAACTTGCGTGTATTGAAATCCCCCCAGATTGTTGGTTTGAGTCCTGCTGAATCTTTTAAAAAATTTCTTGTGGAAATTTTGAAGTTTCCTTTTAATGCTATACTTCCATTGAATAAGGTTTATTACTTGCCAGCTTCCTCTAAAGAAACAGCAGGGCCTGCCTTTGGGGCTCAAATGCAAGCAGTTGAGGTTAATGAGTTAAAAGATCTTCCTGCAGTTTTGGAAAATTCATTGTCGGATGTCCAGGATAGAGCAACCTTTTTGGTGTCATTTGTTTTTGAACTAGATTTGAATGCTGCGTTAAAAATGGTTTTTTAAGTATTCGCAAATGACTTTAGTGGAAAAAGCTCTGGATATATCTGGATGTTACGAAGGTAACACAGAGTAGAAGGAACTAATTTTTGGCCATGCTTGCAGAGACTAAGAATTTAGGTGTGATGTTCTTGCTGGCCTACCCCTGCAAGTGCTTGGTTCGCTATTTGGGGAACAAGTGTACCTTTTTTGTTCCAGCACAGTTGAGAGCTTTTGTGGACCTTAAAGAGGATCTCCAGTTGAGTTAAGTTTTGGCTGGATATATTATATTGTAATTGGAAGTTTGAGTATCGTGTAATTGATTTTTCTTTTGTTCTTCTGTTTGCCTGGAAATCTCCATTTTGTTTCAAGACTCCTCCCTTTTGGTGGTCTAAGAATGGTTCAAAACTTTTTATGATACTCTTTGTAGAATTTTCCTAATGTTTCTGTTGTTACCTGTGTTGCTTTAGCAAGTGTTTTTGCTTGTGTAATAATTTGTAAACTTATAAAGAAAAAGAAAAAATATTGAAAAGAAAAATAATAGCAGAGGAATAGAATCCTGAAAAGCAGCACTCCTGGATGAAAAACATGTGGTGTGCATAGTCTGATGCCTGACCGACAGTTGTTAAAATGATCAACTGTGCTGTTTTAAAGTCTAATACTCCATTTTACATAGTAACACTAGTTAAAAAAAAGCCCGTTTCTCATTGAAATGAAATGGGCGCTAGCAAGGTAATGACCTTCTGCCATTAATGTTCTCCCCCCTCCACCCTCGTCTCAGGACCCCCCCTGTCATCTCATGACCCCCGACCTCCAATGTCCGCACCCCCCCTCCTCCCATTTCCGCTGGCCAGCGCCTCCCTCCCTCTGTCTCTGTGGCCTCCAACAGCAAGGAGGACGTGTGCGGGTGCCCCAGCCCTCAACAGGGACCCACAGATTACTTATACCAAGATTCCCTGATGTATAAGTCTGCCTAACAGACTCACTAGCTCTGTCTAGGGTGAGATACAGGAATCTTGCTTCTGGCACCTCTCCAGGTGTTGGTGTGTAGAGTGAAAAAGAAAGACACAGCTGATAGATATATATATTAGCTTTATTATGGATAAGAAAATAGAAATACTCTGCGCTAGCTTATGCAATAAAAATATCCCTTACTGATATGAGCACTACCGAAAATATATTGTCTAAACTACACTCTGATTATCCTGAGACTAAGTACGGTAATGATTAGAACAGTACAAATGATAACCTAATAATCCTTATGAAACTTATCACATCTTATGCAAAATACACATTAGCTGCTTTCCCTGACCAAGAGCTGACATAAACCAGTCGTACTTAGATAAAACCACTGCCTAACCCCAGACCAGGAAATATATCACTGTGATCTTACCACGCTGTCGTGATGACGGCTTCAGATAAGACCGGAGCAGAATCTCCCCAGACGCTATTTTAGCTGTCTGTGTCTTATGTAGTGCAGGTCTTTATCAGCCCACGTAGGTTCCCGTCACTCCTTTGGTTATCAGAGCCAATATCTCTGCCACAGGTATTTGCACCAGGATGCAGGTCACGATGTTGGTATCATACAAAGTCTCTGGCTCCCCCGAGCCTTGCTGGATCTCTCAGGTCCTCTTACCAGTTGCCCCTCTTCCAAGGGTCTCCCACTCACCAACTTACTTCTGTTCCCGCTTTCCCCGTACCTCTCAGTCAGGTGACGGTAGGAACCAATCAGGATCTTGTCCAGTTCAGTACATGGCAAGAAGAGTTCTTTGTTTTGTGACCTTGGAGAATGGTAACTTCTGGAGCCATGTCTGCCTCCCTACTCCGTTCTCAGGGTGATAGAAGGGGGTGTTTATAACACAGACTGTCCTTGGCTTCAGCAAGCCTGTCAGTGATTTTCCACAAGCTGAAGCTGGATCTTGCTGACACAGAGAGGTTGCAGCAGCCATCTTATTATACCAAGGTGTCATAGGCTTGTATAGGCCAAGACCAGCTTAGGCTAGATCACAGGGAAATACCCCTACAGCCCCTCGTATGTGGCAGCTGCTGTTTAAAAAGTTTTACCTCGTGCTCGTCCGGCAACACTGAAGTGCAGCAAGTACAGACGCCGCTTGTTTCAGCTGTTCCTCTGGTCCCTCCCTCATTTCCTGTTTGCAGAAAGGTGGGACCACAGGAACTGCAGAAACAGAAGCGAAACCACAGAGTTCCATCGAAGGTGGGGCAATGATCGGGAGTGCGATTACGAACCCTACGAACACTACACTGCTTCACTGCCACGCTGCCAGGTTCAGAACGTTGGAGGTGCGAATTATATATATATAGATAGTAAATAACAGCAGATAAAGATCCGCATGGCCCATTTAATCAGCCCAGTAAGGCAGCCAGACCTGCACCTACCACTCCATACAGGTTACACTCCTTCATGATCAAGGACTGGCATCACAAATAGGCAAGTTGGCAATTTGCCACAATACCAACCACTTATAGGCAGTTATATTTGACACAGTCATGGAAAAGTTATGTTATACATTTTGGCTGCAGCATAATCACATTCATTGTCAGTACTTGAATTAAACCTGCAATCAAACAATATTGCAAACTGACAGCATTTTATTCGCTATCAATCTTAAGGTGTCTCCCCTCCCCCTCTGAGATACTCTCATAGCACATGATATGAATGAGATATAAAATATGAACACTTATTCTTGATCCTTCCTTGCTATTCTCGGGTCACTACTACTACTACTACTATTTATCACTTCTATAGCGCTACAAGGCGTACACAGTGCTGCACAAACATAGAAGAAAGACAGTCCCGGCTCAAAGAGCTTACAATCTATTAGACAAAAATAAAGTAAGCAAATCAAATCAATTAATGTGAACGGGAAGGAAGAGAGGAGGGTAGGTGGAGGCGAGTGGTTACAAGTGGTTACGAGTCAAAAGCAATGTTATAGAGGTGGGCTTTCAGTCTAGATTTAAAGGTGGCCAAGGATGGGGCAAGACGTAGGGGCTCAGGAAGTTTATTCCAGGCATAGGGTGCAGCGAGACAGAAGGCGCAAAGTCTGGAGTTGGCAGTAGTGGAGAAGGGAACAGATAAGAAGGATTTATCCATGGAGCGGAGTGCACGGGAAGGGGTGTAGGGAAGGACGAGTGTGGAGAGATACTGGGGAGCAGCAGCAGAGTGAGTACATTTATAGGTTAGTAGAAGAAGTTTGAACAGGATACGAAAACGGATAGGGAGCCAGTGAAGGGTCTTGAGGAGAGGGGTAGTATGAGTAAAGCGACCCTGGCGGAAGACGAGACGGGCAGCAGAGTTTTGAACCGACTAGAGAGGGGAGAGGTGACTAAGTGGGAGGCCAGCAAGAAGCAGATTGCAGTAGTCTGCCTAGCACTGGCCTTACTTCCCAATCGCTGGAGTTTTCATCAAAGCCCACTGCAGCCCAATTAAATCTGTCTTTCCATAATTAGGACACAGATAGTAGAAGTCTGCCCTGTTTTGCCATATTTAGGACACAGACCATAGAAGTCTGCTCAGCACTGTATAGGTCAGGAATATCATGGTGGACATACGTATGTTGGGGTGGACTGATCATGCAATATTGTTGTTTTCTTTTCCACTATTCAAGAGAGATACAAGACATAGCTCTTCTTGGTATTTTAGGTGCACCTGGGTAGATACGGATTTATTAGTGTCAAAATGGGCTCCCAGGTTAGGAGATATTTCTTCTGTCTCCCTGGAAAATATGGTTTCACACTGGAATTCAATGTTAGAGGTAGCTCTTGATTTGGTAGCACTAAAGCAGATTTTTCCGAAAAAAGAAGGTAGTAAATCTCTACCTCAGTTGTCCACTGGGATGAAGCAGGTGAGAAGAGAATTGAGACAGGTTGAGAGACTATGGGAGAAAACGAAAGATAATGATTTAAGAGACGATTATGTGGTGAAATTACTAGAAAATACTACTGTGATACGGAATGAATGTGAGATTTATTTTAAAAACCACATTCTGGCAGCAGTTAATTGCCCTAGAGAATTATATTGTGTAGTACATTGTTTGGCACGAGAGTCATCTACTGATAAAGTACTGTTCTCCGGAGGAGCACATGAGTTTTTTTGAAACAGAAGGTGTCACAGATTGTTTCTAGTTTTTATGGAGAGGTGTCTGTAGATGACCTGCAGGATGACAAAGGGATTAAATGAGAGGAATTTACTGAAATTGGTGCATCGGAGATTAGTAAATATTTGACTCATCACCCTACAGGGTCAGTGATGGATATTTGCTTTCCTGGCATTGTTAAAAATATGAAATATTAAACAGAAACCAAATAAGTCAATAACAAAACCAAGAAACAAAAAATCAGATAATTATTTGAACCACAAAATTAAATATTTGTATTAATAAATTGTGCTCAGTTTTTTTGGTGTATTACAAAAGACCCGAAGACTCGAGATGTGTAACATCACCATACCACCAACATCGCACACCCTGCCTCCACTCCCTATTAGTTTGACTTCAAAAATTATATCAATCTTAGCAAAAAATGAAAGACTACTTAGCTTGAGTGGGGGTGGGGTGGGATTGTGATCTTCTTGACGTTCTCATAGATGTTTCAATTCAGAAAGTGATGCGAGTCCCAGTTCAGGTCAGTGCAGTACTTTTAAATCTCAAAATCACCCCTTCTATCTGTGTCTTATAAAACTGCTCAGTTTTACTTGCCTGAATAAATATGCCAAAGTAAGTTCAATGTTTAAATCTCTTTGCTTTTGCAGAGCCCAGCAGCCTAAAATCCCCAGAGGAGATCCTCTTTGAAAGTGACAAGAATCTATCAGGCAGGGGTGATAATGGTTCGTTGGATGAGGCACCAGCCTTTATGATCTCCAGTACTCTATTAGAAAAAAACGAATCGTGGGTTTCCACCAGCTCCCATGGTCAGAGAGCCTCTGGTGTCAGGTGAGGTGGGACCTTCTGTGTAACTATAAAACATTTCTACCAGTTCCTAGAGTCAGAGACCCTGTGGTGTCAGGTGAGGTAAGGCCTTCTGTATAACTATTATTGTCCATACAACACCCTCCCAAGTGAGTTGCACCCTAATTTTGGACATTTATATATTCTATGTAACTATAACACATTTCCACCAGTTCCCAAGGTCAGAGAGCTTCTGGTGTCAGATGAGGTAGGTCCTTCTGCATAACTATAACTAACGAGATCAACCAAAGCGTCCAAATCATGCACTCCTGGGCGGATGCATTTCAGCTAAAACTCAACGCAGAAAAAACTCAGTGTCTTATACTCACCTCACAACACAATACAAATAAATTCACCACCATCACCACCCCAAACTTTTCCCTCCCCATCTCAGGCAATCTGAAAATTCTGGGAGTTACCATTGATCGAAATCTCACACTTGAAAATCACGTGAAGAATACAACCAAGAAAATGTTCCATTCCATGTGGAAACTAAAAAGAGTAAAACCTTTCATCCCAAGAGCTATCTTTCGGAACCTGGTTCAGTCAATGGTATTGAGTCACCTGGACTATTGCAATGCACTTTACGCTGGCTGTAAAGAACAGACCATCAAGAAACTTCAAACAGCCCAGAATACCTCAGCCAGACTCATATTTGGAAAAACAAAATATGAAAGTGCAAAACCCCTAAGAAAGAAACTACACTGGCTCCCTCGTACAGAACGTGTCGCGTCAAAGATCTGCACGATTGTTCACAGAATCATTCACGGTGATGCCCCGACCTACATGCTAGACCTCGTGGACCTACCACCCAGAAATGCTAAAAGATCTTCCCGAACCTTTCTTAACCTACACTTCCCCAGTTGTAAAGGTCTAAAATACAAACTAACACACTTCCATCTCACTTGAAATCGATCAGCGAATTAAGTAACTTCCGCAAATCTCTGAAAACCTATCTCTTTAACAAAGCCTACCAAGAAAACCCATAACCAATTATAATACAACACCTATCCACCTTTATTCAGAATGTACCCTTCTTTAACTGCTTGACCAAATCCTCCTGTTTTTCCTTGACTCTTTCTAACACCAATTGTATTCTGTACCCTGGTATGGCGATACCATAACAGGTCTTTGTGAGCCACATTGAGCCTGAAAATAGGTGGGAAAATGTGGGATACAAGTGCAATAAATAAATAAATAACACATTTCCACCAATTCTGAGGGTCAGAAAACCTCAGGTTTTGTGTGAGGTGAGGGACATGTTCCTCATAGCATGATATCCTGCCTTCCCCCATGGGCTAGGATTACTGATGGCCTGTCACTTGAAAGTCTTCAGCTATCTTAGCAAAGCTCGATGTTTATGAACCTGTAGAATAATAACCTGAAGCTCAGTGTGGGCAATTTTTTTTAAAATTTTACTTACAAGAAGACAGTTTTCAGGTTTATTTATTTTATTTAAGTATTTATATACTGCCTAGACCGAAGCAGTTTACAATTTAGTTACAGGTTCATCTGTAGTTGGTAATGGGGTCATGGAAACCCTGTAAAAGAAATTCAGTTAGCTTATACTTCATTAATGCTTGGTTTTTTTTAATATTTCAACTGTTTTTATTGGTGATTCAACATTTTAAACATTGCCAGTATATCTAACATTTGACATTGCAAATAATACAGCATATTAACTTGCATACATCAATAAATTCCATCATCAATTTTTTGGCCATTCCCCCCCCCCCCCCCCCCCCCCCCCCACTTCCCCTACCTACCCTCCCAAACATTCTCATTAACATCCAAACATTTATGGGATATTTGTTAAATAAACATCACATTCATCTTATGCATTTTCTTTACCCACCTTTCCCCGCTTCAGTTCCTCCCCCCACCCTTCCCCTTCCTGATGTTCACTAATGGCATATTTGTACTTATGGGTTCATGTATGTGTACCATTATTCTATAGTTTTGTCAAAGCGTGTTGAGTATGAGACTCCGGCCTCTATCCAACATAGGCCCTCAGATTTTAAGGAAACATTTTTTTCGACGACAAAATCCTTTTGCATCTCTTGCTTCCCATGTCATTAAAAGATGCACCTGGTTTTGCCAATGCCAATATTCTGGGGATTTATCCGAGGTCCAGCATTGCAAAATGCATTTTTTTGCCACTAAACATAACTTGCGACTTAGCAATATTTCGTCTGCCGTAAAGCCATGGAATGCCCCTGGGCAGTCCAATTGTAATTGCAACGGGGTGCCCACTATATTACGCGATGTGATTGAATTCATAAAGGCCACTTTCCTTTTCCAAAAAAGCTGTATCTTTGTGCATTCCCAAAATGCGTGATAGAATGAGTTTTCCTCCAGCGTGCATTTCAAACAGGTCGGTGTGTCAATCCCTCCCATTCTAAAGAGCTGGCGTTGTGTAAAATATGCTCTGTGTACCACTCTAAATGCACATTCTCTATAATTTGCACCACTAATCAGTTTAGGGATGTTCCGAATGTAGGCTGCTATGTCCCAATTAGTTAAGTCTACTTTTGTATCTGCTTCCCACCTGCGGCGAAGCAGAGACCAATCCCTACCCGGCCCCAAAGTCCACAGTTGTTTTTGGAGCTGTGAAATTGTGGGAGCTTCCTCTGATATTTCATTATAAAACTGTTTAATTTTTTCCCCCAATTGAAACTTAAGCCCTTCTGCATCGAGTGTTTGAACATAGTGTTTTATCTGACCATATCCAAATTCATCCCCCCATTTTTCAGCATCAGTGGGTATAAGTTGTCTTAAAGGTTTAATTTTCCCTTCTAAATCTATTAGTGTTTTCAGACATGTGAGCCCCCTCCTTGTCCACTGCTGAAAAACCTGGTTGTCCAGTCCTGGTATAAACATCGGGTTCCCACTTATGGTCAGCAATTCTGACACACTCGGTTGACCCCCCAATTTTGTCCCCAGGGATCTCCATGCCTCTTGTAAAGGGATCAGTAGTATACTACCCTTAAATTTCTTTGGCACCGAGGTATCATTGAGATGCAGCAAAGTCACTAAATTATAGGGACTAAAGTATGTTTTTTCTAATTCTAGTGGGGAGTGTGTGTTTGTAGAAAAAATCCAGTCTTTCACCAACCGTAGCAGACTAGCCAAATTATAGTATTGTAAATTAGGCAATCCCAATCCACCCTGCTGCCAAGTCTCTAGTAGCAGCTGTAGCTTCAGCTTAGCCTTTCTCTTTGCCCAGCAGAACTGTCCCACCATTTGATAGAAACGTTTGATGTCTTTCTGTAATAGTCTCAGCGGCAGAACTTGTAATACGTTTAGCCATCTGGGCAAGATTACCATTCGTATAAGACAAACTCGGCCTATCAATGGCATCGGTAACATCCTCCATGCTGGCAACTGCTGTTCTGTTTGACTTAACAACCTATTGATATTTAGTCTATATATGTCTTCCGTCTGAGAAGCAAGCAGAATTCCCAAATACCTAAAAGAACCCTCTGCCCATCTCAGCAGGAAATCTCCTCTCCAAAAGGATTTGGAACTTACTGGGATTGCCAGGGCTTCTGACTTTTCCAAATTTAGTTTGAATCCTGAATAATCTCCGAATTCCTTAATTACTTCTAAAAGGTCTACAAGTGATATCCTTGGGTTGGTAAGCGCTACCAGCAGATCATCGGCAAATGCTGCAATTTTAAATTTCATCGATCCAACCTCCACTCCTCTAATGGTTCTAACTGAAATTATGTCTCGTATCAACGGATCTAAATATAGTGCAAACAGTAACTGCTTGTTTTTTTTTTTTATCACTACTGGTGATACACAGCACTGTTCAATGATAAGATGTGTTCAGGAGAATAAGTCCCTTCCTCAAAGAGCTTATAGTCTCAGTGGATATTTGAGACAACAAGAGATAAAGTGGCTTGTTGAAAGTCATATGAAGGCTTATTTTACTTAGGTTGTTGAGATCGGAATTGAGACATCCAGTTCGGGACATGCTCGGGTCCCTTTCTGTTTTACAAAAGGTTTTGCCAAATTAAGATCCTTTTGTAAAATATGTATAAGGTTGTGTAGGAGTGCATATGTGCTGGCACGTATAGCAGAAACATCCATTTTTCAAATATACACATTCATAAAAAAAATGCATGAAGTCGGCAGCTTCCGTATAGAACTGTTGACACTTATCTATGTAAGCAATGGTTTTGCATCGCTCACATAAGTACATGTAGTGGGCAATTAAAAAAATCTATGTGTATACTTTCCACCAATTAACTAGTGAAGCTGGAGTTTTTTCTTTTATATTTGGAAGTAGAGATAAAAAAAAATGGAGGGTTATGGAGAATTATTTCCTTGATTCTTTGTGTAAAGCCTTGGCTGAAACAAGCACTTTTGAAAAAAAAAAAAATTGTACATGCCAGATGAATTCTGTTGTGTCTGAAAATAATACTTTGAATATCCAAATGGCTGATTGTTTTAAGAGATCTGGCTCCTGGGATGAGGAGGTTAAAAAGTTTTTGACCTGCCTCAATTGATTGCTCTTGTGACTGCAAGGATTCTGTGGGTCACTAGCATCTCCGCAACCTGCATCAGGGACTTGCAAGAAGATACGGCTGCTGTGACTGGTCGTCGTCTTGTTTTTAAACGTTTCCTTGGCCTCTGAAAATTGTGAACTAATAGGAGGTTCTGCTGAGTTGGGGCATATTTCTTTTATATTGTGAGATCTTGGCAGATACAGTATTATGTAAAGTTGGCTTTCCTCCTCTTCAGAATCTGGAAACATGCAAATTTTACACTCCAAAAAGGGAACATCTCTAAACTTAAAACAAAAAGTAGCCATTTACTGTCCAAATCTAATGCTAAGTGTACAGTTAGATTTGTAGTTTATCCCCCTTGCATTTTCATTTATTTATTTATTGCATTTGTATCCCACATTTTCCCACCTCTTTGCAGGCTCAATGTGGCTTACAATACATCATGAATAGTGGAAATAAGAAGAGAGTAGACGTTTGGTATTACAGAAGGATTTGGGGTTACATGATAATGATAAACAAGAAAGTAATATAACAAGAGAACATTTTAAGACATTCTCATTCCAGAGTCTGTATTATATCTCCCTTTGGCTTGGATAATTTTGCCTCTGAGCTGATGCAAAACCTTTATAAGTTTTCTGCCCATCCGTACTATGCCCCTTGAAATCACTGGGTCTCGTGTATCTTCATAAATAGCAGATTTATGAAATCTCTGTTTACACATATGTGCAATATCCACACGTAAGTGATTCTAAATGACCTCCAGACTGTTGTTAAGCAGGAAAAGCAGGATTTGAATCATGGTTTTCCTGGTTCTTATCCCATTTTTTTAAACTCATTGTCTCGCAACCCACTCCTGACAGTACACTTCAGTGGTCTGGTTTTTGGGACATCCATAACAAATATTTATTTTATTTATTACATTTGTATCCCACATTTTCACACCTATTTGCAGGCTCAATGTGGCTTACAATGTTCCGTAGAGGCGATCGCCAATTCCGGTATGAACAAATACAAAGTGATATGGTGGAAGAATAAAGTTCATGTGTAACAGACGCATTAGGGAATCATAGGGAAGAAGAGATTAGTTATGTCCAGTACGAGCTTTGGTTTCGTTGTATTGCTGGGTGCAGGCATTTAAGTTGGATCGGTAGTGTATGCCTTTTTGAACAGGCATGAAATATTTGCATTTTCTCCGGTGTATTCATATTCAGTGTGGCAGTTGTGAAAACCTGATTGGCGAGGCATGTGTCCAGGAGAAGGATAGGAAGCCCTGCTGGAAGAGATCTTAATGTTGGTGGGATTGCAGCCACCTATCTGATTTCTGTGAAGTGAAAGATGCAGTTCTGGTTCTGGTGGGCTTCACTGAAGTACTGAGGAGTTTTCATTTGCAGTGCTGCATTCCACTCTTCATTTTTCTTCTTATTGGTTTAGCAGTTTTGGCCTGCTCGCCCATTGTCTGCGTGCTCCTTTCGGCTTTCCATCCCGTGGTGCCATGCGCCTTTATTTACAAGTATCTAGCTGTTTGTCACCCTTGTATTCCCTCTGCTGTCATCGAGATGATCCTGACCGAGTGGCATTCACGCCCACTCTCGAGCATTGTGACATTGCCTCCATCATGCTTTTAACCCTGGTTGTGTTTGGGAATTGAACTTGGCAGTTGAGTATAGCACTGTTGCTGGCTCTTAAATACCCAGTTACCTTCCAGAACAGTTGTATCGGAACATTCTTAAAAAAAAAACCCAAAACGCTAGCTCTCTGTTAATCTTTTTCCTAGATCTATTTCCCTATCTGTCTAATATTAATTCCATGTATCTCCCTATATTCCTACAGGGAAACTATCCCTATAAAATCATTATTATCTATTTGTTCCCTGGCCCCATCAACTTTTAAAGCATTCATCTAATGCTATTAAAATTTCTGCTTAATGCCAGCAAATACACAGAAGGAGAGGGAGGAGTCGAAGATGACCCCGCAATCTCGGAGTCATCTTCGACTCATCCCTCTCGTTCTCTGCCCATATCCAGCAGACAGCTAAGACCTGTCGCTTCTTCCTCTATAATATTAGCAAAATTCGCCCTTTCCTCTCTGAACAGACCACCCGAACCCTCGTCCACTCGCTCGTCACCTCTCGTCTTGACTATTGCAACCTTCTCCTCGCTGGCCTCCCGCTTAGCCACCAATCCCCCCTTCAATCTGTCCAAAATTCCGCCTCACGTCTTATCTACCGCGTGAACCGATACTCTCATATCACCCCTCTCCTCAAGTCGCTTCACTGGCTCCCGATCCGCTACCGTGTACAATTCAAGCTTCTCCTATTGACCTTCAAGTGCACTCAATCTGCAGCCCCCCATTACCTCTCTACCCTCCTCTCCCCGTATGTTCCCACCCGTAACCTCCGCTCTCAGGACAAATCACTCCTATCTGTACCCTTCTCCACCACCGCTAACTCCAGACTCCGCCCCTTCTGCCTCGCATCACCATATGCCTGGAACAGCCTTCCCGAGCCCATACGTCATGCGCCCTCCCTGCCCATGGTCAAGTCCTTACTCAAAGCCCATCTCTTCTCCCTTGCTTTTGGTGCCTAACCACCTTCCCCATTCATGATACCTACACTGACTACATAGTTTGTAACCTTTAGATTGTAAGCTCTTTTGAGCAGGGACGGTCCTTCCCCATGTTAAACTTGTACAGCGCTGCGTAACCCTGGCAGCGCTATAGAAATGCTAAGTAGTAGTAGTAGTGTTCATTTTATTTCCTACAGGCCAGTTCCATTTGTTTGAAATCTCCAGGAGGTCCGTGCACATTGTCATGTCTCTGAAAATTTGAAAGCTGCCTTGCCCGTTGATTAATAGTCAGAACCAAAAAGGGAAACTCAGTGACCTGAACTGTTCTCCTAGCTAGATTTATTATACTGGAGAACCGTGATTTCTTTCTCCATATGTAGTTCCACATCTTAAATCTAGCCAGTATAATCTTTGACTGGTCCCCTCCCTCTGGTTTTAACGTTTGGATATGATCAGGCAGGTGATTTTTTTCTGCTGTACCCCAGACACTCTGTAATGATTTGCTAAACCAGTGATTTTTCAGTCTTTTTCATTCTGCAACACATTATTCTGGCAGAAAACAGAGCAAGCCATAACTGTGTTCATTAAGCAGAGGTATCAAGATGGCTGTGATGTACTATCCAGAAATCCACCAAACCCTATCAAGTGACTGCACAAGCTTTAATTTTATGAGCAGTTGCCGCTGCCTTGCATCTGGTTGCTCAAGGTACCTTCTCCATTTGTCCCCTAGCTTTCCTCTTCACCTCAGTTTCTCCATCTGACCCACTGGCCTCTTTCTCTCGCTCAGTTTCTTCCTTACATTTGCCTACCTGTTCTCTTCCACCTCTGTGCATCTAATTATTAGATGCTCTACGTATGCTGGTCCCCAGTTTGCCCTTAACTGCTTCTCCAAGTCAGTGCATACTTTTAATGCATAATATTATTTGTAGAACTGGTACGAATTAAAAAAAGAAAAAAGGAAGACTTACGTGATCAGCAGTGGTGCCTATCTCATAACTCTTGGTGCATTAACACCGCTTTGATGGCAAACCATGGTTAACTGGCACTGTGTAACAAGACCTCCGAATCCTCGCTTCAATAATTCAGTTCAGCTTCTCTTGCTCTCTGCCCAGGCTGAGGGTAGCAAGGCTCGCACTGATGCACGCACGGGCCAGCAGCATCAGAGGTCACCTGATTTACTAGTGCATGCATGTGGCTTTCTTCATGTGCAGCGATGACTGCATATGGAGATCACCACACACATGCACCAGTAGATCAGGTGACCTCTGATGCTGCTGGCCCGTGTATGCGTAAGTGATGTGAGCCTTACTAACCTCAGCCCAGGCAGAGAGCAAGTGCAGCTGCGCTGAATTATTGAAGGGAGGAGGTACTTGGAGGACCCTGGGTAGGTAAGTGGTCACTGAGAGGCTCGTACACTTCCATGGGAACAACGCAGGAACTATTTCCAGGTCTGTTTCTGTGCAGCTCTCTAATCTCTACCCCAGTTGACGAACTTGCCGTCCTCTGCCCAAACTTCAGCCTCTCAGATCAATCAGCTCTTCGCCCCCATAGGAAATAAATAAAAGCTGCAAAGAGTCGCAGGCAGGCAGACACCCCTATCCCTCCTTTCCCTGGATTCTGAAATCTTCCCTGCACTGCTCAGGATTGAAACAGCCCTTGCAGAAAATGAGGTGACCTGGGACTCTCAATCCAGTCTCTTAAACCGGCCACTTGTACGTCTTGTTGCTTCCAAGGGCTTTTATTTTCAGATTCACAACTCTTGTCTTGAGGAGGACCTGGAAGGAGGCCAGGGTAAGATCCTTGGTTGGTGAAAGCAGTTAGGGTGGGAGTGGCACAGATTGTGTAGGAGATGATGAGAGGCACCTGATGTGAAAAGTAAAAAACTATAAAATACAGGGGGGGGGGGGGGGGGAGGGCAGCAGATTTAATGAGTGAGGCGCTGATAACTTTTCACAGCTTTCTCCTGCCAGCAGGGCACAAAAATAGCAACCTGTTTACTGGAGCATCTGAGTAACAGAGCCAAACAGAAAGACAGAAGTGCAAACTGCCCCAGATCTCGGCTCTTTGCTGTCCTTGCACCCCGGATGCTGGCTACGATCCCTCGTGTACCTGAGTGCTGTGCCAAGCTATTTATGAGTGGAGATGTCATTCCAGAAGTTTAAAGTGGGATTGAAGACGTACTTATGTACTTAAGTTTTTCTTCTTGGTTTATCTCCTAGTGGGGGGTTGGGACTGAGCCTTAGACGTAGTGACTCTGCATTTTTATTGTCCATTTTCTTCTCTTGTTTATGAATACTGTATTTTTTTGCTTTAGTTTATTCATTGTGAGATTTTGTCAACCGCTTAGTTATCACAATGGGCAGTATATCAAATATTAACGGACTTGGAACTTAAACACTTGAGTTTTGCACTGTTTAGAATGCAAGTTCTGCAGCTTTTATTATGATTCCACCCCCATTTTATAAAGAAATCTGCTGAGTTTGTTTTTATTTATTTATTTATTTATACACACTATTTGGATGGTTATCTCCTATCGGTGTAATGCCGCTATTGTGTTCTGGTAAAGATTTTCACCACAGCCCCCAGATGTAGTCACATTAATAACAGTGGGAACAGGCACATAGGCCCCTTCATGAACTTATCTATCCTGATCAGCTGTGTGCTGCCAGTTTAAAGTTCTGGCATTCTGTGTGGAATATATATTCTGGATTTTGCTATTTTGCTGAGTTGCAGGTTTGTGATGCTCAGAGTTTTTCCATTTCAGTTCTATCAGTCCCATAGACTGGTACTGGTTATGTCCTATGGAGAGACCCATTTTCTTCTCGACAGCATGCAGTGATGACATAACCTTTATGTAGATTATCCACCTTATAATTGAAAGAGAAAAACGCCTAGATTTCGACCCAAATCGGGAGATAGACGTTTATCTCACAAAAACGAATAAATCGGTATAATGGAAAGCCGATTTTGGACGTTTTCAACTGCACTCCATTGCGGAAGCGTACAAAGTTGACGGGGGCGTGTCGGAGGCGTGGCGAGGGTGGAACTGGGGCGTGGTTATCGGCCGAAGAGAGATGGGCGCCTTTCGCCGATAATGGAAAAAAAGTATGCGTTTGTAGCTAGAATTTAGGGCACTTTTCCTGGACCCTGTTTTTTCACGAATAAGGCCCCAAAAAGTGCCCTAAATGACCAGATTACCAACAGAGGGAATCGGGGATGACCTCCCCTGACTCCCCCAGTGGTCACTAACCTCCTCCCACCACAAAACATGATGTTTCACAACTTTTTATTTTCACCCTCAAATGTCATACCCACCTCCCTGGCAGCAGTGTGCAGGTCCCTGGAGCAGTTGTTAGGGGGTGCAGTGGACTTCAGGCAGGTGGACCCAGGCCCATCCCCCCCCTACCTGTTACAATTGTGCTGCTTAATGCTTAGTCGTCCAACCCCCCAAACCCACTGTACCCACATGTAGGTGCCCCCCTTCACCCCTTAGGGCTATAGTAATGGTGTAGACTTGTGGGCAGTGGGTTTTGAGGGGGATTTGGGGGGCTCAACACACAAGGGAAGGGTGCTGTGCACCTGGGAGCTCTTTTACCTTTTTTTTTGTTTTTGTAAAAGTGCCCCCTAGGGTGCCCGGTTGGTGTCCTGGCATGTGAGGGGGACCAGTGCACTACGAATCCTGGCCCCTCCCACGAACAAATGCCTTGGATTTATTCGTTTTTGAGCTGGGCGCTTTCATTTTCCATTATCACTGAAAAACAAAAACGCCCAGCTCACAAATTGTCGAATAAAACATGGACGTCTATTTTTTTTCGAAAATATGGTTCGGTCCGCCCCTTCACGGACCCGTTCTCGGAGATAAACGCCCATGGAGATAGATGTTTTCGTTCAATTATGCCCCTCTATGTATAAGTAGTAGGATGTTTGTTAACTTGGAGATTTTTTTTTCCAGACAGTCTTCTGGAGATGGCCCTTCTGCCCGCTTGATGTCTGCTGTGAAGCCCTTACGAGAGTTGTCATCTTCCGAAGCCATCATTGACATCAAACCTGAGCCTGATGATCTCATTGATGATGACCTTAGTTTTGTGCAAGAGAATTCCTTGTCTCGAAAGAAACCCATCGTAAGCACAGCCTATGGCTCCTCACGGCCTTCTCTTGAAATATACAGGCCCCCAGGAAGCACTCAGCACTTGATTCTGGGTACAGCCAGCCACTCCCACTTACACAGATTTCCACAGGGCACCTTTCAGTCCGGGAAGCCATTGGAGGCACAGAGTTCCCAGGCTTTTGAAACAATCCACTTAGGGAGTTCAGAAGGAATTGATGGCGTGGAAGAAAACTACAGAACAACCTTGAAAGCTGGCGCCGAGAGAACAAGCAGAGAGGTTTGTGCACAACAGTATGTCTGCATTTAGATACTAGAGAATTTGGCAAATTAAATTACAGGCAATTTTCTCCGTCTAACACAGGATTTAGGTGTGTTTTTCTTAGCAGAATGGCATCCTTGATGGAAGAGTAGAGGTATTCTGTCCACTTTTGAAGGAAAAAAACAAAATCAGATTCCTACGTATACATTTAAATTCTTAAAATTTACATATCAGCAAGTCTTCTAGACTGTCTTAAAGAAAAGAACTCCTTATATCTTTTTTGAGTGGGCTTCAAGGTGCATAGGTTGTTCACTTTCATAATTTCAACGTAGCCACTGAGCAATTCATCATCACCAGCAGCCCAAACAGTGTGAAAACGTGTGCCCAGTGTCTTTCATGTGACTGCATAATATTAGTCCATAAATTTCAAAGTTCTTATACCAGTCACTTAAGACCCACTTACCTTTATGTGCTCCTCTTCTCCGACACGATCGTATTTCGTAAACTATATCATGAAGTCAGGGATCCAAATGTACAAAAGTTCATAGTGACTCTGAAGATTCATCCATACATTTTGATTCCCAACTTCCTGATGCGGTTTATGAAACATGATCATGTCGGAGGAGGGGAGCACATAAAGATAAGTGGATCTTAAGTGAATGGTGTAAGAAGTTTGAAATGTATGGACTAAATATTATGTAATCGTGAAAGATGTGGTAACATGTTTTCACAGCGTTTGGGCTGCTGCTGATGAAGAAAGAAGTGGTTAGTGAATGAGTTCTTTTCTAGAAGATTTGTTGATATGTAAATTTGAAGAATTTGAATATATACGTAGGCCGATTTTGTTTTTGGAGTCACTCTTTGTATTTGATCAGATGCTTAGAGTTAAAATTGCATCCACTTCTGCAGGTGGCATGCATGGAGGGGCATAATCGAACGAAAACGTCTATCTCCATGGGCGTTTATCTCTGAGAACGGGTCCGTGAAGGGGCGGACCGAACCCTATTTTCGAAAAAAATAGACGTCCATGTTTTATTCGACAATTTGTGAGCTGGGCGTTTTTGCTTTTCAGCGATAATGGAAAATGAAAGCGCCCAGCTCAAAAACGAATAAATCCAAGGCATTTGTTTGTGGGAGGGGCCAGGATTCGTAGTGCACTGGTCCCCCTCACATGCCAGGACACCAACCGGGCACCCTAGGGGGCACTTTTACAAAAACAAAAAAAAAGGTAAAAGAGTCCCAGGTGCATAGCACCCTTCCCTTGTGTGTTGAGCCCCCCCAAATCCCCCTCAGAAAACCCACTGCCCACAAGTCTACACCATTACTATAGCCCTAAGGGGTGAAGGGGGGCACCTACATGTGGGTACAGTGGGTTTGGGGGGGTTGGATGACTAAGCATTAAGCAGCACAATTGTAACAGGTAGGGGGGGGGATGGGCCTGGGTCCACCTGCCTGAAGTCCACTGCACCCCCTAACAACTGCTCCAGGGACCTGCATACTGCTGTCAGGGAGGTGGGTATGACATTTGAGGGTGAAAATAAAAAGTTGTGAAACATCATTTTTTGTGGTGGGAGGGGGTTAGTGACCACTGGGGGAGTCAGGGGAGGTCATCCCCGATTCCCTCTGGTGGTAATCTGGTCATTTAGGGCACTTTTTGGGGCCTTATTCGTGAAAAAACAGGGTCCAAGAAAAGTGCCCTAAATTCTAGCTACAAACGCATACTTTTTTCCCATTATCGGCGAAAGGCACCCATCTCTGTTCGGGTGATAACCATGCCCCAGTCCCGCCTTCACCACGCCTCCGTTACGCCCCGTCAACTTTGTACGCTTCCGCGATGGAGTGCAATTGAAAACGTCCAAGTTCGGCTTTCGATTATAGCGTGTTATTCGTTTTTGTGAGATAAACGTCCATCTCCCGATTTAGGTCGGAACTTGGGCGTTTTTCTCGTTCGATTATAAGCAGGATAATGACCTAGACTGGAGCCAGCTGCATGTATACTTCAGTTGGTATATGTGTCTCTTACCGATCAGGATGTTTGCCATTCTGTCTATGGCACATATTCCATCCTGTAGAATAGTGTGTGAGCTTTTGTTTGTGACATCAGCCAAGATGGGCAAATCAGCTGTGAAGTCTTTTCTGACGCTTATAAAATACATCTGCTCCCATGAGTTCTAGGAATAATTGAGAGAGGTGTAAAAATAAGAAGAAAGCAGTAATGCTTTTCCTGCTGATTTATGTATGTATTCAGCAGCTTTGGACAGCTTTCATTGGGAGCTCACAGGTTCCCTGCTAGGAGAGGGTAAGGCTGAGCTGCCAGTGCACTCACTGATTTGTTGCTCTGCTTATGTTTGTAGGAAGAAAGCTACCGGAAGAGAAAACTACCTGTTGTGAGTTCAGTGGTGAAAATCTCGAAATACTGCAATGAAGGAGACGAGGAGGAAGAAGAAGAGGACGACGATGACATTTTTTTACGGACAGCAGGCATCTCCAGCAGTGTGTCTGTCCCAGCGAAGCCTGAGAGAAGGTACTGTACTCCATGAAAAGTATTTGTCCTGTTTCAGTAAGTTAGGACAGGAGAGGGTGTGGCTACTGGGGTCTAGTGAAAACAGTCAGCTTAGTGAAGGATCAGCCTTGAAGGGTTCGGTTTCAGATAGCGGCAGAATTATAACCAAGTAAAACTGTAGTCTGTAGAAGAAAGATGGGACTACCAGTGCCAGGGCACGTTCAGACAAGTTCCAGCACCAGCTTCCAGTGCAAAAGAGGTCAGTGTTGCATTTATTGATGTAGCTGCAGGGAAGATGGTGACGTGGAGGGGCATAATCGAACGGCGCCGGCCATCTATATGGCCAGCGCCGCAAAAGGCGGTCCCGAACTGTATTATCGAAAAAGATGGGCGGCCATCTTTTGTTTCGATAATACGGTTGGGGCCGGCCAAATGTCAGAGATGGCCGGCATCGGTTTTCGCCGATAATGGAAACCGAAGCCGGCAATCTCAAACCCAGCCAAATCCAAGGCATTTGGTTGTGGGAGGAGCCAGCATTTGTAGTGCACTGGTCCCCCCTGACATGCCAGGACACCAACCGGGCACCCTAGGAGGCACTTCTAAAAATAAAAAAAATAAAAATAGCTCCCAGGTGCATAGCTCCCTTACCTTGGGTGCTGAGCCCCCCCAAATCCCCCCCCGCAAAACCCACTCCCCACAACTCTACACCATTACCATAGCCTTAATGGGTGAAGGGGGGCACCTACATGTGGGTACAGTGGGTTTTGGGGGTGGGGTTGGATGGCTCTCATTTACCACCACAAGTGTAACAGGTGGGGGGGATGGGCCTGGGTCCACCTGCCTGAAGTGCACTGCACCCACTAAAAACTGCTCCAGGGACCTGCATACTGCTGTCAGGGAGCTGGGTATGACATTTCAGGCTGGCATAGAGGCTGGCAAAAAAGTGGGGGGGGGGGGGGTTTGGGTGGGAGGGAGTTGGTGACCACTGGGGGAGTAAGGGGAGGTGATCCCCGATTCCCTCTGGTGGTCATCTGGTCAATTGGGGCACTTTTTTTGAGACTTGGTCCTAAAAAGAAATGGACGAAGTGAAGCCAGCGAAATGCTCCTCAGAGCCGGCCTTTTTTCCATTATCAGCTGAAGCCGGCCATGTCTTAACAACGCCCCCGTCCTGCCTCCGTCCCGCCTCCCATACACTTCCGAAACGCCCCCTTTAACTTTGGCCGGCTCTGCGACGGAAAGCAGTTGGAGCCGGCCAAAATTGGCTTTCCATTATACCGATTTCGCCGGCTTCAGGAGATGGCCGGCCATCTCCCGATTTGTGTCGGAAGATGGCCGGCGATCTCCTTCGAAAATAAGCTGGCTACTGAACTTGTAACGCCCTGGAAGTAATGCTGTCATAATATTGCTTTTATTGACTCTTGAATGTACTTTACATAAAAAGTGATTTCCTCTGAGTGTTGCACAGCCTACAGCAGCTGGCTGCAACATGGAAACCAGGTGTGAACCAAATGGGTGGCTGGCAGGCAGAGAAAACCTCCAGGAGGCAATCAAACATATAAACGGCGAGTGACCGACTCACTGCAAATGCACAGTAGAGACTTCCCTCTCTGTCCCGCCCCGCGTCAATACGTGATGACGAGGGCGGGACAGAGAGGGAAACTGCGCCGCCGAGGTTGATACCGCACCCGCCCACCCGAGGTCACCGCTGTCGTTACCCCCCCCCCCCCCCACACACACACACACACCCGGCCCGGGCCCTCTCTCCGCTACTAAACTTACACATCCATTCGCCGGAACGCAGCATGCACATCAGCTGAGCTGCCATCGGCCTTTCTTCCCTGCCTGTGTCCCGCCCTCGCTGACGTTACGTCACAGGAGGGCGGGACACAGGCAGAGAAGGAAGGGCCGACGGCAGCTCAGCTGATGTGCGTGCTGCGTTCCGGCGAATGGATGTGTAAGTTTAGTAGCGGAGAGAGAGAGGGGCCGGGTGGAGGGATGGCGGCGACTCCGGGGGGGGGGGGGGACGGTAGCGGTGGCGACCTCAAGGGGAGGGGGGAGGGAGGGAGGGGGAAGGAAGGAAGGAAAACCCCAATACCAGCCCGTTTTTACGGGCTCAACTGCTAGTTTCAGACAGAAAGGACAAGAGAAGACAGTTTCTGTGGAGTTTGTCATTATATATATAGGAAAGAAGCAAACTTTCAGAAAATGGCTTAGGGACTAATTGGAATTTCGGGTTGGCTAGAGGATACTGGGGTTGGCTAGGGGTGGGGAAGCAGAATTGATTTCATAGACACCTTTGTTATTAAGCAATCTGTATTACGTCGCTACCTCTCTAAATGTGTTTATACATGGGCATCTTCATTCGCTCTCCCTCCTCCTACATTTCTAGAGCATTCTAGACATTGAAGAGAAAGTCCCGACTCTGTGGTGTTTACAATGTAGACAAGACAAATAGGTTGAGAGAATGTGTTTATTAATATAAACATGATCAGGGAGAGAGCTGAGGTTAAGGATTTCAGAAAGGTGGGTTGCCTTTTGGGACAATGATTTCCTGTTATTTAAAAACACAACTGAGATAATTCATTCTTGTTCTCCCATATTCATCAACTTTGACAATAATTTAGTCAGGCAGTTTCAGAAAGAGCAAAGCTTACTGTTTGGCGTTATTTAGAGCACAAAGCTACCGACTTGCCAATGCTCACTGCTTCTTGGGTATGGTGGACAAGGCCACTGGGTACATTTGATCTAGTTATAGCTGAACTGAGCTCTTCAGGACTGTAGAGGGGTTAAAAACTTAAAGCATGTGCTTTATTCGCTATGCACAAAGGTGCAGATGATCAGAAGCCCTGCGCTATTCCAAACAGCGCTCTTAACATTAGCGCCGGAAGAGCACGGGGCATTAACGCACCTATGATCAGAGCTAATAGCATGCAAATTTAGGTGTGCTATTAGCTCTGATCATAGGGGTACTTTTGTAGGAGAATTGTGCCTGGGTGTGCAAAGGCCTCCTGCAGAAGTTGTTTTGACAGGTCCAGGCTGTCAAAAAACAAAAAGCCTGGACTTGTCAAACAGCAGAAGAGGTTTGACATCCTTGACCTGTTAAACATAAGTCCGCTCCCCCAAATACAAGGCCTGGAGGTCCAGTGGCTCCAGGCCCCCCCCCCCCCAAGCACTAGTTGGACCACTCTCCCCCACCTCAACACTAACAACACCCTGATGGTCCAGTAGGACCGCTAGCCCTCCACACCCACTCCGGCACCCCTCCCCTGCGGCCTATCTCGATGGAGGGAGGGACTAGCACCTCCTCAAAATGGCAGCTTCCTGCTCGTTGCATCCTGGGATGCACTGGTCGGGGCTTAATCCATATATGGAGGTTAAGCCCCGTCCAGTGCATCCCAGGATGCACCAGGGCTTCACCATTTTGAGGAGGCGCCCACAGAGGAGAGAGGGAGTGCTAGTCCTTCCATCCTCCAACTTTGAGGTAGGCCGCAGGGGTGGGTGTGCCGGAGTGGGGGTGGAGGGCTAGCGGTCCCACTGGACTACTAGGGTCTTTTTAGTGTTTAGGGGAGGGTGGGTTTATGTTTGAAAGGTCTGGGAGAAAATCCAGGACCTGTCAAACCTCTTCTGTTGGTGTTCCCCATTCCTCCCTTGCTGGCAAACCCTAACGCCAGCTCCGAGCTGGTGTAGGTTTTGCAACAGGAGCAGCGCCCTTGTTTGGTGCTTCCCGCTGAGCGGGAGACCCTCAGCAATTAGTGGTTAGAGCTGGTGAGCGCATTATTTCACGCGCTCGCTGGCTCTGATCCTGGTGCGCAGGCAAACGTGGATGCTAGTCTGGCACTAATGGCCTCTAGCACCCACGTTTGCTTTTGATCATCTGAGCCAAAACGAGGGAAGAGTTTGACAACACAGGCCACTCACTGAGCAGCTCTTTTTAAAACATTGTTATCCTGAAGGTTCATTGTTTGCAGCACTGCAGATCTTTGGAGATGATCTATAGAGTAACGTAGCATATCCATTAATAAATAAATCTCATCTACTTCTTCCCTCTTCCCTGCTGCTCTTTTCAGACCTTCACTGCCACCCTCCAAACAAGCAAATAAGAATTTAATTCTGAAAGCGATATCTGAGGCCCAGGAATCCATAACAAAAACCACCAGCTATGCCACAGGTAAGTCGTTTTATGCAGCCTGTTTTGCAGTCTGTTTCAGTGGGTGAAAATATCTCAGAATTTCATGATTAGAGATTATCACTTGGCTCAGCTTGCTTTGGGCTCATATTCCTCTGCAGTGGTGCCCAGTGTCTGGCCTACAATCACTGATCAAAAGCAATAAACTGGCCCTGCCGGGTGCCCTCTTTCAGCTTGTTCAGCATGTTGTTCTGCAGTATAGCAGCAGCTCTTGGTACTCAGCAGCTCCTCTACCTGTAGATAACGAGGGTCTGGGATTGTGCGAGTTAATACATACTGCAGACAAGTTGTAGCTGAATGCTCAACTCTTAGCATGCCAAGTCTCAAATTGTAGCATGAGTATAACCTTTCTGTGGGCTTTTACACTGTGGTCTTTTTCACATAAGTGTATAGTTAACAGTGAAATTCTTTATTTTTCTCCCAGCTCTCTAGAGCCAGATTTCTGTCTGGAGATGTAATGTAATATGGCTCTTGTATCCTTCTAACGCCCATAAAAGTGGTTCAAAGCGGGTAACAAAAAATGAAAATTTAAAAAATCCATAAATTTCTTTAAAAGTTTTAAAATTTTTATTGAAAGAATAGTAAGAACCCAAAAAAACGTAATTCTAATGGAAGAGATGAGTAAAAATGAGGAGCTTGATAAATGAAAGAAGCCTCAAGATAATGCTTGTATCTCACTCCTAAAAAGAAAACACAAACAAGCGAAATGGGTCCTTCGTTCTAATGAAACTGTTAACAGCAGAAGGAAATGGGAAAAAAAAAAATCAAGATTATAAGCAGTAACAAAGCCTCTAAAAATTTTAAATATAATGCAGGACAGTTTAAACAACACGAGCTTGAAATGGGAGCCAATAAAGAGAAACGAGCTGAAGAAGAACTATCCGATCTTTTAAGTCTCAACATCAATTTGGCTGCAGTGTTTTGCAAGCTCTGTAGTTTTGAGCACAGTTTAACAGTAATGGATAGATATAAAATATTACAGTAGTGAAAATGAGATAATACAGTAGCCTGCACCAAAGTAGCAAAATGTTGAGCATGAAAAAATGATGAATTTGACGTAGCTGACGAGGCTTAAAAATACAACTTGTGAGAGATGATTTAGTTGAGGTTCAAAAGAAAGAGTGGTATCCAAGGTGATGCCAAGAGCCTTTGATGTTCTGTCAACCTTTAAAGAAAGACTATCAGAAATAGAGAGGGACAGAATCAATACGTCTATCCAACCAGAGAAATATAGGATGCTGCCATTGATTAAATATCACTTAGTCCCTTCTCAGTTGGAATTAATAGCAACATATCATCAGCATAAGAGTAGTATTTTACACCTAGGGAGGAGAAACCAAGACAGTGCCCTGTGGGAATCTATATGGTTGATACCAAGATTCTGAAAGCATATCTTTCATTTTGACTCTAACATCTGTGGATCAAAAATTCTTTAAATACAATATCTGAGATACCAGTAGAATTAAACTTAAAAAGAAGAATATCATAATCAACTGTATCAAATGCAGCGGTGAGATCAAATTGGAGTCAGATAAGTGGAATACCTCTAGCCAGAGAAGACTTGGCATCTGAAACGAGAGAAAGCAAGGCCAACTCTGTACCATGAAAAGATTGGAATCCAAATTGTGATGGACTTAAGCAGTTGTGTTTATCCAGATAAGTCAGTTGAGAGACTACAGTAGACTCTAAAAGTTAGCCAATAATGGTATGCTAGCTACCGGTCTAAAATTAGCTGAAAGCGTAGGGCCCAAAAGAATGAGTCCCCCTAATTCAACTGGATAGAGGCCCTGTTGTAGTAGAGGCTTAACAAAAGATGTAGGCCAAGTAATAATTATAGATGGTGGAGATTTCATAAGATATGAAGGG
Organism: Microcaecilia unicolor; assembly: GCF_901765095.1. Lineage (NCBI taxonomy): Eukaryota > Metazoa > Chordata > Amphibia > Gymnophiona > Siphonopidae > Microcaecilia > Microcaecilia unicolor. The sequence goes on along the minus strand of NC_044039.1, from coordinate 211,644,103 downwards.
CAACTGTCCAGTAAACAAGCAGAAGAAGAAAGTTTGGGTAATAAACCCATAACCTCCATGGTACTAACCAGAGAAAAGGCATTCCAATGCCGATTAGCAGGAATAGATATGGAAGCTTCAGAAGCAGAAATGAGAAGATAAACTACAGATTGTAAATCAGGTGGAACTAAGTTCCTAATTGTTTTTTTTAATTTAAAGAAGTCTTTATTGAGCAATAAACAGTACAACCACAAAAGAAACCATACAATCCGAGGGACATAATACCGAGTCTTGTATCGTACCTCGCATGCCCTCAGGTTATTAAATTCAACTGACAAAAGTTAAGTATTCCAGTAGCGTGAAAGAGTACGTAACAAGCTTAAACTTCTAAATTTGTAGAAAGGAGAATTTTCCATCCAAACGTAAAAAAAAGAAAAAAAAACCCCACACCCTACCTTTCTCCCCTCCCCTACCCACCCTCCCCCCTAGTCGCCTATCCTGCTGATAACATTTAGCAAGAACTGTTAGGAAAGGTGCCCAAATAGCTTCCCACTTGGACAACATATGGCATCGAACAGCTCAAAGCCGTTCCATTTCGCAAATATACCAGAGTTTATTTAACCGCATAGTCATAGAAGGAGCTGTAGGAGATTTCCAGTGTGCAGCCAGAGTCACCCTGGCAGCTGACATTGCAAGTCGCACCAAAAGAGATTGGAAAGAGGATGTGCCTGGCTTTTTTGGGGGGAAATAAAAAGAATTCCGGAGCCCACTTAATAGGCCTCCCCAGCCACTTTTGCAATTTATATTGCATTGACCTCCAGTAAGCTCGTGCTTTAATGCAAGACCACCAGATGTGACCCATGGTGCCAGTTTGCTCACACCCCTGCCAACACAGAGGAGAAACAGTTGAGAACATGTGGTGAAGACGGAGAGGGGTAAGGTACCATCTACATAGCACCTTAACTGCATTTTCCTTAAAGGGAACAGAGATCGAGGTCTTAAGGAGAGCATTTTCAATAAAGTTCCAGTCATCATCCTCGATCACCACACCAAGCTTTTGATGCCAGCGCTGGCAATGTAACGCTTTATAGCTTAACTGCTTTCTTTGATATCTGTAAAGACAGGAGATCAAGCCTCTGGTACCTCTAGAGTCTTCACAGAAATCCTCAAGAAAGGAGTCTTCATGCAGTATCTTAGCTTTGATCTCTGCAGAAGAAAGGAAGTGCCACAACTGAGTATAGGCAAAAATCTCATTTGACAAAACAGGGTACGCTTCCGCAAGCGCAGAAAATGATATCAGGCTCTCTTCGTCAAATAATTGACCTCAGGTTGCAAGATCAAAGGAGGCCCAACAAGCAAAAGGGGCCGGACCCAAGCCAGGCGGGAAAAGTGGATTGTTCACTATGGGTGATAACTTAGACAAGAGTAGGTCAGGCTTGGCAAACAGCCCATCCCAGTAGAAGAAAGTAGTATGAATCGATGGGCAAATGCCCTCCTGTAAGTTACGGTGTCTATGTGGAAGCCACATTAGATGACGGAGAGGCCGAGCCCCTACAGATGATTGTTCTAATTGAACCCATAATTTCATAGGGTGTGCCTGAAACCACTCAAGCGCCGCTCGAGCCTGGGCAGCTTTGTAGTACCAAACAGCATTTGAGGCTCCCAGACCGCCCTTCTGGTCACGATATAACAATGTCCGAGGCAGACGAGGATGTTTATTTCCCCATATAAAACGGATGAGGCGATCTTGCACTCCAACTAGAAAGCCATTCGAATAGGAAGGACCTGGAAGAGGTACATCAGACGAGGCAGGATATTCATCCGTAAAGTAGCTATTCTACCAAACCAAGACAGATCATATGCACTCCAGACCTCTATATAAATCCCGCAGGAGAGGGGGATAATTAGCAGAGAACTGAGGAGTTAACATAACCCCAAGATATTTCCTTTAGTTATCCATCTGAAAGAAAAAGAGTCCATGATAGAGCTCAGTGTAGAAGAAGGTATTCCTATGGCTAGTGCTTCACATTTAGTCATGTTGAGTTTGAAACCAGAGGCCGCTGAGTATTCACCTAGAAGCTTCATAAGATTGGACAAGGAAGTCAAGGGCTTTGTCAAAGAAAGGGCTTTGTCATCATCTGCAAATAGGGCTAGTTTGTACTCTTGGCCACCTACCGAGATACCAGAAACATTCGGGTCAGCACGTATTGCTATAGCAAGAGGCTCCATAACATGTGAATAACATCGGCGAAAAGGGACACCTCTGGCACGTACCTCTAGTCAAAGAAAACATTGAGGAGTTGCCCCATTGATACGAACATAAGCCCGGGGTGAGTCATATAGGGCCTGAATCCATCCTCTAAAGTCAGGGCCAAACCCCATTACCTCCAACATTTGAAACATAAACGGCCAGTGTACACGGTCGAAAGCCTTTTCAGCATCCAAACCTAGGAGACAGATCGGAAGCTTATTTGAGTGAGAGATGTGAAGCAAATTAATCATATGACGAACATCATCCATAGCTTGCCTATGAGGGACAAAGCCTACCTGGTCCAGATGTATCAGAACTGGTAGCACTTCAGCTAATCTATTGGATAGGACCTTAGCTAGTATCTTAACATCAGCGTTTAGAATAGAGATAGGCCAATAGGAGACACATTCAGATTTATCTTTGCCGGGCTTCGATATCACCGCAATCCATGCGTCCATCATTGAGGGAGGCAACTCCTCACCGGCCACAACCTGACTGAAAAGGTCTGCCAGCAGAGGGGCCAGCACTCGCACAAAAGGTTTATAAAAATCGTTGGGCAGACCATCCAGACCAGGAGACTTCCCCGCAGGAAGCTGTTTGATAACCCTGCGTACCTCATCTGCCAGAATAGGCCTTTCCAAAGCCGAAATTTGATCCTCAGACAGGCGAGGAGGTGGATAAGATGACAAAAAGTCCTCGATCACCTCTGGCCTAATAGACGAATCCGCGGTGTACAGGGACTGATAGAACTCCCGAAAGCGCTGACGAACCTGCGAAGATTTAGTTAGATAAGAACCATGACCATCGTTCACTTTAAGCTTAAAACACAAGTCAGGAAACTAGAACGCGCTTGGAACAAAAAGAAAGACGAACAAACACTAAATGCCTGGAAGCAACTTCGAAGGAAATACAAATATACCATAAAACAGACCAAAAGATTACATTACAAAACAATAATAGGACCAAACTACAAAGACACACATAAACTCTTCTTCCTTGTGAACAAACTGTTAGACACCACACCAGTTACAAACAACAACAAAGACATACCAGATGTTGACAACCTTGCGAAATACTTCAAGGAGAAAATTATACAACTACGAACTAAAATACCCGGCAGCCCTATTGACTACGCCACACTTCTAGACTGTCTAGACCCAGAAGACGGAACATACCCAGCAGACAGAACTTGGACCGAATTCGAACTACTATCAGAAAACCTCATCTCCGGAACACTTAAAAGATTTGCCAAATCCCACTGCAAATTAGACACATGCCCAAACAACCTCATGAAATCAGTTCCTCAACAATTCATAATAGACCTAACGAACCACGTTAACTTCATGCTACAAAACGGACTTTTCCCAAAAGAAAAAGGAAAAATTTTACTCACCCCAATACCCAAAGATACAAAGAAAAGCGCAAGCGAAATAACCAATTACAGACCAGTAGCATCCATACCACTAATAACCAAAATAACCGAAGGAATGGTAACTAAACAACTCACAAACTATTTAAACAAACACTCAATACTGCATGATGCCCAATCAGGATTCCGGTCGAAACACAGCACAGAAACAGTATTAATTACCCTTATGACTAAGTTTAAACAAATGATTGCAACCGGCAACAATATACTTCTCCTACAATTTGACATGTCAAGTGCCTTCGACATGGTTGACCACGAAATCCTATTACACATACTTGAATATTTTGGCATCGGAGGAAATGTCCTAAACTGGTTCAAGGGATTCCTAACCCAGCGGTCATATCAAGTCACATCAAATTCAACCACGTCTGCTGCATGGACACCTGAATGTGGAGTACCACAAGGATCACCCCTCTCACCAACCATCTTCAACCTAATGATGATCCCCTTGGCAAAACTCCTATCAAATCATAACCTCAACCCATATATATATGCCGATGATGTAACAATATACATCCCTTTCAAAGAAGACATTAAAGAGATCCTCAATGAAATTAACCAAAGTCTACTCATCATGAACACCTGGGCAGATGCATTTCGCTTGAAACTAAATGCAGAAAAAACTCAATGCCTGATACTCACTTCCCAGTACAACACGAATGAATTCACCGCTATAAATACACCAAAACTAAACCTTCCAATCTCAGAAACGTTAAAAATCCTTGGAGTCACTATCGACCGCCACCTAACACTCGAAACTCATGCAAACAACACAACCAAAAAGATGTTCTACTGCATGTGGAAATTAAAAAGAATAAGACCATTCTTCCCAAGATCCGTCTTTCGCAGCCTAGTGCAATCCCTCGTACTCAGCCACCTGGATTACTGCAACTCACTATACGCAGGTTGCAAAGAGCAAATACTGAGGAAACTCCAAACAGCCCAGAACACAGCAGCCAGACTCATCTTCGGAAAACCAAAATATGAAAGTGCAAAACCCTTACGAGAGAAGCTACACTGGCTCCCACTTAAGGAACGCATTACTTTTAAAGCATGCACATTAGTCCACAAAATCATTCACGGTGAAGCCCCAGCCTACATGTCTGATCTAATAGATCTACCACCCAAAAATGCTAAAACCTCCACTTCCCTAATTGCAAAGGCTTGAAATACAAGGCGCTGCACGCATCAACCTTTTCTTACATGAGCACGCAATTCTGGAATTCACTGCCGCGCAACCTGAAAACGACCTAAGAACAAGCCACCTTCCGCAAACTATTGAAGACCCATCTTTTTGAGAATACTTACGGAAAGAACCAAAACATATAAAGCCCACACCCACGGTTCAATAATGCTTCAATACAGCCACTCTGAATTCTCATCCCCTGTATTCTCACCACACTCATACTCTACTCACAGAAAATGTATACCATATGCTTTCTTGTTGTTATGTACCGCCCCTTTTAGTTTTCCGTTGTTCCCCAATGTTTCACTGCTCTTTTCCATTGTTATATTCCTTAATGATACTCTGAGTTTGTCTCGCATAACTCCTCACAATGTATTCCATAACCGAGTAGTAACAAATTGTATATCTATCACTCACAACTTATTATAAGCCACACTGAGCCCGCAAAAAGGTGGGAAAATGTGGGATACAAATGCAATAAAATAAATAAATAAAATACTCTCTGGTGGCGCAGCTTAAGGGCCAGGGTCCGCCCGGGTTTGTTGCTATGCACATACTGAGTCTGCTGTTGCTGACCTCTATAGGATTGTAACTGATCAGAATATATTTGATGCAAACGTAATCTAAGAGATTGAATATCACGCAGTACAGAAATAGAGCAAGTAGCTTTGTGTTGCTGCTGCAACACCTCCAACTGTGAAAGACATCTATGCCTTACACTGACCACGGGCACGTACACTAGCCTTCTTTAAAAAATAGCCTCTGGTAACAGCCTTAAGTGCATCCTAGACGACACCAAGAGAAGGGCCAGAGTTCAGGTTTAAGTCCAAATACTCACTAAGTACAGATCTATAGCCCTGACAAGCTAGTATTCAAAGGCCATCTCCTGTCACCACCTTCCTCGTGAGTCGATGGAACCTGGGCCCATATAGGCGCATGATCCGAGATCGTTATAGGACCCATATCTGCTGTAATCCCGGCCATCATCAGAGAAATGTTGACCAAAACATGGTCAATTCGCGAGTGTCATGAGAGTAAGAGTAAAAGGAATAATTTCGACCTGTCGGGTAGGCCACTCTCCATGAATCACTGACTCCAATATCCCGAGCTAAACATGCCAGTGCCTTAGAAACTCTAACGTCAGCTGAAGACACTCTGTTGGATTTATCCAGGGTAGGATGAAATGTAGCGTTAAAGTCCCCTCCTACCACTACTTTACCTTGCAAGTCTACCAAAAAAACTCTCCTGGGAATCATTAGGTGCATATACCGAGGACAACGTAAAAGTCACATCGTCCAATATCAAGTTCAAAATCAAAAATCTACCATCAGGGTCTCTTTTGGTACCCGCAACCTGTATCTGTAAGGAACAGTGAACCAAAATGGCAACCCCACGCTTCTTGGAGGCATCTACAGCAGAGGCGCAGAAAATATGTTGGTAACAAGGATGTGACAAAAGCTTCTCATGCTCCCTATTAAAGTGCGTTTCCTGCAGGAAGACCACATGTGGTCGAAAGTGCAAGAGCTCATTAAACAACTTTTGGCGTTTTTGGGGCGAGTTCAAGCCCTTGATATTATAAGACAAAAACTTGAAGTCAACAACCATGCATTTGGTAAGAAAAGCAAATGAGCCAAGTATAAAGCTGTCAGCCCAAAGCTTCCTGACAGAAGGGTAGGCATAAGACCCTCCAACTCAAATAGACCCCCCCCCCCCAACATCCACACCCACCACACACCACCAGACAGGTGTCGACAAGGACCACTGTCTGGGAACATTGGAGGAAGAACCCCACCATAACCAGAACACCATCCGAACCACCCCCGGCTCCCCCCCGCACATGCATACTCACCCAACCCACCCAAAGTTATCCATTCAAGAGAAAAGGGGAACAGGCAGAAGGGGGGGGAGGGCCCCTTCACTCCCTCCCCCCCCTCTAGCCTCAGGCACACATCCCCCTCTTCAAACCCCCAACCCATTATCTAACCATCAGCCTTACACAACTAGTGCACAGCATATGTATAGCAAGGTAGTACTCATAAGCACTAAGCAAAAGCATTCAGCCAGTCCAATCATATAGTTCAAGTAGCTGCCTGGGCGTTCTTGGTTTTGCTGGTAACATGCTTCCATTTTTGAAGCTTAGCCCCTGCAGTAGTAATCAGATCAACCGGTGGTACTTCATTGGTCGTCAGGCCAGCGCCGTACAGAATCTTCCAGGCATCAGAGAGGAGGTGAATCCGATGTAACTTACCCCCTACTGTAAAACAGAGTGCAAAGGGTAAAGCCCAGCGGTATGGGATCTTATTTTTGACCAGAATATCCAGAGCAGATTTCATTGCACGCCTCTGGATCAGAGTAAATTGAGATAGGTCTTGATACACCATGACTTTAGCCTCATTGTATTTCACAAAAGGTACCTGGCATGCCCGCTGCAACACTTGCTCTTTAACTGGAAAGGAAGCAAAGCAAACAATTATGTCACGGTTGTCCGCTGGTTTTCCCAGGGCCTTCTGTGCCCTTTCAGTTACTATGTCCTGCTTCTCCAGCAGCTTTCCACACACCTCTTTGACAATGGTTACAGCGTCCTCTTTGTCTCCTGATTCAGGAACCCTGCGTAGGCTGCGATTGTTCTGACACCCACGGTTTTCCAAATCATCAACTTTATGTTGCAGATCTTCATAATAAGCCAGGAGCTTCGTTATGTGAGCATCCGCACCATTCAGCTGCTCGTCATGGTTGTCCACACACGCCTCCAGGTCCTCCACGCGACCTCCCAGCTCACGCAAGTCCACACTTAGAATGTCCATGCGCTCCAGGATTTCCTCCTTAGATGATTTAATCACATCCCGGATTTCAGTAAGACATTTTGTTAAATCTTTAGAGAGTCCCTGAGTAGAAGGCACTGCGCAAGTGTCTGTTAGAGACATAGCGGAATCAGAGTCCGAGTGCGAGAGGCGCACGGACGACATGTGGTGTCGCGGGCCATTACCGGATTGCCTGGTGGGTTGACGCTCGCTTTCTTTCCGAGCCACCGACATGGCCACCTATCAGCAGGCTAAATCCGCTCACTAGACAGGCAGTATACACCAAAGGGGAGATAGTGCAAAATCAGGGCGGATGATCGCTGATGTAGCTAATTAGCAGTAAGGACACTCCAGAGCTATGAGTTCAGGCAGCCATCTTGGTCCGTGACGTCACTTCCTCCTTCCTAAGTTCCTAATTTTAAATAATTTTTCCTCAAAATAGATAGCCAGATAAAAAGAGGAGGGAAAACATTCTTCATCGATATCTGAGACAGTACATGGCACTAAAATCCTAAGCCAAAGAAAGAGCTTTTTAGAGGAGGAAGATGCACTTTCTATAAGTGAAGAGAAGTAATTTTTTTTTCACCTGAAAAATAACAGATTTATATATTTTCACAGCACTTTTCCCCTCTGATGGGATAGGAGGCAATGTTTTATTGTGGATTAGGAATTGGTTATTGGACAGAAAACAGAGGGTAGGGTTAAATGGCCATTTTTCTCAATGGGGAGGGTAAAATAGGCAGATGAAATTTAATGTAGACAAATGCAAAGTGATGCACATTGGGAAGAATAATCCGAACCATCGTTATCTAATGCTAGGGTCCACTTTAGGAGTCAGCTCTCAAGAAAAAGACCTAGATGTCATTGTAGACAATACACTGAAATCTTCTGCCCAGTGTACGGCAGCGGCCTAAAAAGCAAACAGGATGCTAAGAATTATTAGGAAAGGGATGCAAAATAAGACCAAAAATATTATAATGCCTCTGTATGGCTCCATAGTGCGACCTCACCTTGAGTATTGTGTTCAACTCTGGTTGCTATATCTCAAAAAAGATATAGCGGAATTAGAAAAAAATTAAAAGAAGAACAACCAAAATGATAGGGGGGGATGGAACTGCTCCTGTATGAGGAAAGCTAAAGCGATTAGGGCTGTTCAGCTTGGAAAACAGACAGCTGAGGGGGGGATATGATTGAGGTCTACAAAATCCTGAGTGGAGTGGAATGGGTGGCGGTGAATTGGTTTTTCTCTCATTCAAAAAGTACGAAGACCAGGGAACACTCAATGAAATTGCATGGGAATACTTTTAAAACAAATAGGAGGAAAAAGTTTTTCCACTCAAAAAATAGTTAAACTCTGGAACTCGTTGCCGGAGGATGTGGTAACGGCGGTTAGTGTATCTGGTTTTAAAAAAGGATTGAACAGGTTCCTGGAAGAAAAGTCTATAGCCTGTTATTGAGATGGACATAGGGGAAGCCACTGCTTGCCCTGGGATCGGTAGCATGGAATGGTGCTACTAATTGTGTTTCTGCCAAGTACTTGGACCTGGTTTGGTCACTGCTGGATGGGACCATTGGTCTCACCCAGTATGGCTGTTCTTATGACAAAGGGCATCCTGAGACTGACGCCAACAGTGTTCTAGGCGCCAGCAGTTGTTTTTCAGCTTTGCCAAGTCATGTGACTACGATTTGACTTTATGACTTAGATGAAATTGTTTTCTGCACCAAAGGGGCAATCTCGTCTCGAGCTGAAGAAAAGTGTATTATGCCAGATGGTAAAAGTGTTGAATCGGATTAGAAAAATTGGATTCAAGCTGAAGAGACCTGATTGCCAAAATTCATTGGGCTCAATCTTTCTTCTTGTAAATACTGTAGTAGGCAAAGAACGACCACTAAAGGATTTAAGAGAAAAGGTAAAATCAGAAATAAAATGTTCTGGCCAGGGAATTATTGACCAATTGATGTCAGAGACAGAGAAGTACGAAGAATCATGGGATGAAGCTAAAAAATCTATACTATGATCGTTAATGTGCATAGGTTGAGGAAGATGAAGTTCTAAGGCCACAGTATTGAAAATACTAAGAAATGAAGCCACATTAAGATCCGATTGATCTTCAAGATGTAAATTAATATCATCTAGCAGCAATGCCACAGAAAAAGTGGAGTGGAGGAGTGGCCTAGTGGTTAGGGTGGTGGACTTTGGTCCTGGGGAACTGAGGAACTGAGTTCGATTCCCACTTCAGGCACAGGCAGCTCCTTGTGACTCTGGGCAAGTCACTTAACCCTCCATTGCCCCATGTAAGCCGCATTGAGCCTGCCATGAGTGGGAAAGCGCAGGGTACAAATGTAACAAAAATAAAATAGATACTATTGGAGATTCTACATGGAATGTTGCTACTATTGGAGGTTCTACATGGAATGTTGCTACTATTGGAGATTCTACATGGAATGTTGCTACTACGTGCAGGACGTCAGACTCACAAAAGCAGAAGCCTGCGCAGCCACATTGGTGATCTGCAAAGGCCGACTTCTACATGGAATGTTGCTAGCGGAATAGCAACATTCCATGTAGAATCTCTCAAATAGTAGCAACAGTGGAGGAGTGGCCTAGTGGTTAGGGTGGTGGACTTTGGTCCTGTGGAACCGAGGAACTGAGTTTGATTCCCACTTCAGGCACAGGCAGCTCCTTCTGACTCTGGGCAAGTCACTTAACCTTCCATTGCCCCATGCAAGCCGCATTGAGCCTGCCATGAGTGGGAAAAGCGCAGGGTACAAGTGTAACAAAAATAAAATAGATACTATTGGAGATTCTACATGGAATGTTGCTACTATTGGAGATTCTACATGGAATGTTGCTATTCCACTAGCAACATTCCATGTAGAAGGCTGCGCAGGCTTCTGTTTTTGTGAGTCTGACGTCCTGCACATACGTGCAGGATGTCAGACTCACAGAAGCAGAAGCCTGCGCGGCCATATTGGTGGAATAGCAACATTCCATGTAGAATCTCAAATAGTAGCAACAGTGGAGGAGTGGCCTAGTGGTTAAGGGTGGTGGACTTTGGTCCTGGGGAACTGAGGAACTGAGTTCAATTCCCGGCCCAGGCAGCTCCTTGTGACCTTGGGCAGGTCACTTAACCCTCCATTGCCTGCCGCATTGAGCCTGCCATGAGTGGGAAAAAGTGCGGGGTACAAATAAAAAAAAAAAAAAATGAGCAAGTTGACAACTAAATATCCTTCCAGTCATCAGGAGGACGATGTTAGAAATAACCCAGCACTATCCATCAAATTAGAATCCGTTAGCTTGCAACATAATATCTCTAAATTAGGAGTGGAGATAGTATCTACTAAAGAGAGTTTTAAAAAACTTTTATAAATCACGTCTTGCTTAATTTCAAATTGTGAATAACCTTATATCCAGGGGGACATAATTCTGCTAAAATACAGTGGTTATTACTAACTATCCACGTTTCTGTAATGAAAGTGAGACCCACTTGAGCATTGCCTATTAATTCATTAATTAAATGAGTTTTGTTGCATACCAACCTAGCATTAGCATGCAAGCAGTTCAAAACAGACTGTCCAGCACACGGTTTAATAGGAACTAAGTTACGTAAATCAAAAGGAGACTTAAAAGCTGTCTTGGATCTAAACAAAGAGTGATTCCGTATTATAACCTCTACTAGGAAAAAATGCCCGTTTCTGAGCGGAATGAAACGGGCGCTAGCAAGGGGCCCCCTCCCTCCGTCCCTCGAAGCTACTTGCCTTGTTCGCTGTGGGCCGTTTCGGCCCTCGAGTGTCAATAGCTCCGCCCTCGACGTCATGACGTTTTGACGCGAGGGCGGTGCAGACACTCCAGGGCACACCGGATATCTCGGGCGCCTCAACTTCCGTGGAGGCTTCAGAACGTTGGGGTTGCCTTTTATATATATAGAAAATATTAGAGGAAAAAGTAGAAGGTGGGATAAAAGAACTACAGTTAGTTCCACAAGCATCTGAAATAAAACCAGGGGCAAACAAAAATCCATTAGAGGGAATGACCCAACCAGAAAATATAAAACACAAAGCCACAGCCAATACATCTTAAAAAATAAATCAGCAAAACGTATAAAAACCAAAGAGTAATAACCCACAATGTAGCCCATAAGGTTGCCCACAAAGGGGCACACATGCCCCTCAGGCGTGCCCCTTCGGTGGCGCACCCCAGGAGGGTTTGCATCAAACGAGCGTTGCAGGCACAGATGATGTCAGTGGGCGGGGCTGAGCTGTACCACCGAGCTGGTGATCATAGAAACAGCTCCCAATCCAGTATTAAGATGAACGATAGCTGTGACAGCAGGTAACAGATCAAACTTCTAGCGCACACTCCCTCAATTAGAGAAGTAGATGGTAAGCATCCTAGGAGGGGTTGCGCCTAAAGAGCATTGCAGGCACTGATGACATCAGTGGGCGGGGCCAAGCCACATCGCCGATCTGGTGATCTTAGAAACAGCTCCCAATGCAGTATTAAGATGAAAGATAGCTGTGACAGCAGGTAACAGGTCAAATTATAGCACCCCCCCCCCCTAGTTGGAAGAGAAGTAGATGAATTACTTTGTTTCTTCCAGCTGATGAATCTGTTTTGTGATTATATTATATGAGCTGCTGGAATTTTGGAGCTCACCCTATGTGAAATGTCATTTGTCAGCGAGCGGGCTGTCATACCATGTGCATCTCTTGTTTTTCTCATACAAGTTCTACAGAAGCAAACTGTTCCTGTTGCCCCTAGAACTCGCCTTACACCGGAAGAGCCTTATACTGGGTTGCTTCACATGCACAACCATCCCTCTTTACGGAGTTCTTACATTCAGGTAGAGGATCCAAGAGAGCCGGTAACAGAACGCTTACAAGGTAGGTGAGCTCTGGAGGTGCGCAAGCAGCTTTTCTGAAGTGGCATTTACTTTCTAGTTTTCATATATTGCGTGTCACAAGGGCACAGACCAGAACCACTTGTCATGGAAACCAGAGCAAGTTCTTACGTTGTCTCTTGGAAAGGCTCTGGAAGGGTGTTTCTCAAAAGGAGCAGTGTTGTATAATGTGACTAAGTGGTCCTAGGTGTGAGTCTCTTAACTGATATTAAAAATTGTTACTGTATACCCTAGAGTGGCTTGGCGCGCTCATGAAGTGGGCAGTTTTCTGATGGGAAAGTATTTTTAACTGGCAGTTTATACACAGGGTACTCCTAGGTGACCATTTGGTAGTTTGAATTTTACTTACCAGTCATGTGATCTTTTCTACACTCTTCTTTGAAAAACCCGCCAAAACATTTCCTTATCTCACTAGACCTTTCAGCATTTTTTGATGTTGTAGACCTCTCTCTTCTCCTGAGGTGTGTCTTTCAGATATTGGTATTTCCGACACAGCTTTGGCTTGGTTTTCATCTTTCCTCTCAGGACACACTTTCTCTGTTTCCATGAGATCTACAACATCTGCACCTTTACCACTCTTGTGGAGTTCCTCAGGTTTCAGTTCTGTCTCCCCTTCTCTTCAACGTTTTTCTTAGTCTACCTTTCTCCTCCAAGATCTTAATGTCAATTTTTATATTTATGCAGATAACATCCTTTTGATTTTCCCTTTCTCGCCGTACCAAATTGATCTTACTCATGTCCAATCCTGTCTTTGCCCAATTCAGTCTTGGCTTTTTACCCACAGACTCATCGTAAATCCTGATAAGACAACGGCCTGTTGGGTCACTGGTTTTCTTCCAATTCCTACAGTTCATCTTTTTCTTTTCAGTCAAGTTATGCAACCTGTCCAATCTTTTTGCTATTTGGGTATCATTTTAGATTCAAAATTATCTTTCGTTCAACACGTTTCTTCTGTTCTTAAGTTGGGTTTTTGTTCTCTTTGTAGGCTTCGTTCTATTCATTCTTACTTTGATTTTGCCTCTTTACATACTCTGGTACATGCTTTTATTATCTCTAAACTTGATTATTGTAATTCTATTCTCTCAGATCTCCCCAGTTCTCAATTAAAAAGACTTAGGATGCTCCATAACGATTTGAGATTTGTATAAACATTGACATATTTATCGCAGCTCTTGAGTTTGGCTTCTCTTTTACGTCACTGTATTTTTTAATTTATTGGTCAGTCATCACTGTCCTATGTCTCAGTCTGTCAACTTGGCTTTGTTTCTGTCATTTCTTTCGCACAAAGCACCGGAGCGTTTTCCTTGTCTTGTCTTTGTTTTTTGTTTGTGGGAACGGTAGTATCTATATGGCACTATATATTGAATGGTTCTGTTGAAGATATAGAGCACTTCACTTGATCTTGGTTCACTTTTTAAAACTTAAAATTTTTACTAATCACTTTTTCACCATTTACATTTATTGATCGCTTTACGTTTTTGCTCCTGTTTTCAGAAATTACATAAGTTGTTCTACGTACTTGTAATCTTTCTTTAGTTATTATTTTATTTACCCTAAGTGTAGAACATTTTTTTAATGTTTGTTATTTATTGTAATAAGTTCCTTTGAGACTAGAGACCTGCACGGGAACGGGGTTCGTGGGAATCCCCTCTGGGGCTGCAGGGTTCCCGTAGGGTCGGAAGCAGTTCTGCGGGGTTCCTATGTGAACAGAAACAGTTCTCGTGGGATTCCTGTGGAAGTGTAAGCTGCACCTGCGCCAGCCTCTCACCTACCAAGTGCCAAGTTCTTTGAATGCTGCCTCTTCCTTGCTTTAACAGCGCAGATGCGGAAAGTCTTCCATTAACCCTTTCTGCTCCTGGGCTGATGCACAGGCCTCAGTTCTGATACAGGCACGAGTATATGCTTGTGGTGACCTTTCAGCACACAGTGCCAGCAAATCAAAGACGAGTCTTACGTGTGCACACCAGGATGTTCCAAGTTAAAGCTTCTGTTCCTTACCTGCAGTGCTATGGCTCGAACCCAGAGAGAGGCTCTGAGAGCCGACCAGAATTTGTTTTTGGATACCATTAAATTCTTGTGGGGATGGGTTAAATTCTTATAGGGACGGGTAAGATTTCAGCGGAGACGGGGGGGGGACGGTTAAATTCTTACAGAGACGAGTGGGGATGGTTAAGATTCCAGCAGGGACAGGTGGGGACGGGTTAGATTCCAGTGGGGATAGGCGTGGACGGGCTAGATTTCTGTCCCCATGGAACTCCTTATTTGAAACGTGTTTTTTTATACAAGTGCTGCAGTTTCCTCTTTTCTTACAGTTTAGGACTGTAGGAAGATTATTCTAGTATTCTCTCTTTTTTTTTTCATTTGTATTAGTTATCTATGGTTTAATGATTTTGTATTAAGTTTTAGCTCAGTGATTGTTACTATTCGTATCATTTTGAAACAATTTTTTATTGAAAAATGTTTTTTTTCTTTTCGTTTTAAGTAACAAATATAAGGCATATTAAGGATACACCAAACTCAGATGAGAACAACCCCCCCAACACAAAGATCAAGTCAAAACCCCTCCCAATACATCACGGCAATTCACCAGATTCATGTTATTTTGATTCACATCCCTATGCTTTTAGTCTTTTTACGATTTATTTAAATATTTGAATGTATTAGTTTCTCTGTTTTCTTTGTAGTTTTACTTTATTTTTTAACATTATTGTAATTTGTGTTTGATTGTGTTCATTTTATATGATTGCTTGTAGACTCCTGATGCAGGGCAAGAGACCAAAACACAGCTTGTGTGAAGTCACTTGAACATTTTAAAGCATCATCTGAACATTTCTCTTGCCTCCGTTGCTGTGTCCGTGCATTGCAATGTAGTAAAGCCAAGACTGGCTTGGCTTATCATGCTACTTATATTACAGGCCTTCTGGTGTTGGAGAGATGAGTGGAGGTGACATCACAAGAGACTGAATTGTCAGTGACTCATTCAACAAACCTCCCACCTTACAGCATGTGCAGCTCCCTGGTCATCTGATCAGTTTTTGCAAATTTCATTTATTCTTTGTTAAAGCATCAAAAATTGTGTTTTACTGCAGACAGTATGGATTTTTGTGGTAGGAATGTTGTCTGACTGGCTCTTTTGGAAGGAGCATAGGCTTTGAGGAGCACATCTGATGGTAGCTTCAGGTCGTAAGTGTGAGTTGGCCAGTTCCTGGTTTTGCCTCATTTATACGAAAAACTGAGCTGCAAGGCTGTTAAGGGGTGGGGCAACACTAGGAATGGCTTAGCTTAGCCTTTTGACCTGGAGGCTTCTGGTAATCCTATTGGTAGATATCCAGAAGATATATGAGTGCATGGGAGGCTGAAAACCTGACATTTCGGAAGGAAGTAACTTGCCTTTGAGTTTGTTTTGTTGGTGGGAGGTTATAAGATGCTGAATTGTCTTACAGTGCTTTGCTGGACGGAGGAGGGGGAGTGCTTACAGCCAGTGGCGTAGGAAGGGGGTGGGGCAGTCCGCCCCGGGTGCACGCCGCTGGGGGGTGTCGACGCCTCACTGGTTCCTTGCTCTCTCTGCCCCAGAACAGGTTACTTCCTGTTCCGGGCAGAGAGAGCAAGGAACCAGCGAGGCGCCGACACCCCCCAGCGGCGTGCACTCGCCGGATCGGTCCTCCCGCCCGCCCCTCACCGCCTTCCAGGTATGTTCTCGGGGGGGGGGGGGGGGGGTTTGCACTACGGAGGGGGGAGGGTGCGTCGCGCTGCACCCGGGGGGAGGGGTGCGCAGCGGCTACCCGCCCCGGGTGTCAGCTGCCCTCACGACGCCACTGCTTACAGCTAACGTATCTGGAAAGGCCTTCATGTTGAAGAAGCACAACTTTTTGTACAAGTCTTTTTCTTTAAACAAGTGTTTAAAATTCATGTTTTGCAGGTAGTCAGCAAAGGCGAGATCTGCTCTCCCGACTCCAGTTTGATCCAGTAGGGAGTGCTTTTGTACCAGGCCAAGGTTTGTGCTTGCACTTTTCCTTCCCACTTTGAAATGCACTGGTTTTTAATATTCAAAGGCTTTTAAACCAAGTAAGTAGCTCTTTTCTAGGGTAAAAGGGCTGTTTGATAGTTGCCCACACCGTGAAACACAATGTATATTGTTACCCTGTTCACTGGTAGCATTCCCAAGATTGGGGTATTGAGGGAGATACTAGCAGAAAAAAAAAACCATGTGGCAGTCTTGGCAGGTACATTTTCCTTTGGCAGTTTTCAAACTGAAAGCTGGTGCAGTGTCTGTGGGTAAGAAGCAGCTGTGGAGTTTGCAGCTGTTCTGGCAGCCTGAAAATTGCCCTTTATGTGGTCCTGATTGACATTAGCTTCTAGGCTGCTGTCTACACTGCAACTGCTCAGGAGTTTTTGCTTTGGTTTAGGGTTTTCCTCTTTGCAGTGCTGGTGTTTTCCTTAAACCACAAGCCATAAGAATAGCCATCCTGGGTCAGACCAATAGTCCAGTATCCTGTTTCCAAATACTAGCAAGTTTCCAGGCTACCGATCCCATGGCAAGGAGTGGCTTTCCTCATGTCTGAATAGCAGATTATGGACTTTTACTCCAAGAACTTGTCCAAACTTTTTTTAAACCCAGATACGCTAACCGCTGTTCCTTAGCATCCCTCCGGACCGGCCCAGGATTGGACTGATGGGTTGTGCTCGCCTTCCAGCAGGTTGGAGACTGAGAAAAAAACTCTGACTCTAGCGAGCCAATAGGAGCCCTGGTCACGTGACCCTAGCCTCAGTATTTTCTCAGTCTCCCAGCAGGTAGGAAGTGAGCCCATTAGTCTCTCTTTATTTTCTGACTTGTCTGAATTTTTTGTCTAGTTGGTACTTTATTCTGTACTTTATTCTGTGCCACAGGAATTCTTTGGAGGCTTGTTAGAATTTCAATTTTGCCTCAGGGGTGTTATACTCGGGTGTCCCGGGTCCCTCCCCCTTTTTTTCCTCCCCACCTCCCTGCTAACGAGTAAAATTTTTCAGGGAAGGGCCCCCTTTTGGCAAGCAAAGGGGTGTTGCCTTTGGGAGAGGCAACCAGATTTAAAATATAAAAAAAAAAAAAAAAAAGAGAAAGCTAAGCAGAAGCAGTGCTTCCCCATAGACCTAACGAGCAGACAGCTCCGTTTAGTGTTTATTTTTCTTCTGTCTGTGTGCATGTTAACAGCTCCTTAAAAAAAAACCAAAAAAAACGCTGAGAACTTTTCAATTTTTGTTTCTGGTTCTCCTATGGTTGACTTTCGCGGGTGTGTAGTTTTCTAAGCGCTATTTTTGTCTTCGGAGCGTCCTTTGCTTTAAAAGAATTTAGGCGCCAACCAACTCGTCGCGTGCACGCGCGTTCCCGTGATGTTGGCAAAGTTTAAGCAGTGCGCTGTATGTCAGCGTTGGGGGGTTGGCTCCTCCGGCGCTTGCAAATTTTGTACGACGGTGATTGGAGCGTCGGGCTGTACGGTTCCTTCTGCTTCGGGGATTCAGTCTTCAGCTTCCGTTCCTTCGCCGTCACGGTACGCGCGCCGCCGCCATGTCAGAGATGCTGAATCGATGTGCTGTCCGCCAGTGTCAGGGGGTTTTCTTCCGGCTCCTGTAAGTACTGTACCGCTCTGGCGGGTGCGTCGAGGCCTTCTTTGCTTTCGTCGTCAGCAGTTCATTTGTCGGTTCAAAGTTTATCGCCGTCGATGCCGGTGTCAGTTCTGAGGGGTCAGGCGCCGCCAGAGGCCGTTCCCGCGGTTTTGGCGCGAACGGCGGCCATTTTGAATTTTGCTCCATCTTCGCCATCGCGTGCACAGACTTTGGACATCAATGTCTCCAGTCCGGATTCTGGTATTTTGGGAGCTCTGGTGCAATCTGGGCCTACTCAGGCAGGGGGTTTTCCTCCTGAGTTTGTGCTCCAGATGTACCAGGCCTTTTTGATGCAGCAGCTGGGGCAGGGAATTTTGTCAAGCCTGCTCTTCCACCTCCAAAACGATTTAGGGAAGGTGATTTGTCTGGAGATTTTTATGGCGATCAGGAGAGGTCCTATTTAATAGAGCAGAAGATTTCTGGGATGGTCTCTCCTCCGCAGATTCAACTTAAGCGCCATAGTAGCTCCATACATGTCTATTCACTTATTCTTAGGGCATAGGTTAAAGCATCTTTGTGCTTGCTTAAACAATGGTTATACAAAATATTACTTTTTCCATCAAGCCATATACTTTGCATGGCTTTACATGCAGCAGTTTTTCTACAAGAACTGCTTTCTTTTGGAAGGAAAGCCCTGTGTAAATTGACATGGCTCTTTAGGCCTATCATGCTGTATGTTATCTTTGCACACTGGGATGCAGCTGTTACAAGCATGTTTTTTCTGTTGGAACTTCACAGGCCCATGTCCTCCGAAGTAGTAAAGAGAGTCATTTTAGAATAATGCAGTTTATTGTTTGTCTTTTCAATGCATCTTAAAAAAAAAAAAAAAAGCTTCATTTCCCTTCTCCTCCTCCTTCCCCCTCCCCTCCCCCAGTTTATTATTTTACTGGACATTCCCACAGGAAAGCTTTAGGAACAGTAGGGAGAGTAGCACTGCTACTTTCAACAGCTATTTACAACGTCTTAACGGGAATACTAGTCTACTATTTTTACATGTTCATAGATCTTTAAATACAAAGAAAATACAGAAACTGTTTTTTCATAAACCGCTCGGTGCAAACCAATTGAGCATAGTTTTTGGGCAAGTCACTGGCTGTGCACAATGCTTCATTTGTGGACACATTTCCAACTTTACTTCAAGCTGAAGCCATCTTTTGTTCCCCTCGCCTTCTCAGAATGTCAAGATGCTCATAATTCTGTTTATTCAAACAGCAAAAGTATCCTTGGATCTGGTATAGGCAGTTGAGGGAAGTTCTGTACTAGTTTTCAGATTGAAATACTCAGGGATTTTGTTGAGCAGTGTAACTGCAGCTTATTGTGGTCTATGCTACCAGCCTTCTAGATCTATGAAAATTAAAAGCAGTCTCCTGGTACAATTTTGCACATCTCTTCAACTCTGCATGCTGCCCAAGAAAAAAAAAAAAATGTACTCTGGTTCAAGACATTCTAGTCAGCTGCATTGTATTTTAGCCTACTTATTTCCAGTCAAGAATGATCCACAAGACTAGTAAACCTGTAGCACTTATAAGTGGTCTATTTAAAATGCCCTATGCCTCCACACAATTTGAGGCATTCAAAAAAATGTTACTTCTACTATATTAAGTGTAAGCATTGTGGATCATCATATTTTTGGTTTTCACTGACCTTGCTACTGCAAGTACAACTTTTCAGGGCAATACGCACAGCGCTAGACGGTTAATGGGATGTAGGTGCTATGAGAACAGTAAGAGGAGTGTGCCCATCCATTATGGAACCTTCACATTTAACCAATTTTGAAGCCGGTTTTTTCCACACAGATGTGCAGGTCAAAGCTTAGTTTGTTAAATCTCAGCTCTAAAAAATTTCATATTTGAAATCTTGTGAACAAATAGCAACTCATTATTTCTCTATTTCGTGGGATAATTGTATAAGAGGTACCCTGGGGGAAGGGGGTTCACTATATTGGGCTCCAGCATATCTCTGGTTGGACTGACGATTTATCAGTAAATGGCACCCAGTGGCTTGGTGGCCTGGGAAGATTAGACTAATAATTTCACAATGGATAGGACCTTGTTACAAGACAATATCAATTTGGTTTTGGGAAGGGACAAGTATTGTTTCCCCCATTTTGCATAGTCTGCCAGGCAACTGCAGATTGACTATTTCCATGTCCTCTTTCTTTCTTCAAGTGCATCTTCTTTACTGGCGTAGTATCCTGCTCTTTTGCCTTTCTGCCGGTTATAAGGCTGGTAGTTCTTGACAACGCCTCGGCAGTAGCCTATATCAATCGGCAGAGGGTAACAGGGTGCCGGTAAGAGGCGGAGTGTTTCCTGGTATGGGCAGAAGCTCATCTCACTGCCATATCAGCCTCGCATGTAGCAGGAGTTGACCAATATTCAAGCGGACTTCCCCAGTCGTCGCACGCTCGATCCAGGCGAATGCGCTCTCAGCAATCGATGCGTTTTTAGTTGCTAGTACGTCATTGGGGCACTCCAGTTTTCCATCTGTTTGCTTACAGACTCAACTCAAAGTTCCTCCGAATTTCTTTACGTGCTTCCTCCGTAGCCTCTATTAGGTAGTTTCCTTCAAAAGATAGAGAAACTTGGGAAGCCAGTGATTCTGGTGCTCCCAGATTGGCCTTCACGCTCTTGATACACGAATCTGCAGCGGCTGAAGGTGATGTCTTCTCTTCGACTTCCGCTATACAAGTCCTTGCTGATTCAAGGGCCGGCTTTCCCCGGCTCGATTTTGTCTTACGACTTGCTTATTGAACGAGCCCATTTAGATCAGAGGGGTTTTTCTTTTTTATTTCCACAGTGCTTCGGTCTCGTCATCGCTCCACCTCTCTCAGCTATTTTCGCTCCTGGAGAATTTTTGAGACTTGCTGTGCAGATGCTGGGGTTGCTCCTTTTCGAGTTTCCGTGGCTCAGATGTTTTTCTGCAGCGAGGATTTGAGGAACGATTGTCTCTTTCTTCACTTAAAAATGCAGGCGGCAGCTCTGTCCCGTTTCATAGGTCGGATTTGGGGTAAGTCGGTGGTAGTCTCCCCAAAGTCGCCCATTTCTCATTTCTTAAAAGGAGTTAGCCTTCGGCCACCGGTTAGATTGATCTTTCCAAGTTGGGACCTTAATCCGGTGTTTTCGGCTCTCACGGGGCCTCCGTTTGCACCATGGCAAACTTGTTTTTTGAAGGACATAACCCTAAAGGCAGTGTTTTTTGGTGTCTATTGCGTCCGCTAGGAGAGTTTCGGAGGTGCAAGTTTTTTCCTGCAGGTCTCCATTTCTACAGTTTTCTAAAGAGCGAGTGGTCCTTCTCTCTCTGTTTCATCTGTCACAGTCGGTTTTCTTCTTGTTCTGGGATTGGTCTCAGGAATTCTGGACTGACCCTACTCGACTTTTCGCCCATTAGATTGTAAGCTCTTTGGAGCAGGGACTGCCCTTTTTTCTTAATCTGTACAGCGCTGCGTAACCCTAGTAGCGCTCTAGAAATGTTAAGTAGTAGTAGTAGTACACATGAGCAGTAGACATTGCATGCTTTGCATGGTAAGTGAGTGCTTAAACGATATCTCGCAGTCACTGAGGTTTTTCGCCGCTAGGGGGGTTTTTAAAGAGTTGATAACTTCAGCCTACCTCTCGGCAGGCAAGGCAGTCCCGGAGGCTAGTAATGCTCATTCCACTACAGCACAGGCAGCGTCATCCACGGAGTATCCCTTGATGCCTCCTGCAGAGATTTGTAAGGCGGCGACTTGGTCCTCTCTCCATTCTTTTTTCTATACATTACAGACTTGATGTTCATTTTTGGCAGGAGACGGTCTTTGCATCGCGGGTACTCACTGCGGCCTTGCTGGGGTCCCACCCGTAGAACTACTGCTTTGTTACGTCCCATCAGTCCAATCCTGGGCCTGTCCGGAGGGATGCTAAGGAAGGAGAAATTAGACCTTACCTGCTAATTTGCTTTCCTTTAATCCCTCCGGACCAGCCCAGGCCCCTCCCTATTTCAGTTTTCTGTCTGGGTTTGCATGTTCTATTTATTTGTTTGTAGAGCTGTTTTTTGCTAGTTAGTTAGACAAATATAAAAAAAAAAAAAAAGAATCATTGATCTTCTGTTATGGCCATACCGCTGCTCTGGTAAGGGTATGTGGTGAGCCATTACAATGAGGCCATACCGCTGCTCTGGTAAGGGTACGTGGTGAGCCATTACATTGAGGCCATACCGCTGCTCTGGTAAGGGTACGTGGTGAGCCATTACAATGAGGCCATACCGCTGCTCTGGTAAGGGTATGTGGTGAGCCATTAAGATAAGGCCATACCGCTGCCCTGGTAAGGGTACGTGGTGAGCCATTACAATGAGGCCATACCGCTGCTCTGGTAAGGGTATGTGGTGAGCCATTAAGATAAGGCCATACCGCTGCCCTGGTAAGGGTACGTGGTGAGCCAGTACAGTGAGGCCATACCGCTGCTCTGGTGAGAGTTGTCGGTGAGCCTTCATTAGAGCACGTTTTTAATAGTGCTCCCTGGTTGCTGGAATTCCTTGGGGCACAGAATGTCTTGTTCTTCTTTCTGCTTTGTTATTCAAATACTGAGGCTAGGGTCACGTGACCAGAGCTCCTATTGGCTCGCTATAGTCAGAGTTTTTTTCTCAGTCTCCAACCTGCTGGAAGGCGAGCACAACCCATCAGTCCAATCCTGGGCCGGTCCGGAGGGATTAAAGGAAAGCAAATTAGCAGGTAAGGTCTAATTTCTCCTTACCACATCCTCCGGCAGAGAGATCCAGAGCTTTATTCGTTGAGTGAAAAAATATTTCCTCCTATTTGCTTTAAAAGTATTTCCATAAGTACATAAGTATTGCCATACTGGGAAAAACCAAAGGTCCATCAAGTCCAGCATCCTGTTTCCAACATTGGCCAATCCAGGTCACAAATACCTGGCAAGATCCCCAAAAAGTACAAAACATTTTATACTGCTTATCCCAGAAATAGTGGATTTTCTCCAAGTCCATTTAATAATGGTCTATGGACTTTTCCTTTAGGAAGCCAGCCAAACCTTTTTTTAAACTCCGCTAAGCTAACCGCCTTTACCACATTCTCTGGCAACGAATTCCAGAGTTTAATTACACGTTGAGTGAAGAAATATTTTCTCCGATTCGTTTTAAATTTACTACATTGTAGTTTCATCGCATGCCCCCTTGTCCTAGTATTTTTGGAAAGCGTAAACAGACACTTCACATCTACCCATTCCACTCCACTCATTATTTTATAGACCTCTATCATATCTCCCCTCAGCCGCCTTTTCTCCAACCTGAAGAGCCCTAGCCGCTTTAGTCTTTCCTCATAGGGAAGTCGTCCCATCCCCTTTATCATTTTCGTCGCCCTTCTCTGCACCTTTTCTAATTCCACTATATCTTTTTTGAGATGCGGCGACCAGAATTGAACACAATATTTGAGGTGCAGTCGTACCATGGAGCGATACAAAGGCATTATAACATCCTCATTTTTGTTTTCCATTCCTTTCCTAATAATACCTAACATTCTATGTAACTTCATTGAGTGTCCCCTAGTCTTGTACTTTTTGAAAAAGTAAAAGATTGATTCACTTTTACCTGTTCTACACGCCTCTGGATTTTGTCAACCTCTATCATATCCTCAGTCATCTCTTTTCCAGTCTGAGGAGCCCTAACCTCTTTAGCCCTTCCTCATATGAGAGGAGTTCCATCCCCTTTATCATTTTGGTGACTCTGTTTTGAACCTTTCCTAATTTTGCTATATCTTTTTTGAGATACGATGACCAGGTCTTGTGTAATAAATGTTTGAGACTAGAAAGCAGAAAATACGGCAGCCAGGCTTATCTATGGAAAATCTAAATTTGAAAGCGCAAAACCCCTCCAGGAAAAGCTACACTGGCTACCAATCAAGGAACATATCGCTTTCAAGATTTGTTCACAGAATAATACATGTTCTAACTTCGAGCTATATGTCTGAACTTAATCGACTTACCAGTTAGAAACACAATTGAATCAGCCAGAACGTACTTAACTCTTCACTTCCCAAGTTGTAAAAGCCTAATGTATAAATCAACATACGCGTCAAGTTTTTCTTACATATGCACACAGCTCTGGAATTCTCTACCAAAACGCCTGAAATCTACGAATAATCATCTAGAATTCCAAAAAAACCTAAAAACTCACCTGTTCAAGAAGGCATAACCCACAGTATCTGACATAAATACCGAATAATGAAATATGGCATTTTAATCAGGAAACGGACAGTATTCAACCCCGACGCATGATCAGACCCTAACATTTTGTCTGAATCACCCCAACCTATTTACCAATACTTCTTTACTGTATTTGTTCACACCGGAGTCTGTAACCACCTCTCCAGAACTATGTAAGCCAAATGTAATAAACAAATAAAATCATTAGTTTCAAATTTATTCAAAAATTTACTATCCCACCCATCAAGTAAATGTCTAGACGGCTTGCAAGAAATAGAGAAGGGGTGCAGAATTACTCAGAAAAAGGGAGGCAGAGGGGAGAACTACAGTGGGGATAGGAAGGGGGGGGGACACACAAGGGTGGCTGTGAAAGCTATTCAGGAATAGGCAAAGTTAAATAGGTGGGTTTTCAGTTCTGCCTTAAAAAGTTGGAGAGAGGAGTGTAAGCAAAGGTGGCTGGGCAAGGCTTTCCAGAGTTCTGGACCTTGGACAGAAAAAAATTGTGCGCCGGACAGAATCATGTACAGTATCATGAAAGGAAGGGCAATGAGTATGTTCTGCTGCAGCAAACACAGGGTTTGGGTTGGGCAATAAGGGGTCAACGAACGGGAAAGAAATGAAGGTTGTCCTTTTGCACATGCTTTGTAGAGTAGAAAAAAAAGTTTATACAGAATGCAGAGGGATATAGGGAGCCAATGGACATCCATGAGGAGTGGCATAACATGGTCGTACTTTTTATGGCCAGTAAGTAGCTTCACAGCCATGTTTTGGATAAGTTGATGGTGTTTCAGATCTTTGGCTCTGATGCCTCGGTATAGGGAGTTGCAGTAGTCAAGCTGATTGACAAGGGAGTGAATAAGGATATTTAGAGAAGTATGGTCAAAAAGGGTCCGTATGGAGCGGATCATCTGGAGCTTGAAAAACGAGCATTGAACAACCAAGGAAATCTGGGAAGCAGAGAGACTGGAATGGAGCACAAAAATAAAGGTGAAGCCAGTGTAGCACCAACAGTACTTGTGAAAAGTGTAACATGTGACTTAATAGGATTTATCTGCAGTTTTTTGTTGGTTTAGCCAAGTTGTAATTACAGTGAAGTTCCAGTTTATGTCATGGATTTGTTGAATGTCAGTAGGGTCAACGGGAGTAAGAATCTGGATATTTATTTTTGGTTGTTCAATGCTCGTTTTTCAAGCTCCAGATGATCCGCTCCATACGGACCCTTTTTGACCATACTTCTCTAAATATCCTTATTCACTCCCTTGTCAATCAGCTTGACTACTGCAACTCCCTATACCGAGGCATCAGAGCCAAAGATCTGAAACACCATCAACTTATCCAAAACATGGCTGTGAAGCTACTTACTGGCCATAAAAAGTAACACTTTTTTTGTAACACTTATACCCCGCACTTTTCCACTTATTAGCAGGTTCAATGCGGCTTACATATTATAACAGGTTTACAAGATAACAAAGATTGGATAACAGTTGTAATATAGTGTATGAAGAGGTGGACAACAAAATGTGGATAATTAAGATGGGTAAGGGAGGAAGGTGGTAGAGGTAGGGAGTGGGAAGGGGGTGGTATAGTGTGTTGTTGATTAAGGAATAATGTATAATGAGGGTTGGAAGAGGGATGAATTAGAAAGGAATAAGCAGGGAAACATATTTCAGGTTCTGTCATATAGTCTGATTCGGGTAGCTCAGATGGACTCCTAATTTAAGTCAAGTCATTTGTATAGGCTTGCTTGAAGAGGTAAGTTTTTAGAAGCTTCCAGAAGGGTAAGTGGTCATTGACTATTCAAATAGATCTAGGTAAGGCGTTCCAGAGCTGGCTGCCCAAAACGGAGAAATTGGATGCATAATATGTTTTGTACTTTATACCTTTACAGTTGGGAAGATGTAAGTTTAGATAAGTTCGAGAAGATCTAGAGCCGTTCCTGGTTGGAAGATCAATCAAATTGTACATGTAGTCTGGGGATTCTCTGTAGATAATCTTATGAATTAGCGTGTGGATTTTGAAATTTATTCATTCCGTAATAGGGAGCCAATGAAGCTTTACACAGAGAGGTGTTGCGCTCTCAAACCGCGACTTACCAAAAATAAGTCTGGCTGCCGTGTTTTGGGCAGTTGGGAGTTTTTTCAGGATTTGGGCCTTGCATCCAATAAAAATACTATTGCAGTAGTCAACGTGGATAAGTACAGTAGATTGGACCAAATTGCGGAAGGTTTTTAGGGGAAGATAGGATTTCACGCGCTTCAACATCCACATCATGTTAAACATTTTCTTTGTCTTAGCTTTTGCATGATTTTCCAGAGTTAGATGTTTATCTAATAATACTCCTAAAATTTTTAGATTGTCAGATATGGGAATGGTGACGTCAGGGGGTGTTGAGTGTAGTCAGATTGAGTGTAGAGTATTGGGATGTAAGGATTAAACATTGTGTTTTTTCCTTATTCAACTTCATCTTAAAAGCGTTGGCCCAAGAGGCTAAGATGTTCATTCCATTGATTATTTTATCTGAGATTTCTTCTAAGTTGGATTTGAAGGGAATAAAAATAGTGACATTATCTGCATAAATGAAGGGATTGAGGCCAAATTTAGATAGGGATTTGGCTAGATGGATCATCATAAGGTTGAAGAGAATTGGGGAAAGAGGTGAACCTTGAGGTACCCCGCATTGTGATGACCAGGGAGATGAGACAGATGAAGTTGATTTGACTCGATAAGATCTTGATGTGATGAAACTTTTTATCCATTTGATGATGTTTCCGCCGATTCCAAGTTTGTCAAGTAACTTTGTAAGGATATCATGATTCACCATGTCAAATGCACTAGATAAGTCAAATTGAAGAAGTAGGATGTTGTTTCCAAATGATATTTCATGTTTGAATTTGGATATTAAGGTGAGTAATACTGTTTCTGTGCTGTGGGCAGGTCGAAAGCCTGATTGCGACTCATGAAGGATGGAGAACTTTTGTATGAATTCGTTGAGTTGGGAGGTTACTTTGTTTTCCAACAGTTTGGTCAATAGAGGGATAGAGGCCACAGGCCGGTAATTGGTGATGTCATCTGCTGGTTTCTTGGTGTTTTTTGGTATGGGTGTAAGTAATATGTTACCATGTTCGGTGGGGAAGGAGCCCTGTTGAAGGAGGAAGTTTAAGTGAGTGGTGAGGTTTGTAATGAAGCGAGCAGGAGCGTTCTCCATTAGATAGTTGGGGCATAGGTCAAGGTGGCAGTGTGATTTAGAGAGTTTGGATATTGTTGTGGAAATTTCTTCAGTGGTAAGAGGGGTAAAGTTTGTCCAGGAGCGGTCAGCTGGTATTTCGTTCATATCTGGGTCCAGTTCATCAAGAAAGCTATCAATGCTGGATTCGTCTTGGGGGATTGTGTTGCACTGGTTAATGATTTTATCTTTAAAGTATTTGGCTAGTTGGTTGGCAGATCATCAGCAGAGTCGAAAACTGTAAAGTCCAAGGACTGGAGAAGGGAGAGGAGTGGGGCCAGAAAAATGTTAGTGAGTGGTAGAGAGAATTGACCCCTGTGGTACGCCAGAGTTCAACGCAAATGGAGTCATTAGTGTGGACTGTGTAATGGCATCGGGGAGCTAGGAAAAGAACCATTCTAATGCTGTGCCCCACAAACCTACCTGGTGGAGTCGATTTAAAAGGAGAGAGAGTGGTCCACTAAGTCAAAAGCTGCAGAGAGATCAATGGATAAGAGGAGAACTGCGGTGGCCTGGTCCAAATAAGAGCGAACAAACGTGGTGATACCCAAGAGGGCTGTTTCCATGCTGTGATGCAACTGGAATCCAGTCTGATTTTGGTTTTGTCCAGAAAGTCTAGCAGTTGACTGTGAACAATAGATTCTAAGATCTTAGCTGTAAATGTTAGATTAGTAATGGAGTAATAGTTGATGCAGTCACTGACAGATTTGGTGGTATCTTTCAACTTGGGTCTTAAAAAGCAGCGATTTTCCAGGTCTGAGGTATGTGACCTTCCTCAAGGCTGGAGGTCATCAGTGATAGGAGGAAGGGAAGAAACGCTTAAAGCAGGACGGGATAGGATCCTGAGGGTCAGTAGTTAGCTTCATGGACTGAATAATGCGCAAGAGGTGACTCTCAGAGGTGGGAGGGGGGGAGGTTGAATTATGAAAGAGTATTGCAAGATGGATTCGTGGTTTCTACTGGATGTGGGTGGGTGAGAGGCGGAACAGATAGTAAACCTTGGCACAGGGAAAGGATTTTCTGTTCGGAAAGAGACTGCAGGAAAGTTAGCTGAGAGAGCGGGGTTAGTGGTATTTGCATGATTGCAACAGGATGTAAGATTTTTAAGCACTGCTAGGAATAGATCCTAAGGAGTTTAGCCGAGATTGGGTGGCAGAGCCGGTGGCGGGAGGCGGGGATAGTGCTGGGCAGACTTATACGGTCTGTGCCAGAGCCGGTGGTGGGAGGTGGGGCTGGTGGTTGGGAGGTGGGGATGGTGCTGGGCAGACTTATATGGTCTGTGCCAGAGCCGGTGGTGGGAGGTGGGGCTGGTGGTTGGGAGGCGGGGATAGTGCTGGGCAGACTTATACGGTCTGTGCCAGAGCTGGTGGTTGGGAGGCGGGGTTGCTGGTTCGGAGGCGGAGATAGTGCTGGGCAGACTTATACGGTCTGTGCCCTGAAGAGCACAGGTACAAATCAAAGTAGGGTATACACAAAAAGCAGCAAATATGAGTTATCTTGTTGGGCAGACTGGATGGGCCGTGAAGGTCTTTTTCTGCCGTCATCTACTATGTTATATAGGATGGCTGTGTTAGGGGCTTTAAAGAACTTAGTAGTGTAGAACTGTTTTTTTTTTAAATCTTTTATAGCAGCCAATTTGTATGCTGCAGTCTATATTTCATGTAAAGCTCTTTAACTTTCTTATCTACTCAGATATCCATGACACAGAGTCCATCAGACATGCCGACAGCAGATCATTTATCATGAAGAAACCCAAACTGTCAGAAGAAGTGGTATCCCAGAACCAGGCAGTGCAGGGGATAGCAGCCCATTCTGGTCGTCTCATACAAAACCGGTACACAGACTTGTGAAATTCTGCTCTGAAATTATTTCTGTGCTGCTTGGGCCTGGTTTAAAGGTCTGAGATAGTCATGTGAATCTTGGAGGTGACCCATGCTGGAGGATAGTTGGAGTCTAGATAGTACAGTGGAAGTGATACACAATGATTGATGTGTTCTTTTTATGCTTGTTTCACAGGGAGCTTCTAGCATCAGAGAAGCCCCCGAGTCCTAAGTTCATAGTTACACTGGATGGCGTACCGAGCCCACCAGGGTACACCTCTGATCAGGAAGAAGAGGGGATGAATTTCACAGAGGAAGGAGAAACATCCTCCAGACAGAACCCAGTGTCACACAAAGGCGTGAAGAAAACTCACACCAAGCAGCATCAGATTCTAACGAGGGAACTGGCTACGTCAGATGGTAAAAACATTTGTATAAATAACTGCTCAGCGTATGCTGGAGTCCATTAGGGTGAACTGCTGTGCCAGTTCCTGAACCACAGTAGACAAGGCAGATAGAACCTTAAGCACTCTGGCTTGATTGTCTACTCACTACCAGTATCTTTGTTGTAATCAGGAACTATTGTAGACAGGAGGTTCCTTTGTAGATGAGCTTACTGTAACTCTGAGCATAGAAATGACGATTAAGTGACTTGTTAAAAGATACATAGTGAGTAGAGAATGACACGGGGATGGGGATCTGCAGTAACCGCGGGGACGGGGCGGGGATAGAATGGAGACAGGGACAGATCCCACAGGGGCGGGGATGAGGACAGAGCCCGTGAGGATGGGGACCAACTTTGTCCCTGTATCACTTTCTACTTTGAAGCCTGTTAATGATCTGGACTGTTATTTATTGTTTGATGTAGACCACAATATTTTATGCAAAATTTGCATGGGGAATCTTGTTCATTCTGCTACCAGCACATCTTCTAAGAAGACATCTTCTATTGCGGGAGGGACTGTGGAAGACAGGAGAGCTAGACTGAATCCTGAGATTGTTGATGACTTCTTATTCATCCACAGATTAAAAAATCATAAGTGCTTTATAGGGCATATTTCTCCCCTCTAGGTTATACATAACAGGTTATATTTTGTACCCATGGACAATTTAACAGGGTGGATTAGGATTCCTTGGGGTAGTAGAAATCAGCTATTGTTGGGGTTGGAAGGGTAGAGAGTGGTGGTGAGGAGGGTTGTTATATCTGCTAGTTGTTATTATTGTTTTCTATTTGTAATTTATACACAAAATCATAAGTGTTCGAGGTTTCTGCAGATGAGAACAGAGCCCACAGGGATGGAACGGGGACAGAACCTTCAGGGACGGGGTGGGGACGGAGACAGAACCCACAGAGACAGGGACAGATTTTGTCCCCGTGTCATTCTCTAATAGTGACTAGTAAGGTTGGAATAGATAACCCATTCTATAAAATGATAAGGGATGTCACAGTGTGCATGGAGACAGCTGCAGGGTGTTGCAGACCCCATATCATTTGCCAGGGAATGTCTCAGTCTGCAGCAATATACCATGTCCTTGTTAGTTTCAAACATCTGTGAGGTGAAATGTGCTGTGGCCTGGACTTCTTTATCAACAGACATTTCAAGCTAGGCATGATTCAGTAACGGTAACCTTTTCACTGTTTATATTCTCAGTGGAAATGACAGATGTGAGTGTCCCGGTGAAACAGAAACTGCCAGAGCGCTGCAGATACTGGCCTGCATGTAAACATGGAGACGAGTGTGTATATCACCATCCCACTGCAGTCTGCAAGTGAGTGTTGACAGTCACACAGGGCAGAGCAGGTTAACCCTTCATGTGTCAAGAAAAAGTCTTAGAAATAGTCAACGGAGCAGCACTAGCACAGATCTTTAAAACAGGAGGGCACAGATTTATATGTAGTTGTACATGCTGTACTTGAGATCTGTCTGTTCTAGAGAATTGCTTGGGGTCCTGAGGGTGATGAGTACAATAACGGCACCTTTTCCTTTGGACCATTGTGTACGACTGGCCGAACAGGAGATAAGAAAAGTTATAAATGATGATATCTCTGCATTGAAATACAAATTAGAATGAAAAGGGGGGATCTTACAGCCAGGCTGAGTTTTCATCACAGTGCTTATGATCCTGAAGGGTTGAGATCTGTGAGTCTAGTTGGTAATGTGCAAGCAGATATTTTGGACTATTAAAATGTCATGGCTTCTTGCGATTCTGAAAAAAGAAAAAAAGACAACAAAAAAAACCCCTTTGTTTCTGGGCTGGAGCTTCCTGCTTTGAACTGGCCTGTATGCGTGTGTTTTATATTGCAGTAACATGTCATTCTCTTTTTCAGAGCGTTTCCCAACTGTAAATTTGCTGAGAAATGCTTGTTTATTCACCCAAACTGTAAATACGATGCAAAGTGCACCAGATCGGATTGCCCCTACACACATGCCAGCAGACGAACGCCTGTGCAAGCTGCCAAGCCTGGTTAGTGCTCTGCTCTTCCTTCCTCCCTATAGTTTGGGGTTAGGCTGGCTATTCCTTGTAACCATAATGGGTCATGTTTTTACAGGGACTGTAAACAAATGGTGCTTTTTTGATTAGAGAGCTTTGAGTGGACATTAGGGTGCCAAAATGCAACCAGTACTGGCCTGAAATGCACCTAAACACTGAGGGGGTCATTTTATTCCTGTGGCCTTGGGGCAGATAGGGGGGTCATTTATTAGCAGTTAACACGTGCTGTATGTTCTGACTTCTCTTTTCTAGTAGCAGTTCCAGTACCACTACCGTCTTCTACTGCTCAGGTGTGCCGATATTTCCCTGCATGTAAGAAAATGGAATGTCCTTTCTTTCATCCCAAAGTAAGACCTTGTTTTCTTCAGTACTGTTTATCAAATTTGTTGTCTACCAGTCCTAAATACGTAGCCTTGGCAGGTTACAACAATGAAAAAAAAATATATATATATACAATAACACGTAACAATCGAGAGATGTCACTAACGACAATCACACAATGCAAAAGGACAGTACAGCAGACAATTTGTAACACAATGAGCGTGACCTGACACTTAGCATTATGCCTCATTTCAAATTGGACCAAATTTGTAAAATTAAAAAGGCGATCAAAGATATACTGGAAAGCATTTCATTCTGAAGCAGCGAACTCAAGCGAAACAAGGCGCTCTTGTAGAAGACCTTGTTGTTGTTTGCTTATGGGTTTTTTATTCAGTAGCAGCGAGTGGAAGACAGTAGGGGATTTTGATGTACATTTCCCCTTCTTGGATAAGCACTGACTGATAACACCACTCGGGAGGTTTTCTTGAAATATAAGTCTGCTGATTATTTCGGACATTTAGATTGCTTGTTTTAGAGTAACTGAGCACTTTCTCTCATACTTCCTTGGGGACCAATGTTTTTTCTCTGTATAAAGAGTTTTTTTTATGTTGGTTTGGTTTTTTTTCCTCTTCATTGATTATAGAGACCAATGATATTACTCTGCTCCAAATATAGTTGAGACGCATCTGTTGAGGGTGCAGATATTCATTAATAAATTGTCTCACTAGGAAGCTTTGAGGTCTCCTTTATTTCATATATTGATTAGTTCATGGAAATTGTGAGATTAATTGCTTAATATTCAAGCTGATATTAGATTTGTAGCATAAAAGAAAAGTATGCCATAATGTGGGACCCATCTCTCGAGGGTCTCTACCAGGTGGAAATGTTTAATGGAGGGAAGAGCGACAGCTGCCCCTCATGATCTGCCAGTGCATACTTAGCTAGGTAGGAGGGTGAAGGCCTTTAAAAGTGAACATGAGGATTCAGATTTTTACTCACCATGGTACTGGCCTTCATGCTTCTGTGATAGAAGCAGTTAGTAATGATGTCTGCTGCTGCTGTGTCTCTTATCAGCATTTGTGAGCATGAGAAATGTTATTGCTTGTTGAATAAGGTTTTCACAGTGGGTTATTAGGGGACTATTTTCTGGGACTTCATAGCCAATATATAGCGCAGGGGTAGTGGCCATGCTGATCCTGGAGAAAACATGAAGTTTTGCAGGTGAGAGAATATTTTTGGCCCAACAAGAAAGATGCTTTAATTCATGAGTTTTCTGGTCCACACAGGTTTCAGCTGAAGAAGGGACCTGCGGGTGCAAAAGTTTTCACGCTACAGTCTCCTATTTTGTTAGTCCATTGAAAGGTATTAATGGCAGCCTAGCAAGATTCAACTACAAAGACAAGTTCCATATCTGTGGCGCTGAGCCAGTGTGCTTACTTTTACTTCACATTTTGGGACAGCCATCTTCCTTTCTAGATATGGGGCACTTGCTCCCTGGAGACTTAAGATGGATCTGTGTAATGTATAGAATGCTCTTGTAGTCAAGTGTATCCATATAAAACAATTTCAGCCAAGAAAGGAATCTAGAACATTATAGATTGTCACTTGGAGAGTCAACCAAGAGGGTCCCTCGTTCAGTTGCTCTATCAGGTCTTCGGCACATTGAGTCAGCTGGGATTTTGCTGGGGCAGTGTTCAAAGACACGGGTGGGGGGAAGGAGAGTTGTGATTATTGAAAAGGGCATCAACTGGTGGTTGATTTTAGAGCCTGTCCTGTCTCACTGCCAAAGCAGGCACTATGAGAGGAGAATCGGTTAAAACAGGTGCAATTCCATGGGTAGTTGCAAATTAAGGTTTATGCCAGAATTGACAGTTGGAAGAGGAAGGAGAAAGGAGCTGGGGTTTATGCAAGCAGCAGCCTTACAGTGACATGTTTTCTGGCTAACATCTACAAACAGACCCCACTTTATGGCCCAGTGTATTTGTGAAAATTCCTTTGTTTGCATCTTTGGGTATTGCTCCTTACCTCTGGTATACCTTCTGGGATGTGGCTTCTGCAGTAATATGCAGCGTTCTGCTACACTCAATCTGCATTTCAGCAAAGAAGCCAAACTGGGATTGGATGTGAAAAATGAAACTGAGATTACTAGACAAGAGTAGCTTGTGACTCCCCTACCATCCTCTCCTCCTTTGGTTGATACATTCCCCATCATAGGGGAATCTTCCAGAAGCTGAGTGCATACTGATATCTGCTCATTGCGTTTCTTTCTGAATGTTCTCTATTCAGTGTGAGGTGGGCTGTACCAAAGTTAGCCAACAGAACTTACTGGGATTAACTGGTGGTATTTTCAGGAAGCTATTTCATTACCAGTTTGGCATGCCCTGGGTTTCTTCCTTTGTGCTAAATTTGAATTCTTTCCCCTTTCAGCACTGTAGATTTAACACCCAGTGTACAAGACCTGACTGCCCCTTTTATCATCCTACGGTTTCTGTACCTCCGCGGCACGCCTTGAAATGGACCAGGCCACAGACCAGGTGATTCGCCTTGAAAAACCATTCTTCAGGACCAGAGCCAGTGAGAAAACTGAGCAAGGATATGCCAGTTCATAGTCATATCAACAAATGATATTTAAAGTTCTAGTTAGTTCATAGTTTGTCTTTATTTGATATACCGCCTATAAAGTTCTTATATAAGTGGTGCACAATATAATATTATTTGAACCAGGGGAGTTAGGAAGTCTAGGTGACAACTGAAGTAAATAATATAAATCTGCCAATTATAACATAAAAGCTAATATTTAACAGGACAGAAATACTAGTTCAGCTGGATCAATGATGGGTGTGGCACAAGAGGTGGAGAAATGATGTATTTTACTTTATATTCACCTTATTTTTTTGTATTAAAATTTGTGCTAATTTTTTGTAGTTCTTCCTGTTTTCAATCTAAAAAAAGCATTTTACATTTTGCCTCTATACATACAGTAGTCTAGTTGTAAATATGTTAGATGTCCCCCCGGTCCTGTACATGTATTTCAGCCTCTCATCTTATATATCACCTGTATGGTAAGAGTGTGCTTACTCAACAGGACAAGCCTCAGCACAGTAACGATGGAGGAAGGGGCTCTCCATGCCATGCAGTAATGGTTTACTTGCTTGATGGTGTCTAATGCTCCTCACACATTACTCAGCTACAGCAGGTGCTGCAGAGGGCTTTTGCCAAGATTGGTGGCGCTCTGCACTTTTCAAGTTGTTTGTTTCTTTGGATACAGGAGATACCAGGATAGGCTGCTGCTGTTTGCTAAGATCCAAGTTTCTTATCAGGTGGTATAAATGTGTGCATCTTTTTTTTTTCTTCTTCAGTGAATGACTCAAGCAAGTGGCTGCATAAAGATCTTAAATTTGGACTCAGATGAGCACCCGAATACCAGCAAGTGGCTCAACAATACACTCTTAATATATTTCAATATATCGGACACTACAAAATTAGTTTTCATAAAATGAACTGGATAAATGTGATACACATTGAGCATTGTCTGTATATTTTTCAGTTTTGTAAGTTTTAATACCTGTAATTGTTTTTCTTACTGTACACACTTCAGTCTGAGAGGTTTGTACCCCCTGCATGTTTCTTCTGGTTGTGAGAGGTAGATCCAGTTGTCTGAAGTGTGAGTGTGGGGAACTGCAGATCTCTAGTATACAGTAATTTTTATGTTCTCCAAAATATATGTGTTTTTAACAAGCCTGCTGTGATCTCTTTTTTTGTGAGACACACTTTTAGGAAACATTGTATGAAAGTCTTTGATATAGGAAGGGAGAAGCATTTTATACCCATGGGCCAGAATGCAGCCAGGCTGCTTTCTGGCCCATGATCACAGGGTTCTGAAAGGAGCCTTGGCCATCATTGTAATGGCCAATCTACTAGAGGTCTGCAGGGCCAAAATTTCCATTCTGTTCAGTTTTCTGTGTCATTTTCAGGAATTCTTATTTTGTGTGTTTTAATTTTTTTTTTTTTTTTTTTGGGGGGGGGGGGGGGGGGGGGGGGGAGTTGGAGAAGCATTGCACAAGAAATAAAATTTCAATTTTTTTTTCCTGTTTCAGCCAACATGTAATGACATGGGAAATATACATTCCTACAGACTACAGTGTAGGATAGGGGACAATCCCGTCAGTGAATGAAGGTCATAGTACCAGATCCCAGCATTAGTATGAAAGAGCAGGAGATGAAAAAATACAAAGAATTTTCATCTCTTAGCACGCCGTGCATAGACTACTATCTTGCCATATTTAATAAAGAAAACATGGTTTACCTTTATCATAGGAGTAGAGTGTAAGGAGAAGTGGAAAACTTTATTCAAAGCACCAGACTCTGTAGAGAGCCCCGCCTGTGTCAGGGGTCCAGTTGAGGTTCAGATTGTTCATGGACAAGTCTCTGTCTCTTTTCCAGTTGGAGCAGGACAGCCTTTGCTGGCACTTTGAGGGGTATTTCTTATTAATCCTATTTGAATACTGGAAGATGACCAGCGATGTGAAAAAGTTCCCACCCTGCTCTTGATTTCCCCTATTATTGCATATATGTCACACTGAATGGTTTCTGATCTTTAAACAGAATGTATTAGACAAAGGTAACCTGAGTAAACACATAACACAGTCCTTAAATTATTAAGTTAAGGAACAAAGTTTCTCTAAGGACAAGCAGGCCAGTTGCATTCTCACAGTTGGGTGACATCATCCCACAGAACCTGGTGCAGAGAATGACTAGTGAGATTATTATAGAACTTTCTAGCAGCGTTCCACCATGCATGCGCTGGTGCTTTCCTGCTCAACATGCAAGTGTGGGTCCCTCAGTAATTTTTCCATGGAGCAGCGAAGACGTGTGAAGTGTGTCTTCCTCTACTCCTTTGGAACCTGTTTTGATCTTTGTAGAGGTATTCTCCTGTTTCTTCATAAACATTTTGACTTTTACATAAAAAACATTTAAATATATTCAACTCAAAATTTGGCTTTCAAGACATGTAATAGTGTATGCCTTTGGAGTTTTCATTCTTAACAATCATCTATTTCAAAAGGTATGACTGATTTCCTTATCTGGTGACATATCTCTTACTGGGCCTGTTTCTTCAGGATACATCTCTGTCCTACTTTCAGATTTTTTATGTAAATTTTCCAAATTCAATACAAGTGTAACAGAACTGGATAGGGAAATTAAAGTGTGCAAAATAAGGACTTAGAAAAAGAACACACCTTCTCCCATATAAGTAGTTCACATACATTGGGGCAGTGGGAGGGCAGTTTAAATCCCAAGTAGGACATGCAGAAAGAAATATAACAGAGCAGAACTGACAAGCATCATTACAAAACAGGATGTACAAACCAACCCTCAAACATATAGGGTTCCCATTACCCCCAGCTCTTCTACAGATGATAATTTAAACAATCTCAGTAGAATCAGAGAAAAATGTATTGGGAACTACCAAACTGAACAACCCGTTTGCAAGGAAATAAAGACATTTCTGTGTCTAAATAAACAACCTTCTAGTTCATAGCCAAATATATCTTTTTTTTTTTTTAAACGTTTTGTACCCTGTGCTTTCCCACTCATGACAGGCTCAATGCCGCTTACATATTATATACAGGTACTTACTTGTACCTGGGGCAATGGAGGGTTAAGTGACTTGCCCAGAGTCACAAGGAGCTGCCTGTGCCTGAAGTGGGAATGGAACTCAGTTCCCCAGGACCAGAGTCCACCACCCTAACCACTAGGCCACTCCTCCAGTTAACTGGAAAAAAAAAAAGTGAATTATAGTTCTGTTGAAAAATTATCCTTCATTGGACCAGTGAAGAGCTCCAGAAATATACTGAGGTTCAGATTGTTCATGGACAAGTCTCTATTTTCCACTTGGAGCAGGACAGTCTTTGCTGGCGCTTTGAGGGGCATTTCTTATTTAGCATGTTTATTTGAATACTAGAAGATGACCAGCGATGTGAAAAAGTTCTCACCCTGCTCCTGATTTCCCCGTGTCACACTGAATGGTTTCTGATCTTTCAACAGAATGTAATAGTAGACAAAGCATAACGTTACACAAATTCATGGATGCGTAGCAGCCTGGGACAAAACCCACCTGATCCTCGTAGATGTCCAGCAACAAGTAGGATTTTAATCTGCCCACCAACACTGCAGCCAATATCTTAACATCCTGATTTAGCAAAGATACAGGACAAAATGGAAAAGGGACTTGATATACTGCCTTTCTGTGGTTTTTGCAACTACACTCAAAAGTGGTTTACATAGCATATTTATTAGTCACATTTGTATCCCACATTTTCCCACCTATTTGCAGGCTCAATGTGGCTTACATAGTACCGTAAAGGTGTTCACCAATTCTGGTATGAACAAATACAGTAATGTTGTGGTAGAATAAGGTTCATGTGTACAGACACATTAGGGAATCATTGAGAGGAAGAGTTATTAGATGTCCATTACAAGCTTTGGTTTTGTTGTGTTGCAGGGTACAGGCATTTAAGTTGGGTCGGTAGGGTATGCCTTTTTGAACAGGTTAGTTTTTAATGATTTCCGGAAGTTTAGGTGATCATAAGTTGATTTCACGGCTTTTGGTAATGCGTTCCAGAGTTGTGTGCTTATGTAGGAAAAGCTGGATACATAGGTTGATTTGTATTTGAGTTTATATCAGTTATAGGGCTAGTGTAAGTGATTATGTTCTCACATATGTACATTTTCCTTAAAATAGTTGCCATAGCCAGCACCTGTAGAGGATGCCTTGTTATAGAATTACCCTCATACAATCGGTATACACATAACTTTACCTAGACTGAGCAGTTAATTTCCAAAGGGTGAGGTTGGAAAGGGGCTTGCATTTAAAATACAGTTGTATGCATGTAAATAAACCTACAACATTTGTACAAGGTAAAAAGCAGCGGATCAGTTTAATTTTCTAAAGCACTTATGTGCCAACTTTACATATGTGCTTTCAGCTAAAATGCCAACCCCAGTGACACATAACTTTGGCTTTTTAAGTCACTAAGGGGCATAGCTATTAACCTGGGCTACGGTGAAGACATGTTATTTTATTGTTAATTCAGTTATTAGTAACTAGCAGGGGCATACTTATTTGTACCTAGGGCAATAGAGGGTTAAGTGACTTGCCCGGGGTCACAAGGAGCTGCAGTGGGAATTGAACCCAATTCCCCAGGATCAAAATCTGCTGCCCTAACCAGTAGGCTGCTCCTCCTGATTGTTCTGGGTCTTTTCCAGGTTTTGGAAGCAGAATCACATGTTAAATTTGGCCTAGCCTGACTCTGAGCCTCCAAAAGGCCATTAAACATATCCCTTAAAGGGGGAACCACCAAATCATTCAAAATTTTATAACATTTTGGTCCCATTCCATCAGACCCTGGTGCCTTAATTAATTTAAGCCATTTAGTGACCGCCTGAAGTTCCTCTGAAGTGATAGGCCTACTAAACTCCTGAACCTGATCGTCACAAAACCGAGGAAGCTGCAATCCTGAGAAAAAGGAATCGTGGGTGGCCTCATCCATGGTCCCCTGACTAGAAAAAAAACCCCTCTAGGCTCAAAACAGAGGCAGAGGTCACCACCAAACTGCTCCAATTCTGGTGAGGGCACAAGAATTGTTAGCAAACAATATAGTGCATATAGACCACCCTGGTACTACTACTCATAGTGGAGGCCAGCCAGTCTCCTATCAGATGTAATGAGGCCTAGACAGTGAAAAGCACGTGTATCACCCCTGATGAGAGAATAATCAAAGTCACAAGCTGGCCCCCGCCAGGACTCAAGCAAACATCCCCATGTCACCGAAAGAGGCAGACAGCTCAGAGCCCTAAGTTGCAACAGCATATTGCATGGCAAACAGCAGCCTTTTCCCAGGGTACTGGTAGAGCAGTTAAAACAGCCCCCACTGAAATAGCCTCACTCCTGGGGCTCAGCACTGGGCAGCTTCTGAATAAAAGTATCCAGCTTCTTTAGGGTGTCAAAAAAGATAGTCATACTGTGATGAAGAAAACACACTTTCAGAGGATATTGCAGAGTACTTTAAAACCCCACTTATACAAATCAGAGCAATAGGGCACCATGGCCTTCCTCCGAGCTGCTACTGCTGCTGAAAAATCCTGTAAAAGCAGGAGTTTAGAATTTTCATAATATATAGGTTGAATGGCTTGATTATTTTTGTAGAATGTGCACCTTATCCGCATAATTCAAAAAGGCCAAAAAAAAAAAAAAAACCTTCTAGAACGGTGGTCTTCCTGTTGTCTCCGGCCCACGTGGTGCACCTGCTCTATTTGGTATGTGTGAGAGATTCCACCAAGCTTCAACATGGTCATAATCCAGTCTTCCAGCCAGTGCCTCATGTCACCATCCTTCACAGTTTCAGGGAGTTCCACAAGTTAGAGATTGTTCTGCCAACTGCGGTTTCCACAATCTTCCGCTCTTTCCTCCAGTTGATGAGCGCTGTGTTCAAGCTCCCTGTCTGAGCTTCCTGCTGCACGATGCGCTCTTCAGTCTGAAGGAAACACTGGTTATGTGCATCAAATCTGTCTTTGATCTCCTGTATGCTGTGGTGGATTTGGGAGAGCTTGTCTTCCATTATCTCCATTAAGATGTTTCTTCAGCTTGAGTACAACTGCCTTGTCCAAAGTAACCACGGTGGTACTGCCCTCCGCCACCATCTTAGACACCTTGGCAAGCAAACCTGGGGAGATCCATCAAAGCATGGAGGGTCAGGTACTCGTGCCAAGGCGACAGGTCCAGAGGCCACCGGTGCCGGGGCTTGCCTCAGAATGGATCATAATGCATATAATTGGGAACACATATCTTGTAATACCCCAGAGAGATGTTGAAGTTGGTTCTGTTGCTGCAGCGCCTGAGATCTTGAGGAAAAGCTTGTCTGACGAGCCCATGGCTTCGGCTATCTGTCTCGTCTCCTCGGATGATAAAGTGCGAGTCCTTGTGCCACCCCACTAAGGGAGCGGCGTTCAGCCTATTAAGAGCTTCACTTACACCAGTTAGAGTCCCCCAAGGGTTGAGCCCTAGGGTTCAGGTGACCAGCAGGACTTGAGGAGGTGGAGAACGGGAAACCCCATTAGGAGGTGAATCCTGCCCCAGGGGGTGACAACAGATCAGGTCTGACCCAGGTGGGCGCCGGTGGCAGCCAGGCAAGGTCCGGTCTGGGTCTTGGCAGGCGGCGATCAGGCAGGGTCTGGTCTGATTTGGGTCTTGGCAGGTGGCAATCAGGCAAGGTCAGGTCCGGTCTGGATCTTGACGGCAAAGATCAGCCAGGGTCAGGTCCAGCCTGGGTCTAGGCAGGCAGTTAATAGTAGAAGAACAAATGCAGAGACACCAGCACACGGCAGGCTCTTGGCTGAAGTGCTGAGGGAAGGAAGAGGCTGGTAGAAACAGGCATGCACGTCTAATGTCAGCACTCCATCTAGGTGATGTCAGCCCAACGTCTCCCCTCTCCTGCATCGCTGTTCCCTGCCCCCAGGCTCTATGTCGCCACTCGGAGGAGGCTGTGGTACTGTGTGCAGTGGCGTAGCCAAGGGTGGGCCTGAATGGGCCCAGGCCCACCCACTTTGGGCTGAGACCCACCCAGTAGCAGCACACTTATGATGTGGCTGGCAGAGATTCTCAAGCCCCACCAGCCGAAACCTCCCAACAACTGTCCCTCCTGCATACCTTGTAAATAGCTGATGTTCGCCTGAAGCGACTAATACATGCTGTGGGGCCAACATGAGCAGTGTGTATTAGTTGCTGATCGCTGCTGGTGAAAATCTATTTAAAAGGTATGTTGGGGGAGGGGGATGGTTGAGAGACCATATGTTATGTAGGTGAGAGAGGGAGAGACCAATTCACTTCTGGGACAAAACAGAGTTCTGCCCACCCCTCTTGGGCCCAGGCCCACCCAAAATTGGGTGTCTGGCTACACTTGTGACTGTGTGGCTGCCGCATTTTAGCACGGCTGGTTCCTGCTCCTGGAAGATGCCCTGCTAACCAGGAGTGTGTTGTAGTAAGTGTGAGTGACTGTGACGTGTCATAAACGCACAGGAGGTGAGTCCCAATTGAAAGAACATTCCGGCATGAGGGGACATAGGATGAAAGTGAAAGGGGATAGACTGAGAAGTAACCTGAGGAAATACTTCATGGAAAAGGTGGTGAATTCATGGAACGGGCTCCCGGTGGAGGTGGTGGTGATGAAAACTGTATCT
Organism: Microcaecilia unicolor; assembly: GCF_901765095.1. Taxonomy (NCBI): domain Eukaryota; kingdom Metazoa; phylum Chordata; class Amphibia; order Gymnophiona; family Siphonopidae; genus Microcaecilia; species Microcaecilia unicolor. The sequence continues at coordinate 211,601,629 of NC_044039.1, read as the reverse complement.
GAATTAAAGAAAGCTTGGGACAAGTGCATAGGATCTCTAAGGGAGAAGAAAGGTTAGTAGATGGGCAGACTGGATGGGCTATATGGTCTTTATCTGCCTTCATTTTTTATGTTTCTGTATATTTCAGCAACTTTTTTCTCATATCTGGAATTTCCTTTGATTGTGGCATAGCATTCTTGTAGAAAAACTTTGTGGTAACTACTTCACTCTAATGGTAACGTTCAAAATATAGTGAGGTCTATATTTAATAAGGCTAGCTATGTTCAGTTAGCAGAATATAATTATCAAATTTTTGTCGGTTGATTGGGTAACTAAGGGGTCAGTTTTCCATATGGGTGTTGGATAATTTTGTTCCTTAAATAAATGAAGTAATAATGTAAAAAATGTGTGTTATGTGTTTACTCAGGTTCCCTTTCCCATTCAGTGTGACATATATGCAATAATAAGGGAAATCAGGAGGACAGGAAAAACTTTCACATCATTATAGGAGAATTTTAAAAAACGCATGGTCAAATGTATTGTTTGATTCTCTACCAAACCAACAATGGAGACCTGCAAAGTAAGACAGCCTGCTCTAGTCCAGCTAAGTTTCCACTAAAGAACCTCATGCTTTCAGAATCTGCATATATGTATTGGAGGAAACACTTATTATTTAATGGGAACATTTGTAAACCAGTTGCTCTAAAGTCACTAGAATGGACCAGCACTGTCAAATGGAATATACTATAGAATGTTAATTGTAGGTTTAACCAGGGGCTCTTCCAGTCTTGAGAGTCTGCTGCTGATAAACATAGGAGGAAGTTAGCAAAACTTGCTTGCTTATTAATTAATTAATTACTAACTAACTTTATGAGGAGAGTCCTCCACCTACAGTATGCCAGTGGGGGGTGCTGTTTCACCATCACATTTTCAACAGTGACTTGCCAACTAGTCGGTTTTCAGCTGGCCTGGCTGTTTTTTAAATGGCCAGGCTACCAGAGCATTAAACCTGTTTTTTCCTGCCTTCTGTCTCCCCACCCCTGCCTGCCCTGCAAACTCTATCATCCTTCCCTCCTTTTCGCCCTCCTCTGACGTTAGTTATCTATGTAACTTACGTCAGAGGAGGGCGGGCCCAGGAAGAACAGAGACACGTCAGAGGCAGCAGTGATCGCCAATCAGCCGTTCCATCCCGTGCAGCGCCTTCACACAGAGGTGAGAGGCGCTGCGCGGGCCGGTAAGGCGGAGGGGGGGTCCAGTGGAGGGGGGAGTGGTGGCGATGACCTCAGGGGGGCGGGGCACAGGGGCAGAGGATGCCAGGGGGCGGAGCTATGGGAGGAGTACAGAGAGAGACAGGAAGGGAGGGGGACCGGGGCTGCTAAACGTTTTTGTTTTAATTTTTTATTTTATAGGAGCTGAAGTGGGGAGCAACGGCGACCTCGGGGGGGGGGGGGCAAGGCCGTCCATACTGCACCTTTGCCCCCTCCTGATCCTTTTTCGATTTTGTGTTCATTTTTTATTTCATGCAGAGGGAAGTGGCTCGTGTTTGTGTTTTATCTCACTTTTGTTTTTAAACATGCCAGCTTGGATTTTCATGGTGCAGGGGGAAGTGAGGAGGTGACAGCTCAGGCCTTAACGACAGGTCTGAGCTGATGTTAAATTTCTCACGGAAAATGATTCGTTGCAATCGTCGGTATGGTTAGTGCATTCTGAATTGTCCACATTTCAATGGTAGTTTCTCGTTTGCATTCCATTTTCGTTAGCTGCTAGCGTCGTCAGAAAATGGCCTTTAATGCATGCTATGTTTCAAAATTTCCTCGTTAAAGGGTCATTAAAGTTTTGTGCATCTGGGCCTAAGTGTCAATTAAGTGTTGGAAATGCTTCTTGATTCCAGCAACAATGAATGAATCTGTTGCAGTAATAGTAAGATGCTTGAGCAATTGGGCACATGATGGAAGGATGTTACAGATGGCAGGAGTCTGATCAGCAGACTTGATAAAAGATTTAATAGTCAAGACTGATAGAAACATAGAAACATGATGGCAGATAAAGACCATATGACCCATCCAGTCTGCCCATCCTCTGTAACCCCTAAATTCTTCCTGTTCCTAAGCGATCCCATATGCTTATCCCATGCCTTTTTAAATTCTGGAACAGTCCTCGACTCCACCACCTCCACTGGGAGGCCATTCCACGCCTCCACCACCCTTTCTGTGAAATAATACTTCCTTAGGTTACTCCTAAGCCTATTCCCTCTTAACTTTGTTGTATGTCCCCTCATTCCAGAGCTCTCCTTCATTTGAAAAAGGCTCTCTTCCTATACATAAATGCCCTTGAGATATTTAAACGTCTCTATCATGTCTCCTCTCTCCCTCCTCTCTTCCAGGGTATACATGTTGAGGTTCATAAGCCTGTCCCTATAATTTTTTGCATTTAAGACTGCTTATTAATTTTGTAGCTGCCCTCTGGACCGACTCCATCCTGTTTATATCTTTCCGTAGGTGCGGTCTCCAGAACTGCACGTAGTACTGCAAATGAGGCACTATCACCTCCTTTTTCCTGCTCGTCATACCTCTCTTTATGCACCCAAACATCCTTCTAGCTTTGGCCATCGCTTTTTCTACCTGTTTGAAAGCTTTAAGGTCGTCAGACACAATCACCCCCAAGTCCCGCTCTTCCTTCGCACACTGAAGCACTACACCCCCTATACTGTACCGTTCCCTCGGATTTTTGCGACCCAAGTGCATGACCCTGCATTTTTTGGGATTAAGCCTTAGTTGCCAAATATCGGTCCATTCCTCTAGCTTTGCTAGGTCCTTCCTCATGTCATTCACACCCTCCAGGCTGTCCACCCTGTTGCAGAGTTTAGTATCATCCGCAAGGAGACAAACCTTACCAGACAGCCCTTCCATAATATCGCTCACAAAGACGTTAAAAAAGAGCCGGCCCTAGGACCGATCTCTGTGGTACTCCACCGACTACCTCCTTTTCTTCAGAGCAAGCTCCATTTACCACCACCCTCCGTCTCCTACCATTCAACCAATTTTTTACCCAATCAGTTACTCTAGGTCCCACACCGAGGGCACTCAATTTATTTATCAGTCGCCTGTGCGGAACCGTGTCAAAGGCTTTGCTGAAATCCAAGTATACCACATCAAGCGCCCCTCCCACGTCCAACTGTTTGGTCACCCAGTCGAAGAAGACAGATTTGTCTGACACAACCTGCCACTAGTGAAGCCATGCTGTCTCGGGTCTCGCGTTCCATGTAGTTCAAGAAATGTCACAACCCTCCTCTTTAGAAGCGTTTTCATTAGCTTACTCACCACCGAGGTCAGACTGACAGGTCTGTAATTCCCAACCTCTTCCTTACTTGGGTAAAGATATTTTTTTTAATTAAATAGGTTAAAAACAAAAATTGTGTGATTTGGTGCATACAACCTGTTGCCTCAGAAGCATTTGGTTTTAGAATCTGAAGAGGAGATTAAAATAGACGATCGTTCTAAGGTTTTGGGGTTATCCTGGATTCAAAGTTGTCATTTGAATTACAGATAAGTGCTGTGGTAAAAAGTTCTTTTCAAATTAAGACAACTGAGAGCAGTACATTCAGTTTCATCTCCTAATAGTTTCAGAAGTGTGGCACAGTTTATTTTGATTCCTTATTTTGATTATTGCAACTCTCTATATGGAGGGATGATGAATAAATCAATTGACAAGCTACAGTTCCTGCAAAATACAGCAGCCAGACTAATCTTTGGTCAGAGTAGGTATGAAAGAGCTACACTACTCTTGGAAGTGTTGCATTGGCTTTCTATAGATAAAAGAATTAGGTTTAACTTAGCCTGTCTTATATTTAAATCTCTATACGGAGATAGTTCTAATTGTTAAGTATTTTGACTTCTCATCTGTGTTTTGTTCAGCATGCAGAGAACGGTGCTGGAAGTTAAATTATCCATCTGTAAAGGGTGTACGATTTAAATTGATTATGGAGTTGTCATACTTATATCAAGCAGTAAAAGTATGGAATTTGCTGCCTCTGAGCATTCGGAAAATTAGGTCATAGTTTATGTTTCACAAGCCTCTGATTTTTTTTAGAGAAGGAATTTAGAAGAATGCTTTAATTGTATTTTCTTCTGTATTAAATGCTGGTCCATTTGTTTTTCTTCTATTATAGAGATTTAGAGTTGCGATCCGCTTAGAATTTGTTTTAGGAAAGTAGTGGAATATAAGTTAAGTGTAACATAGCATGCTTTCCCCATTTGTTACTGTTTGCAGACATTGAGAAATCCAATTGCATTTAACTTGAGAGGGGCTGAAGTGCAACTGTCCCCAAGTTCCTGCTCTTAAGGCAGCCCACAGTGTTCTATAGAGAGACCAGCAACAGAAAGGAAGTTCCTTTTCCCAATGATAGGGTATGATACATACCTGTAGCAGTTGTTCTCCGAGGACAGCAGGCTGATTGTTCTCACGACTGGGTTGACGTCCGCGGCAGCCCCCACCAACCGGAAAAAGCTTCGCGGGACGGTCGGCACGCAGGGCACGCCCACCGCGCATGCGCGGCCGTCTTCCCGCCCGTGCGCGACCGCTCCCGCCAGTTGAATGACAAGCAATAAAGTATAAAACACAACTCCAAAGGGGAGGAGGGAGGGTAGGTGAGAACAATCAGCCTGCTGTCCTCGGAGAACAACTGCTACAGGTATGTATCATACCCTTTCTCCGAGGACAAGCAGGCTGCTTGTTCTCACGACTGGGGTATCCCTAGCTCTCAGGCTCACTCAAAACAAGAACCCAGGTCAATGGAACCTCGCAACGGCGAGGAAACAACAGAAATTGACCTACGAAGAACAACTAACTGAGAGTGCAGCCTGACCAGAATAAATTCGGGTCCTGGAGGGTGGAGTTGGATTACACCCCAAACAGATTCTGCAGCACCGACTGCCCGAACCGACTATCGCGTCGGGTATCCTGCTGGAGGCAGTAATGAGATGTGAATGTGTGGACAGATGACCACGTCGCAGCCTTGCAGATCTCTTCAATAGTGGCTGACTTCAAGTGGGCCACCGACGCTGCCATGGCTCTGACACTATGAGCCGTGACATGACCCTCAAGAGTCAGCCCAGCCTGGGCGTAAGTGAAGGAAATGCAATCTGCTAGCCAATTAGAGATGGTGCGTTTCCCGACAGCGACCCCTAGCCTGTTAGGGTCGAAAGAAATAAACAATTGGGCGGACTGTCTGTTGGGCTGTGTCCGCTCCAAGTAGAAGGCCAATGCTCTCTTGCAGTCCAATGTGTGCAACTGACGTTCAGCAGGGCGGGTATGCGGCCTGGGGAAGAATGTTGGCAAGACAATTGACTGGTTAAGATGGAACTCCGACACCACCTTCGGCAGGAACTTTGGGTGAGTGCGGAGCACTACTCTGTTGTGATGAAATTTAGTATATGGAGCATGAGCTACTAGGGCTTGAAGCTCACTGACCCTACGAGCTGAAGTAACTGCCACCAAGAAAATGACCTTCCAGGTCAAGTACTTCAGATGGCAGGTATTCAGTGGCTCAAAAGGAGGTTTCATCAGCTGGGTGAGGACGACGTTGAGATCCCATGACACAGTAGGAGGCTTGATAGGGGGCTTTGACAAAAGCAAGCCTCTCATGAATCGAACGACTAAAGGCTCTCCAGAGATGGCTTTACCTTCCACACGATAATGGTAAGCACTAATCGCACTAAGGTGATTCCTTACTGAGTTGGTCTTGAGGCCAGACTCTGATAAGTGCAGAAGGTATTCAAGCAGGTTCTGTGCAGGGCAAGAACGAGGTTCTAGGGCCATGCTCTCACACCACACGACAAACCTCCTCCACTTGAAAAAATAACTCTTTTTAGTGGAATCCTTCCTAGAGGCAAGCAAGACCCGGGAGACACCCTCAGACAGACCCAACGCAGTGAAGTCTACGCCCTCAACATCCAGGCCGTGAGAGCCAGAGACTGAAGGTTGGGGTGCAGCAACGCTCCGTCGTTCTGCGAAATGAGAGTCGGAAAACACTCCAATCTCCACGGTTCTTCGGAGGACAACTCCAGAAGAAGAGGGAACCAGATCTGACGGGGCCAAAAGGGCGCTATCAGAATCATGGTGCCGCGGTCTTGCTTGAGCTTCAGTAAGGTCTTCCCCACCAAAGGTATGGGAGGATAAGCATACAGGAGGCCGGTCCCCCAATGAAGGAGAAAGGCATCTGACGCTAGCCTGCCGTGTGCCTGAAGTCTGGAACAGAACAGAGGCAGCTTGTGGTTGGTCTGAGAGGCGAAAAGGTCCACCGAGGGGGTGCCCCACGCTCGGAAGATCTTGCGTACCACTCTGGCATGGAGCGACCACTCGTGCGGTTGCATGACTCTGCTCAGTCTGTCGGCCAGACTGTTGTTTACGCCTGCCAGGTATGTGGCTTGGAGGAGCATGCCGAACCGACACGCCCAACGCCACATCCCGACGGCCTCCTGGCACAGGGGGCGAGATCCGGTGCCCCCCTGCTTGTTGACGTAATACATTGCAACCTGATTGTCTGTCCGAATTTGGATAATTTGACAGGACAGCCGATCTCTGAAAGCCTTCAGTGCGTTCCAGATCGCTCGGAGCTCCAGGAGGTTGATCTGCAGATCCTTTTCCTGGAGGGACCACAGACCCTGAGTGTGGAGCCCATCGACATGGGCTCCCCACCCCAGGCGAGATGCATCCGTCGTCAGCACTTTCGTGGGCTGCGGAATTTGGAATGGACGTCCCAGGGTCAAATTGGTCCGGATGGTCCACCAGAGCAGTGAAGTGCGACAACTGGTGGAGAGGCGGATGACATCTTCTAGATTCCCGGTGGCTTGGAACCACTGGGAAGCTAGGGTCCATTGAGCAGATCTCATGTGAAGACGAGCCATGGGAGTCACATGAACTGTGGAGGCCATATGACCCAGAAGTCTCAACATCTGCCGAGCTGTGATCTGCTGAGACGCTCTGGTCTGCGAAGCCAGGGCCAAGAGATTGGTGGCCCTCGCTTCGGGAAGGTAGGCCTGAGCTGTCTGGGAATTCAGCAGCGCTCCTATGAATTCCAGAGATTGAGCTGGCTGGAGATGGGACTTTGGGTAATTTATCACAAACCCCAGCAGCTCCAGAAGTTGAATAGTGCACTGCATGGACCGGAGGGCTCCTGCCTCCGAGGTGTTCTTGACCAGCCAATCGTCGAGATATGGGAACACGTGCACTCCCAGCTTGCGTAGGTAGGCCGCTACCACCACGAGGCACTTTGTAAACACTCGTGGGGCAGAGGCGAGCCCAAAGGGCAGCACACAATACTGAAAGTGCCGTGCGCCCAGGCGGAATCTGAGATACTGTCTGTGAGCTGGCAGTATCGGGATGTGAGTGTATGCGTCCTTTAAATCCAGGGAACATAGCCAATCGTTTTTCTGAATCATTGGCAGAAGGGTGCCCAAGGAAAGCATCCTGAACTTTTCTTTGACCAGGAATTTGTTCAGGCCTCTCAGGTCTAGGATGGGACGCATCCCCCCTGTTTTCTTTTCCACAAGGAAGTACCTGGAATAGAATCCCTGCCCTTCCTGCCCGGGTGGTACGGGCTCGACCGCATTGGCGCTGAGAAGGGCGGAGAGTTCCTCTGCAAGTACCTGCTTGTGATGGGAGCTGAAAGACTGAGCTCCTGGAGGACAATTTGGAGGCAGGGAGGCCAAATTCAGGGCGTATCCGCACCGCACTATTTGGAGAACCCACTGGTCGGAGGTTATGAGAGGCCACCTTTGGTGAAAAAATTTTAACCTCCCTCCGACCGGCAGATCGTCCGGTACGGACACTTGTAGGGCGGCTATGTTCCCGTGGATCCAGTCAAAAGCCCGTCCCCGGCTTTTGCTGTGGAGGCGCAGGGGGCTGCTTAGGCGCACGCTGTTGACGAGAACGAGCGCGCTGGGGCTGTCCCTGTGCCTGACGAGGCCTTCGGGCCGGCTGGTTGTACCTACGCTTTGCAAAAGAATAGGGTGCAGCCTGCCGTGCCCGGGAAAAACGCCCACCCGTGGGGGCGGGTGCTGAAGGCGCCCGGTGGGAGAGCTTGTCGAGAGCGGTTTCCCGCTGATGCAGTTGGTCCACCATCTGCTCGACCTTCTCACCGAAAATGTTATCCCCCCGGCAAGGGACGTCAGCCAGTCTCTGCTGGGTGCGGTTGTCCAGGTCAGAGGCACGCAGCCATGAGAGCCTGCGCATCACTATACCTTGGGCCGCAGCACGAGATGCCACGTCACAGGTGTCAAAAATCCCCCTGGACAGGAACTTTCTGCACGCCTTCAGCTGCCTGACCACCTCCTGATAAGGCCTGGACTGCTCCGGCGGGAGCTTATCGACCAGGTCCGCCAGCTGTTGCACATTGGTCCGCATGTGGATGCTCATATAGAGCAGGTAAGATTGGATGCGGGTCACGAGCATGGAGGACTGGTAGGCCTTCCTCCCAAATGAGTCCAGAGTGCGAGACTCCCGCCCCGGGGGCGCCGAGGCGGTATCCCTCGAACTCCGTGCCCTCTTGAGAGCAGAATCCACGACCGCTGAGTCATGGGGCAACTGGGGCCGCATGAGCTCTGGGTCAGAGTGGATCCTGTACTGGGACTCTGCTTTCTTGGGAATGGTGGGATTAGTTAATGGTCGCACCCAGTTCCGGAGCAGCGTCTCCTTCAGGACATTGTGCAGCGGTACCGTGGAGGACTCTCTAGGTGGTGATGGATAGTCGAGGACCTCGAGCATCTCGGCCCTCGGCTCTTCCACAGAGACCACGGGAAAGGGAATGCTTATAGACATATCCCGCACAAAGGAGGCAAAGGAGAGACTCTCAGGAGGTGAGAGCTTCCTCTCCGGTGACGGCGTGGGGTCCGAGGGAAGGCCCGTAGACTCCTCTGAGGAGAAATATCTCGGGTCCTCCTCTTCCCCCCACGAGTCCTCATCCTCGGTATCGGACATTAGCTCATGTAGCTGAGTCCGGTACCGGGCCCGGCTCGACGTCGAGGCACCGAGGCCTCGGTGTCGTCGAGCGGTGGACTCCCGCGCCGGCGGGGACGGAGCTCCCTCCATCGACGTCGACGGGGACTCCACCTGCGTGGCTGTCGAGACCGGCACCGCAAGCGGCGGCGGTGTCGACTGCCCCGGCGCCGGGCTAGAGCTCGCCGGCGCCACAGTCATCGGCGCCGAGGGCGCAAGCACCCCCGGCGCCGGCACAGCCTGGCGCATCAGCCCTTCCAGGAGCCCCGGAAGGATGGCTCTGAGGCACTCGTCCAGGCCCGCTGCCGAGAAAGGCGGTGGGGCCGGTAAGGGTGTCGGTGCCAGAAGCTGCTGGGGGCCAGGAGACGGCACCGAGGTGCCGGAACCCCGACGCGTCGGTACCTCCACCACCGACGGAGATCTCTCCTCTCTGTGATGACGCTTCGGCGTCGACTCCTCGTCAGGCACCGAGGGCTCCCGGTGACGGCGCTTCTTGTCCTTCTTCCGGTGCACGTCACCGGTGCCGGAGGGCATGGAGGAGGAGGAGGTCGATCCCCCTCGGTCTCGAGGTACCGGGTCCGACAGGGTTCGGTCCCGTGGCTCACGAGTTGAGGGAGTGACCGGGGCCGACTGCCCACGCGGTCTCTCTACCCCACTCTCGCCGGCGGACCGGCGGGCCGACGGGACCTGTTCTCCTGGGGTCGCTGCCATCGGTGCCGATGTCTCGGGCATCGATACCGGTACCGAAGAACCGGCCTTCGATACCGATGCCGTCGAGGTCGACGTCGAGGGGCCGGCGCAAGTTCCAAAAAGACGGTCCCGCAGAACTTGCCTCGCAACCTGAGTCCGTTTCCGGAGACCGAGACACAAAGCACACGACTTGAGATTGTGCTCCGGCCCGAGGCACTGGAGGCACCAAGCGTGGGTGTCGGTCTGCGAGATCGGCCGGCCGCAGCGACCACACTTTTTAAATCCACTCGGGACCTTCGAGGACATCGACGGAAAAATCGCGTCGGCGAAGTCAAAGTCGGCAATGGTGGCTAAAATCACACCACGAAAATTGAAACCGACCGAGCGGCCACTAGGCCGCAACGAGGCGTCCCCGCTAGAAAGCGAGGGAAAAGGGAGGAGCGCGTGCTCCACACGCGCAAAATTCTTTTTTTTTTTTTTTTTGGATAACAAAACGAAACGAAAGAAGAAGAGGCCGAAAAGGCCAAGAGCGACGACCCGCGTAAACGCGGTCGAAAATTCCGGCGGCTGAAACGAGAGAGTTGCAAAAACACGACTCTCTCAGTCGCGGAAAAAAAGTAACTGGCGGGAGCGGTCGCGCACGGGCGGGAAGACGGCCGCGCATGCGCGGTGGGCGTGCCCTGCGTGCCGACCGTCCCGCGAAGCTTTTTCCGGTTGGTGGGGGCTGCCGCGGACGTCAACCCAGTCGTGAGAACAAGCAGCCTGCTTGTCCTCGGAGAAATCTATTGAATTGGTATTTAAACATTAAAATAGTCAGAAGTTTAGCTTTGAAATCAGGATATTAATATTTGTTTTATTAAATTTGTGTTAGTAGGGGACTAGAATTTCACAAAAATATACAAAAGGATTTCATACAAACATTTTAACATTGGAAATCAAAAGACAGTTACATGCTGCTACATGTTTCAAACTCAACTCTGACAAATAAGTCTTGAATTGGAAATTGATCTTTATGAACATTTGTACACATTTTGTGGCTTAACATAAATAAAGAGAAATACAAAGTACTCGTTTTGGGGTACTACCATGATCCAACCTCAGTGCACACCGTGTGCAGTAATTGTTTGATTTTTAATGTCTGTCAAAAAGCTGATGATCGTTGATGTGCATTTCTCCACACAGAGGTACGTGCTAGGGAAAATGAATCCGTCTGATGGACTGACCCACATGCCAACAAGAGAGGTTCAGATTGGATTTTGAGAGGTTTTAGTTATAATTGAAAAAAAAAAAAAAGCATTTATAGGTACTTTATAATAGTGGTTCATTCTTAGGATATTGGAACACACAAACCATGATCTTGAGGCCCAGTCTGATGGCTCAGCAAAGCCAGCCAGGTCACGGAATGCTGCAAAGAAGGCGTGTTTTTTTTTTTTTTACTCCCAGGAACGAAGTCCCAGCCATCATGCAACAGTGACACCTACTGGCTTATTCACTTGGGTCATGTCCTAAAGAAAACCTTTCAGATAGTGAACTGTTGCTCTGCTGGCTAGGCCAGAATAGAGAAGAGGAAAATCCCTAGACAAAAGTCCATGAATGCTTATGGCACCAGAGCTTGAGGAGAAGCTGGCTCTACTTGAGCTGGAAGTGTAAATATACAAGAGAAAGACTGAAAAAACCCCAAACATGACCCTTACTAATGTGAAATACTGGCAGAAAGAGATAAACAGATTTATTTTGTTAAGAGTAATTGAATTCTTTGTTGCTTTTCCACCAAAATATGATGAGGCATGTTGAAAATCTCTGTAATCTGGAAAGGGGTTACCGTTGATAATTCCCTATATTAGGAGAGTCATGGGTCTTAGTATTTTGTTGGAATAGTTCAATTTTATTCTTTCTGACCCAACGTAGGCTGGAAAGAAGTATACAAATTGGGGCAAGAACGTATGGTGCAAAATAACTCTTAGAAAATTTAATGGAATGGGATGAAACTTGGTATGGGAGAAAAACTGGCGAAAAGACACAATTTGGAAATGGGCCTGATTAGACAGCATATTATGGAAAAATAGGCACCCCCCTCCACCCAAATGGCCCTGGCCCAATACATTTCTATAGGTGACACAGTTTCACCTTATGCAGCTTAGAAAATTATATACAGCAGGAAATTTGAGAGACCGAGACCATATTCCACATAATCTGATTTATTTATTTAATTTATTTGTAAAGAGAATCCATGTATGTGGAGAATTCAGTAGATCCCACGAAGCATAAAATGAAAATAAAAAGAAGTGGGAATATAAACCAGGCTATCCAAAAAAACTGGAACCAACCAAAGTCAATTGAATATTAAGACAAAAAAATGTTTATTAATTTCACATTAAAAACGACTCGACACAACGTTGTGTTTCGGCCTGGTGGCCTACATCAGGAGTCTGCTTTTCCTTTCGATCAAGATGGCCATAAAGGAAGCGGGCAATGCAGCACCAAAACCAGTCGACCAAAAGTAGAACTTTCCAAGTATCTTCCTTAAAATGCAGAAGCAGGCTATGTACAAACTTCCATTTGCAGCCAGAAAATGAAGTGGACTGCAAGATTTCAGGTAGTAATTTTTGCACATAATATTCAAATTTTTGCCTTCGGAGGATGGCTGCACAATACTCTCACACGCTAAACGCCTCTCCTCACAAGTTTTCGGGGATCGGAGGACTGGTCTCCGCTCCGCAAGATCTGTCATCTCGGATCTTCATGCCACTTGTATAAGATAAAGCAAATTTACTTACCTGTAGCAGTTGTTCTCTGAGGACAGCAGAATATATATTCTCACATGTGGGTGATGTCTTCCATGGAGCTCAGTGTGGATACTGCCATAGTGCACTATCACTTAAAAAACACTTTGAGGCAGTGCCCCCACTGCGTATGCTCGGGTGCGTTCCTGTCCGATGCTTGAGCATGGGACCAGCAGTATAATATGAAAGCTAAGAAGATAACTCCAAGGAGGTGGAGGTATGTGAGACTATAAGCCAGCTGTGCTTGGACAACACCTGCTACAGGAAAGTAATTTTGCATTCTCCGAGGAAAAGCAGGCATAATATTTTCATGTGGGACTCATTAGCTGCCAGAGTCACAATGTCAATAATGGACTAGGTAACTGAAGGAGTAAGTAAGGCTGGTAGAAAAAAAGGGCTGGAGGGTGGAGTTGACATTTAAGTAGTAAAAATATTTTGCAGGATTGCTTGACCAAACCAGTTATCCCCCCTGGAATGCTGCTCCAGACAGTAGTGAACAGTGAAGGTGTGGATAGAAGACCACTTTGCTGCCTTGTAAATTGGAGGCAGAGAGGAAATGGGCTACTGAAGCTGCCATGGCTCTTACACTGTGAGTGGTGACATGGCTATGAAGGATCAGCCCAGCTTGTGGATACGTGTAGAAGATACAGCCAGCCAGCCAAGTCAAGATAGTATTTGGTGATGGGAATCCCCAATCTGTTAGGGTCAAAAGATACAACAAGCTGGGAGGATTTCCTATGAGGTTAGTACACTGCAGATAATATGCTAGATAATGCTTGTAGTCTAAGGTATGCAGTGCTACTTCTCCAGGCTAAGGGAAGAAGATAGGAAGTACAATGGATTGATTGAGGTGAAACTTCAATACCACTTTAGGGAGGAATTTGGGGTGGGTTTGTAGAAGAACTCTCTTGTGGTAGAACTTAGTGTAAGGCGGGTCCACCACAAGAATTTGAAGTTTGCATACTCATCTAGCAGAAGTGCTATTAAGAACAGTATCTTCCAAGTGAGGAATTTCAGAAAACACAAATGGAGTGGTTCAAATGGCGACATCATGAGAGCTGTGAGTATGACATTGGGATACCACATTACTGGATGTGTTTCATGAATCTAACTATCCAGGGATAAATAGAAAGTGGTTTATTATCAACCTCTGAGTGGTAAGCACTAACAACACTCAAGTGTACTCTGATTTAATTTTCATTTGGTTTGATTTGACTTATTATTTATAATCCGTCCTTATCCAGGGTGAAGAACAATAAAATATACAGAATTGAGGCCAGAATTAGAAAGATGGAGGAGGTACTCCATAAGGGAAGTTATATAGTGCTCTGTTTGCACACCAGAGAGAAAATCTTTTCCACTTGAAATGGTAACATTTCTGTGTAGAAGGCATCCTAGAGGCTAGGGGTTATTCTACAGACACCATCTGGAAGATTTAAAGAAGCTATGTCATCAAGAACCACGCCATTAGGGCCAGAGAGGAGGTGTATGGATGCAGGAGGGACCCCTTGTTCTATGTTACCAGGATTGGAAAGGGATCTAACCTCAATGATTCCTTGGATGATAACTCAAGGAGAAGAGAGAACCAAATCTGATGTGGCCAGTAGGGCACAATTAAGATCATGGTACCTTGGTCTTGACGCAGCTTGAGAAAAGTTTTTCCAATAAGAGGCAGTGGGGGAAGACATATAGAAGATCTGTTCCCAAAAGAAGGAAGGCATCTGGGGCTACACGGTTAGGAACATAGAGCCTAGAGCAGAAGCAGGGAAGCTTGTTGTTCTGAGAAGCAAAGAGGTCTATTGCTATGGCCCCCCAGTGCTGGAAGATGCAATGAGCTACAGGCAAGCTGAGGGACCACTCAAGAGGCTGAAGAACTCGGCTCAATATGTCTGCCACAGCATTCTCCTTGTCAGCTAGGTAAATGGCTCTTATAGTAATGTTTCAAGAAGTTGCTCAAGTCTATATCTGGATTGCTTGTAGACAAAGGAGATAAGAACCTGTTCCCCCTTGTTTATTCAGATAATACATTGCAACCTGGTTGTTTGTGTGAATGAGAATTATCTGATTGAGGAGGCAGTCCTGGAAAGCTTTGAGGGCATAGTAACATAGTAGATGACGGCAGAAAAAGACCTGCATGGTCCATCTAGTCTGCCCAAGATAAACTCATATCTTGAATTTGTACCTGTCTTTTCAGGGCACAGACCGTATAAGTCTGCCCAGCAGTATTTCCCACCTCCCAACCACCAGTCCCGTCTCCCATCACCGGCTCTGGTACAGACCGTATAAGTCTGCCCTCCCCTATCCTAGCCTCCCAACCACCAACCCCTCTTCCCCCCACCTGCTCCGCCACCCAATTTCAGCTAAGCTTCTGAGGATCCATTCCTGCTGCACAGGATTCCTTTATGCATATCCCACGCATGTTTGAATTCCGTTACCGTTTTCATCTCCACCACCTCCCGCGGGAGGGCATTCCAAGCATCCACCACCCTCTCCGTGAAAAAATACTTCCTGACATATTTTTGAGTCTGCCCCCCTTCAATCTCATTTCATGTCCTCTCGTTCTACCGCCTTCCCATCACCGGAAAAGATTTTTTTGCGGATTAATACCTTTCAAGTATTTGAACGTCTGTATCATATCACCCCTGTTCCTCCTTTCCTCCAGGGTATACATGTTCAGGTCAGCAAGTCTTTGGTCATACGTCTTGGAACGCAAATGCCATACCATTCTTGTAGCTTTTCTTTGCACCGCTTCCATTTTTTTAACATCCTTCACAAGGTACGGCCTCCTAAACTGAACACAATACTCCAGGTGGGGCCTCACCAACGACTTGTACAGGGGCATCAACACTTCCTTTCTTCTGCTGATCACACCTCTCTCTATACAGCCTAGCAACCTTCTTGCTACGGCCACCGCCCTGTCACACTGTTTCGTCGCCTTAAGATCCTCGGATACTATCACCCCAAGATCCCTCTCCCCCTCAGTACCTATCAGACTCTCCCCGCCTAACACATATGTCTCTCGTGGGTTTCTACTCCCTAAATGCATCACTTTGCATTTCTTCGCATTGAATTTTAATTGCCAAACCTAAGACCATTCTTCTAGCTTCCTCAGATCCCTTTTCATGCTTTCCACTCCCTCCCGGGCGTCCACTCTGTTGCAAATCTTAGTATCATCCGCAAATAGGCAAACTTTACCTTCTAACCCTTCGGCAATGTCACTCACAAATATATTGAACAGAATCGGCCCCAGCACCGATCCCTGAGGCACTCCGCTACTCACCTTTCCCTCCTCCGAGCGAACTCCATTTACCACCACCCTCTGTCGTCTGTCCGTCAACCAGTTCCTAATCCAGTTCACCACTTCGGGAGCTATCTTCAGCCCATCTAGCTTATTTAAGAGCCTCCTGTGAGGAACCATGTCAAAAGCTTTGCTAAAATCTAAGTAGATTACGTCTATAGCACGTCTATGATTCAATTCTCCAGTTACCCAATCAAAGAATTCAATGAGATTCGTTTGGCACGATTTCCCTCTGGTAAAACCATGTTGTCTCGGATCTTGCAGCTTGTTGGCTTCTAGGAAATTCACTATCCTTTCCTTCAGCATGGCTTCCATTACTTTTCCAATAACTGAAGTGAGGCTTACCGGCCTGTAGTTTCCAGCTTCTTCCCTATCACCACTTTTGTGAAGAGGTACCACCTCCGCCATTCTCCAGTCCCTCGGAACCTCTCCTGTCTCCAAGGATTTATTAAACAAATCTTTAAGAGGACCCGCCAGGACCTCTCTGAGCTCCTTCAATATTCTGGGGTGGATCCCGTCCGGTCCCATGGCTTTGTCCACCTTTAGCTTTCCAAGTTGTTGATACACACTCTCTTCTGTGAACGGTGCTATATCCATTTCATTCTCAGGTGTACTTTTGCCAGTCCCTCGTGGTCCTTCTCCAGGATTTTCTTCAGTGAAAACCGAACAAAAGTAGCTATTTAGTAAATTGGCTTTTTCTTCATCATTATCTACATAGCGGTTCGCTGTATCTTTTAGTCTCACAATCCCCTTTTTAGTCCTTCTTCTTTCACTAATATACCTGAAGAAATTTTTGTCACCCCTCCTTACATTTCTAGCCATTTGTTCTTCCGCTTGCGCCTTCGCCAGACGTACCTCTCTCTTGGCTTCTTTCAGTTTCATCCGGTATTCCTCCCCATGTTCCTCTTCTTGAGATTTTCTATATTTCTGGAACGCCAACTCTTTAGCCTTTATTTTCTCAGAAAACTTGCTTGGAGAACCATATCGGTTTCCTTTTCCTCTTGCTTTTATTTACTCTCCTTACATAAAGGTCTGTGGCCCTATTTATTGCTTCTTTCAGCCTGGACCACTGCCCTTCCACTTCCTGTTCGTCCTCCCAGCCCATCATCTCCTTCCTCAGGTATTCCCCCATTCTACTAAAGTCAGCACGCTTGAAATCCAGGACTTTGAGTTTAGAGTGGCCGCCCTCCACTTCAGCCGTTATATCAAACCAAACCGTTTGATGGTCACTGTTTCCCAGATGTGCACACACTCGCACATTTGACACACTATCCCCATTTGTGAGCACCAGATCCAGCATCGCTCCCTCCCTCGTGGGTTCCGTCACCATCTGTCTGAGCAGAGCACTTTGGAAAGCATCCACGATGTGTCTACTTCTTTCCGATTTGGCAGACGGAACCTTCCAATCTACATCCGGCAGATTGAAATCTCCCATCAACAGAACCTCTTTTTTCTTTCCTAATTTTTGAATATCTGCAATCAGATCTTTATCTAGTTCCTCTAATTGTGTGGGGGGTCTGTAGACAACACCCACGTGGACAGAAGTTCTATCCTCTCTTTTTAAGGTGATCCATATCGCTTCTTCTTTTCCCCAGGTCCCTGTCACTTCAGTCGCCATGATATCATTCCTCACATACAGAGCTACTCCTCCACCTTTACGACCCTCTCTATCCTTCCTGAATAGATTATAGCCTGGTATGCTTGCATCCCATTCGTGGGAACTGTTGAGCCATGTCTCTGTGATTGCAACAACATCTAAGTCTGCTTCCACCATCAGGGCTTGAAGGTCATGAACTTTATTGCTTAGACTATGAGCATTTGTGGCCATTGCTTTCCACCTATATTTCTTGGTGTGTGTTTTAACAGTAGTGATTTGGGGGTGTCTTTTCACTTTGGGTACCTTCATGTCTTTTTGTTCCAACTTTATTGCTTTTTCCTCTGCTTCAGTTCTATTTTCAGGAGCATTACAGTGCTATAATGGAGCAAAAGAATTCTTTAGTGGCAACACTTGTGCGGGCGGATGCTTCTGTGTCACATGATGAAGTCTGCCTGAGCCTACTGTGAACCATCTGTTCTTATGTGGTTTTATTCTTTGAGGGAGTGGTGAGAAGCTATTTCTCTGTGCAGTCCTAGAAGCTGGTTTAATTGTATCCAATTCTTGCATTACTTTACTGAGCTCTTGTTTAAAACTAGATAGTTGAAGACAGATAGGGCAAGCTTTAAGTCTCCAGATGATTGGCCTTGAAACTAAAGTACCACAATTGTTGCAGAGAATAAAAGTCATGCTGATTTCTTGAATTGGGTATGAACAGGTGTACTTAGTTGGGGTTAACAGTCTGTAAGACTGCCTGTGTATGATGAAGTTAATGAGGTTTGGTTTGTCTATAAATGAGTGGAAAACCCTGGGGTGGGTGGGATTATAAGTCCCAAGTGCCAGCTAACTACTGTGTTAAGGCAATTCTCTGGGTGGGACCAGAATTTTCAAATGATTTAACTTCCAATTTTGCCCTAGAATATTCCAATTTTGCCCAGACTGCTTGTAATTCTAGGAGATTGCTATGCCATTTCTCCCACGGGGACCAAGAACCCTGTGTATGAAGACCATTGAGATGAGCTCCTCAACCTACCATGGAGGTATCTGTGGTGAGAACTTTGTGATGTGGAGTGGGCTGAAACAGAAGTCCCTGAGTGAGATTCTGTGGAATCATCCATCACTATAGAGAATGGTTAGCAGATGGTTAGCATAGAGGCTTGAAATGTTCATCTGCCAAAAGAGTCTAAGTTTCTACCGTCTCTGCCTGGAGGAGCAGAAGCATGAGATCTCGCACTGCAAGTGCACTTTAAGGCAGATTCCACAAATAAGGAATGATAGATAATTTTTTTTTTCAAACCCAGTACATTTTTGTATCCTGTACATAGTATCATTTTTGTTTGGAGCAATCTGAACTGTTAACGGAGCTTCCCAGTTTTTGAAAAGAGCATCTTTTATAACTGTATGAAGGGGGATAATTATTCCCTCTATAGGAGGGTCAAAATCTAGAACGTCAAAGAGCTCTGAACGAGGTTCCTCTTCAGTCTCCAGTTTGAAAGGTATGGCTTGGCCCATCTTGCAGACAAAACCAGGAAAGGATATACTTTCTGGGGAAGACTTACGCCTTGCAGGTGGTGGAGAAGGTTCAGATGGTATGCCATAGGACTGAGAGGTTGTGTGGCTCTTGTTCTGACTCCCAGGAGATGTCCGAGTCTGACTCTTCAATGTACTTGTCTTGAGAAGTACATGGAAAACTGTGACGATTAGAGCATTGGCTTTGTGTGGAAGAACTTTGAGGCAGATGTGTCTCTGAACCAGGAGAGTTCCTCTGCCAACGTCGACGCATGTGTCAGTGGGATTCATGCTGCCCTCAATGGTTGACACTGAGCCGGTGTGCAGGACCTCTGTTGTGACAGCCTCTCCGATGTATTCTCAGGCTGGGCTGAGGCTGGCACAAGCACCGTTTAAGCCCGAGTAGATTGCATAGCCCTGAAATCTCCTCCTTGAGCATAGCCCGGATTTCCTCTTGTAGAGAAGGCCTGTAGGGGGGTCTTTCCCTGCTGTTTCAATTTTGCTGGTCTGAGGCCTGGTTAAGACTGAACCATTTTTGCTGATCCAATATGGATTCTGCAGCTTGACTCAATGCAACATGAACCAGCTGTTCAGACGAAAACTACTTCTTGGCACAGCTGGGCTGGTGACTTCAAGGATATGTTGTTTATGTGCACTAGCCTTTCAGCTAACGCCTGGGAAGGTGTGTAGGAGTGTGCCTTACAGAGTCAGAGTCTCCGGGAACATCTGTGAACCATGGAGGGGAGTTTGCTACTTATTGATAAGCTGCTCTTGCTATATATGCCCACAAGACCCCTCATTGTCATGAACGTATGTGACCTTGGTAGATGGTGTGTGATTGGTCCATGATGGTCATCTTTGGACTTAGAGGGGAGTGTCACAGCTGGGCATGAGGAAGAGAGAAGGACAGACAAAAGAGAAGAAGATTTCATAGTGTATGCATATCTCTCAGCAGCTAGAGACTGATTTACCTAAACACCTGTAACTATCTCTGTGCTGAGCACTGCACAAGTTCAGAACCAGCTCTGTGGCTTTCCCAAAGACTGTGTAACTGGCTGTTCACCGTAAGGACATTGGACTAATACCTGACCAAAGAGGCTCGCAGGTGGACTGCTAGAGCCTAGAGGAAGAGGAGGATCTGATTCACCACGTCATTTGGATTCCGAACCTATGGACCACAAGAGTGAGAAGCATGAATTTTTCCTCTTATGGCTCAGGTTTAGTTAGTTTGGCTTTTGCCTGTGAAGGACTGGTTGTCTTAGGACATGTGGTCAGTAGCCTAATTTTGCCGATAAGCTGGCAATCTTTGTATATTATAGTTGTGTAGTTACATATACACATATATTAGTATATTTGTTGATATAATCCTTAATGTATATTGTGCAATCTATTTTTATTTGTTACATTTGTACCCCGTGCTTTCCCACTCAAGGCAGGTTCAGTGCGGCTTACATAGTAATAGGGGTTACAAGGTATTGCAGAGAGAGTACAAGCTGTGGTATAACAGAATAATGATGGAGATATGCAGATAGGTGGGATGGGCAAGTAAGAAGGGGGAAGGAGAGGCAGGAAGGGAAGGTTGAAATGAGCAAGGGATAAGGGGGTGGGAGTGGCCGGAGGAGGGAATAGTTTGAGGGATAGCATAGGGGGAGTTGATGGAAGATGTGGTATAAGTCATAGTCGTTGTCAAGTGATTAGGTGTTAGGTAAAGGGTTCACAAGATTAGGTTAGATCATTTGGGTATGCTTGCTTGAATAGATAGGTTTTCAGCGATTTCCGGAAGGGTAGATAATTGTTAATTGAGCAAATGGATCTGGGTAGGGCATTCCATATTTCCATTTTTGTATTTGCTTTGCCATATTGCATTATTTTATATCTATAATAAATAATATATTTCTATCTTGGCATTGTTCCTTTCATTGGTGGACAGCCAAACATGAACCTAAGGACCTCATAGATTTAAAGTGACAGTTCACTTGGCAATGTCTGCACCAGGCTCTGTGGATGACATCACTCACTTGTGAGAATATTATGTCTGCTTGTTCTCGGAGATTTTATTAAGTATGGAATTTTGTTTGCCACTTGCTGTGTGTCTATCTGTGGTCAGAGTGGTACAGGAAAATCACCACAGGACACAGTCAACTAGTTAGGAAACTGTGGTGTAAGGCAGGGGTCCCCAAACTCTGGGTTGTTTGTGGTCCCTGGAACTTATTTTTCTAGCCTGCCATTTTCTTCTTGCCTGTGTCTGAAACTGGCCCCATTTTTTAATGTATGGCAGTAGCAAACGCAGCCAGAGAGGCAGAATTCCCAAACTCCAGTGGCTTTAAAAGACAATGGCACTACAGCATAGCAACTCAACAAACCCCCAGGAGGCCCCTCCCCATACTGTCCAGAATATTCTGAGAGGGACCCACCTACTGCTTTCAGTGATTTAAAATGGCCTGTATAGGGGACCCACTGATCTTTGGGATTCTGCCAGGTGTTTGTGACCTGGATTGGCCACTGTTGGAAGCAGGATACTAGGCTAGATAGATCTTTGGTCTGACCCAGTGTGGCTATTCTTATGACCCTTGATATTAAGGAAGCACAACCAGCCAGCAGATGTTAAAGAAGGCTGAAGACGAATGATAGGAGTAATTTTCAAATGCCTTGGGGAATTTACAAGTTCTTTATAGCCATGCATCTGCAAGCTACTTATCAAAAGGGAACTCCTTCTTCCACTCTCGTTTTTGCCATGGCATAGTATGAGTTTTTGTGAAAACATCATAGAAAGGAGGCAATTTTCAGCCTGAGGAGTTTATCCAGGTAAGTGCTTGGTTATTCTGGTAAAATGTTTTGGAATACTGTCCCCACTGTGACTACTGGTTTGATTTATAAGACGTTTTTCCCCATAGACATAAAATTGTGAAAACTCTTTTAGAAATCAGGATAATTAATAAGGCATAGACGCAAGGCTCACCTCTTCTCAGAGTACACACCAGCATAGCCCGGATATCCTCTTGTAGAGAAGGCTGTAGGGGGTCTTTCCCTGCTGTTTCAACTTTGCTGGTCTGAGGCCTGGTTAAGCCTGAACCATTTTTGCTGAACCAATATGGATTCTGCAGCCTGACTCAATGCAACATGAACCAGCTTTTCAAAGGAAAACTACTTCTTGGCACGGTCATCAGCTAGATTTTGTGGTTTGGACCACAGAAAATGAGTATCAGGTGAAACTAGTAGAGGCTGGTCTCCCCTAATATGGTCAGACCATTTTCCAACTCATTGGGAAGAAGCCAACATTGGGAGAAAGGTGTATAACAACTTTCATTTACTGGACGCACGAAACAGAATTGATCATGAAACCTTTTGGCTAAAGATAGAAGATAAATCAAGTGAACAAGATTATCGTGTTAGCATTGATCAATGGAATGACATTTCTGAGGCGATATTAAATGAAATAGCTCCAAAGAAGAAGAGAAATTATGCTGGTTTAATGAAAACATTAGTGAATTCAAAAGCTGGAGAGAATTTGGAGAAAAAACTCATAGTATATCAGATAGAGAAGCATGGAGAAAAGCAACAAATGTTTACAAATGTCAAATAAAGACAGCTAAACAAAACTACTTTTCAGAGAAGGTAGAGAAGGGCAAACTGGACATGAAGAAACTGTACCAGATATTAGATCAGCTAGCGAAACCCGAAGATCTATTATGTTGTACGACTGCTCTCCCCTCCACGATGGCCTTGGCACATTATTTTGAAAAGATGATTACAGATGCAAACTTAGCAATTAAAGGAAAAACAGTGGATCAACCAGATTATGAAGAAATTCTCTCCAGTGGGGTTATGATGAGAGGGATGAAAATGGAATATGCAGAAGATAGGTTCTGGACTGGATTTCTTCCAGTCTCAGAAGAATTCAGAAGAGCAGTGCTAAAATATTCCAAATCTCAGTACATGTGCTGTCCAGTCTATTTGCTAAGACACTCTTCGGAGAGTTATGTGAGACTTGGAAAGCAATGGATAACATACTCTTTAAATAATGACATCTTCCCCAAACAACTAGGCAAAACAGTATTCACACCCATTCCAAAAAACCTGAAGGGAGACTTGAGAGATGTTACCAATTATAGGCCAGTGGCCTCTTTACCTCTGCACGTCAAGATTCTAGAAAGTACAGTAGCTTTGCAACTCTCCAAACAGAGAAGTTTAACCTTTTATACTAAAGTCAATCAGGGTTTAGGAAAGGCTACAGCACCAAGACATTGTTGGGTACATTGTTCAGTGATCTTAGAAAGTTCATGAGCTATGGTCAACAAGTTGTGATTAGACAATTTGACTTTTCCAACACATTTTTACTGTAGTGGGTAAAAAAAACCCTAAAAAAGACATGGACATGCGGTAAGATTATTCTTACCACGTGGCCTTACGGGGGGGGGGGGGGGGGGGGGGGAAGTACTTACTGCCACCCATTAAGGTGGCAGTAAGGGCTCCTATGATAACTACCGGGTTAGTGCCATACTAGAAATTACAGATTTTCCATAGCGCTGGAAATGATGCACATTGACATGAAATGACATGGCAAACATAATTTCAAATGAATGCACATTCGGTATATGATGGTTCTATCATAGGAGAATGTGATATAGTTGTTAGAGCAATGGGTTGAGAAACCAGAGTTCAGCACTGCTTCTGGCACTTCTGACCACGGACACAAGTCACTTTATCTGCCATTTTCTTAGGTACTCATTTAGATTGCAAGCTCTTTGGGAAATGGACGTCCCCATTATACAGTGCCTTCTGTGCATCCAGGATTATTATAATTATGATATAATTATGGTCACGGAGCATACTGAATTTTTTTTTCTCTACTACAGACAGCCACAGTGTTCACTAGTGCAACATCTCAGCATAGCTGAATCAGACAAATCATAGTGACTGAATACATCCCAAGGACGTACAGCACTATATACATTCAAAGGAAAGAGACTGAATCAAAAATGACTTTTGTCATCTCAGGGTTTTCCTGCAGGTGTTGGATATTTCCCTGCTCTTGGTAGGGGACTGAAGCTCAAGTACTGTCTTGGTGGGCAAAATTTGTTTTATGCTTTGTTGTAACACAGTAAATGCCGGCAGATGAAGACCTGTACGATCTAACCAGTCTGCCCAACACTGTAGCCAGAGTTGCATCTGACACCTTTTCATGATTAACACTGGTGTAAATCTCTATCTTTTGGGGCACAGACTGTAGAAGTCTGCCTGGCACTCGTCCTACTCCCCAACCACTGGAGTTGCCATCAAAGCCCAATCCAACCTTGATCCTGATTTACTGTGTGGGGAGCATTTTATATGAGGCTGGATGCATCCTGGAGTTTTCAGCTATGCGATGTTCAATACACACAGATTCCTGGCACAGCTTCAGATGATTGTCTCTGTATAGCCCACTATTTTCTCTTTGCCCTTGGAGAACACAGCTACTGTTCTGAAAATGCTTAGTGCCGGCCCAATGCATGAGTGAGAAGAAATGCCAAAAGGAAAATGCTGTGTGCTCCAGCAGTCCCCTGGCCATGGGCACGTTTGACTTCCTGCCAGTCAGCTTCCTACACACAAATCCAGTACTTCAAAGCAAAACAGGACAAAGAATACGTAGACTAGTCAGAGTTAAATTACTAGAGAGGTTGAAAGAGGTAAATAAGTGACAGACCTCTTCCAGCTAGCCCTGGGCTTCTATAAAGACTTCTGTAAAAAATACAATTTATTAAAAAGTAAACCTCTCCCCTAAGAGGAGATGTGAAAGTAAAAAATATAATTCCTATTTCTACGCAGCTGAGTACACTTCTTTTTTCAATGCATCAGGTAACCCTTCCTCTCTCCTGACATCTCCACTTCCAAGATGCTACATGGAATGAGTCTTTCCAGATACTCGTACGATGCACACATCAGTTAACGTCCGTTCAGTCGTACAATTGAAACAAAAATGTATGGCATTAATGCACTGTACTGTACATGGAGAACACGACTCGACTTGCAAGGCAGGAAACGAGTTGAGATTCTGGGCCATGGGCAAGGCACTGAGTGCAGCAAGCAGCAAGTCTTCCCACTGACATAAGACCTAATGTAATGGTTGCACGTGAGGAATGGGTTCATGCATGCGTTCACCAGAGGTGACCATGACCTGAGCTGCTTTAGTCACAACATCTCAGGTAAGAGGAGGGAGCTGAGTTTCTGTCTTCCCGGGCAAAATTCATCAGTCCCTTGCAGAAATGCTAGACCTTATATTGAGCTGTTTCAATGCTGTCTATTAAGCTTCTCGGATTATTATTATTATTTTTTTTTTTGCATGATGTCTCTTCCCAGAAGGAGCTGGAGATCACTGTAACAACTGTCTCTAACACAGTTTGAAGAACTTCACGGGAATCTAATGTTCTCACTGAACATTAAAAACACCAGTGTACAGGAGGTTATAACCAGCACCTGATCTTTCTTCAGCTCCTGTATCAGCAGCTTAGAATGGCTGGAATCCGAACATGAGCCTTCGATATGCAAGGAAAATGTGGTTTCAGTATGTCTGCAGTTCTCCACCTGGACAGATTCCAGACTCTGCACTCTTTCACAAGGGACTGCTCCCTCCGTCCCGGGGTGACTGCAGACTCGATTTGATTGCAGCGCTGACTCTTCCAAGCCAGCCTCACTCATTCTTCTTGGGGTTGGTTTTCCAAGTTCCTCATTCAGTGAGGCATGTGCACGCATTTCCAGACAAATAAACTGCATTGAAGTAAAGAGAAATTGATAGTTAAGCTATATGCTTGTAAGAATTTGTGAAGAATAACTACTACATAGGGGTGGACTGACCATTTGGGCAACCGGGCAGTGCCCGAGGGCCTGGAGGCTCTAGGGGGCTCAGAGGCTATGCCCGGATGCCCACAGCACACTGCAGCTCTCCCCGGTCCTACCTTTAAAGGCGTGCCGCTGGTGATCTAGTGGTCTCTGCAGGGAGGAACATGTCCTTTCCTGTCCATTGTGCTGCTGCTATTCCCCCTGCCTGGCACTGCCGTACTTTAGAATTGGTGGCTGAGACTCCTTGTGGAAGTCTCGAGAGACCCGCGAGACTACTGCGGGAAGTCTTGGCCGCCATTTTGAAAACTCAGCGGCGCTGGCAGGTGGGGGAATAGAGGCAGCACAATGGGCAGGAAAGAATAAGGTCCCCCCCTCCCACCCTGCAGAGACCAGTAGATCACCAGGGCCCCTCAGGTAGGACCGGGGCAGTGGGGGCGTTGGCTGCGCCAGTAGGGGGGGGGGGGTGTCGGGCAGCGGCAAGGCAGGGGGTCCAGACCACTCTCAGTCCGCCTCTGCTACTACATCTGCTTTTTAAAACCCAAAGCTCTACAGTGGGCTTTAATAGCCTGAAAGGTGAAATGCTTATTGAATATGTAGCACAAAACACCTGAAAAATAATGTTTAGCACAGCAGATTAAATGAGCAGCAGTGTTCTGTAGAGTCTGTAGTTGTTCTGAGATTTGATTTGGTAATACCTGCTTAAATGACTTGACACAGGCATAAACAAGACACAGGCATAAACAAGAGTCAGGCAGATTGCTTATACAGCACTTTACAAACATTGGCGTTTACAATCTAGGCAGGACAGAAGGATGGCCTTTGAAACAGGAAGTGCATGAGTAGACAGAGGAGGGATCATGGGACCATCAGTGCTTTATATAACTTGAGTTCCTGCAGTTCATGCTGTTGTGCTTCCCTGTTGGTTATATTTTTGTATCTGATGCATGCTTAACCCATACCCTCTACCCCTGGAAACCCCTAAAATAAACCCACATTGCATGCAGCTTCACACAATTTAAACTGCTTCTATTTCAATACAAACTATAATTCATCAAGTTTAGAGCTACCTAATCATGGTTTCTCTGTTCTACCTGAACATTTCTTACTTGTACTGACCTATATCTTCCACTCATCTGTCCTGCCTAGATTGTAAGCTCCAAAGAGTAGGATATATTGATTAGATGTGATTGTAAAGTGCTGCATACATCAGTGGTGATAATAATATGGGGGGGGGGGGGGGGGGAGGAGCAGTTTTCAGACTGATAAACATTCCATTGAAAATTGCCTTCTTACGGTACTCCTTTTGTAAATCCCACTGCATAAACTGAGGTGGGACTGCACCAGAACTGGAATTTTCTTTTATTATAAATTTTTGTTCTGTCAACATCCATCTCTATCATAATCTGTTCCTTTTCTTACTATTAAAGATTGTTAATTAGTTCATTTATTCATATGTATTTAGACTCATGCATTTCCAGTAATAGTTTAAGGTGAGGGCTTACCATCTAAGGGTCCCTTTTTGCTAAAGCCTAGCACGCACTAACGGACATTAGCATACACATGCCCATAGGTATAAAATAGGACATGCAGCGTTTAGTGCATGTTAATTCCATTAGCAAGCCCCTAAGTTTGTACTCGAAGTAGTAGAGGGTTAAGTGACTTGCCCAAGCTCACAGGAAACAGCAGTGGGATTTGAACCAGGCTTCTCCTTACTTATTTTTTGAATTCACTATTTTATATGATATCTCTGTCCAAACAAGAGGCTACAAAATAATTCTCAGCCTCCTGATCTAACCACTTGGCTACTCCTAAACAAGATGTCCTTTAAAGACTAATACTGTCCCTCTTGTATATTTACAACCAGATGCCCTAAAGTGGGAAGACCTCAGAAACTGTGTGGGAACAGCGGAAGGATGAGATTTTAGCACTAGACTGCAGAAGGAAGACGCTCCGCAGCTATACAGAACCCACATATCACAGAATAAGAATCAGCGCTAAGAGTAGATTCCCCTTATGGTATACAAAGGAAGAAATATCCCGTCAAACATGGACAATGAACTGGTAATGATTTTTGAACATCCCTGGGTCCATTTAAATTGTTGACCTCTTTTCATACAGTGTTTGGTCCTCTACAAAAATATTATCTCAATAAAAAAAGCCCTAAAACTATAACAGAAATTACACAAACATCTTAATGCAGAAAACAATGGGCCCTGTTTACTAAGCTATGTTATAGGCGCATTAGCATTTTTAACGTGCGTTAACCATGTACACGTGTTAACCGTGTACACGCCTACAATATTCCTATAGGCGCCTACACGGTTAGCGCGTGCACTAATTGTAGGAGACTTAAAATCGCTAACACGCCTCAGTAAACAAGGCCCAGTGTTTGTTTTACACAAATGTTAGAGCAAAATATTTTTCATTTGTTTTTAACACTCCTGCACAAAAAGTACAATTACAAGAACTGTTATATTTTCAGAAGGTAACACTTGTGCTTTTATCTTGGGGGAAGAGGATTCAGCTGACATTTCCTCTGTAGCACTGGCCTTTTTTATATACTACATTCATTTTTCCAAATACATCATTGCTATAAAAATAAATGAACACAAAATGCTGTCAGTACGGTGGAAAAGGCCTACCTGCAGTCATCCCCTCCGGCACTAACCACATATCGATCTCCGCTCGTGAATCGTATATTTGTTACATGAGCTGAATGACCTAAAAACCTTTTGTGTTTTGCCTAGGGAAAAACAAGAGAAAGATCTTGCTCTGATACATTAAATTTTCTACAGGCAAAGGTCTATGTAAAAGTACATTATACACAATTATCTATCATATAATTACATCAACTTTTTTCATCTTTTGATGGGGTACTTTGGGGCATTACAGCTGACCCTGAGAAAGACTTTCTATTTTCTCCCAGGTGTATGGTGATATTTAATAGCTATACCATCCAACTTTGCTGGGTTGCTTGGGGGGGGGGGGGGGGGGGGGGGGAAGGGGAACTTTTGATATGTGTTTTGCTGGAATCATGAATGATGACATATCAATGGCATATACGCAGGGTGCAGAGACCTACTTTTCAAAAAACTACAACTGCCCAAAACACAGCAGCTCGACTTATCTTTGGAGCATCAAAGCCCACCAGTTCCAGACCACTCCGTGAGAAGTTATACTGGCTTCCTGTGCAGGAGCGAATAACTTTTAAAATTTGCGCCCTAGTCCATAAGATCCTCTACGGAGCAGCTCCAGCATATATGGATGCCCTTGTCAACTTACCAGCAAGGAATTCGCTTAGATCTTCTCGTTCCTACTTAAAAGCGAATGATACATACCTGTAGCAGGTGTTCTCCGAGGACAGCAGGCTGATTGTTCTCACGACTGGGTTGACGTCCATGGCAGCCCCCTCCAACCGGAACAAAAACTTCGCGGGCGGTCCCGCACGCAGGGCATGCCCACCGCGCATGCGCGGCCGTCTTCCGCCCGTGCGCGACCGTTCCCGCTCAGTTGAATGACAAGCAAAGGAATGAGTAAAAACGCAACTCCAAAGGGGAGGAGGGAGGGTAGGTGAGAACAATCATCCTGCTGTCCTCGGAGAACACCTGCTACAGGTATGTATCATTCGCTTTCTCTGAGGACAAGCAGGCTGCTTGTTCTCATGACTGGGGTATCCCTAGCTCTCAGGATCACTCAAAACAAGAACCCAGGTCAATTGAACCTCGCAACGGCGAGGGCATAACAGAAATTGACCTACGAAGAACAACTAACTGAGAGTGCAGCCTGAACAGAACAAATCGGGTCCTGGAGGGTGGAGTTGGATTCAAACCCCAAACAGATTCTGCAACACCGACTGCCCGAACCGACTGTCGCGTCCGGTATCCTGCTGGAGGCAGTAATGTGATGTGAATGAGTGGACAGATGACCACGTCGCAGCCTTGCAAATCTCTTCAATAGTGGCTGACTTCAAGTGGGCCACTGCCATGGCTCTAACACTATGAGCCGTGACATGACCCTCAAGAGCCAGTCCAGCCTGGGCGTAAGTGAAGGAAATGCAATCTGCTAGCCAATTGGAGATGGTGCATTTCCCGACAGCGACCCTTTCCTATTGGGGTCGAAAGAAACAAACAATTGGGCGGACTGTCTGTGGGGCTGTGTCCGCTCCAGATAGAAGGCCAACGCTCGCTTGCAGTCCAATGTGTGCAACTGACGTTCAGCAGGGCGGGTATGTGGTCTGGGAAAGAATGTTGGCAAGACAACTGACTGGTTAAGATGGAACTCCGACACCACCTTTGGCAGAAACTTAGGGTGAGTGCGGAGGACTACTCTGTTATGATGAAATTTGGTATATGGAGCATGAGCTACCAGGGCCTGCAGCTCACTGACTCTACGAGCTGAAGTAACTGCCACCAAGAAAATGACCTTCCAGGTCAAGTAATTCAGATGGCATGAATTCAGTGGCTCAAAAGGAGGTTTCATCAGCTGGGTGAGGACAACGTTGAGATCCCATGACACTGCAGGAGGCTTGACAGGGGGCCTTGACAAAAGCAAGCCTCTCATGAATCGAACTACTAAAGGCTCTCCAGAGATGGCTTTACCCTCTACACGACGATGGTAAGCACTAATCGCACTAAGGTGATTCCTTACTGAGTTGGTCTTGAGACCAGACTCTGATAAGTGCAGAAGGTATTCAAGCAGGTTCTGTGCAGGGCAAGAACGAGGTTCTAGGGCCTTGCTCTCACACCAGACGACAAACCTCCTCCACTTGAAAAAGTAACTCTTTTTAGTGGAATCCTTTCTAGAGGTAAGCAAGACCCGGGAGACACCCTCAGACAAACCCAACGAAGCAAAATCTATGCCCTCAACATCCAGGCCGTGAGAGCCAGAGACTGAAGGTTGGGGTGCAGAAGCGCGCCGTCGTTCTGCGAAATGAGAGTCGGAAAACACTCCAATCTCCACGGTTCTTCGGAGGACAACTCCAGAAGTAGAGAGAACAAGATCTGACGGGGCCAAGAAGGCGCTATCAGAATCATGGTGCCGTGGTCTTGCTTGAGCTTCAGTAAGGTCTTCCCCACCAAAGGTATGGGAGGATAAGCATACAGGAGGCTGGTCCCCCAATGGAGGAGAAAGGCATCCGACGCCAGTCTGCCGTGTGCCTGTAGTCTGGAACAGAACAGAGGCAGCTTGTGGTTGGTCTGAGAGGCGAAAAGATCCACCGAGGGAGTGCCCCACTCTCGGAAGATCTTGCGTACCACTGGAATGGAGCGACCACTCGTGTGGTTGCATGACTCTGCTCAGTCTGTCGGCCAGACTGTTGTTTACGCCTGCCAGGTATGTGGCTTGGAGAAGCATGCCGAACTGGCAGGCCCAACGCCACATCCCGACGGCTTCCTGACACAGGGGGCGAGATCCGGTGCCCCCCTGCTTGTTGATGTAATACATTGCAACCTGATTGTCTGTCCGAATTTGGATAATTTGGTAGGACAGCTGATCTCTGAAGGCCTTCAGTGCGTTCCAGATCGCTCGGAGCTCCAGGAGGTTGATCTGAAGATCCTGTTCCTGGAGGGACCATAGTCCCTGGGTGTGAAGCCCATCGACATGAGCTCCCCACCCCAGGTGAGATGCATCCGTTGTCAGCACCTTCGTGGGCTGCGGAATTTGGAATGGACGTCCCAGGGTCAAATTGGTCCGAAGTGTCCACCAGTGCAGCGAATTGCGGCAGCTGAGGGACAAGCGGATGACATCTTCTAGATTCCCGGTGGCTTGGCACCACTGGGAAGCTAGGGTCCATTGAGCAGATCTCATGTGAAGACGAGCCATGGGAGTCACATGAACTGTAGAGGCCATATGACCCAAGAGTCTCAACATCTGCCGAGCTGTGACCTGCTGAGACGCTCTGGTCTGGGAAGCGAGAGACAGGAGGTTGTGGGCCCTCGCTTCGGGGAGAAAGGCCTGAGCAGTCTGTGAATTCAGCAGAGCTCCTATGAATTCCAGAGATTGGACTGGCTGGAGATGGGACTTTGGGTAATTTATCACAAACCCCAGCAGCTCCAGGAGGTGAATAGTGCACTACATGGCCCGGAGAGCCCCTGCCTCTGAGGTGTACTTGACCAGCCAATCGTCGAGATACGGGAACATGTGCACTCCCAGCTTGCGTAGATACGCCGCGACCACCACGAGGCACTTCATGAACACCCGTGGGGCAGAGGCGAGCCCAAAGGGCAGCACACAATACTGAAAGTGCCGTGTCCCCAGGCGGAATCTGAGATACTGCCTGTGGGCTGGCAGTATCGGGATGTGAGTGTAAGCGTCCTTTAAATCCAGGGAACATAGCCAATCGTCTTTCTGAATCATTGGTAGAAGGGTGCCCAGGGAAAGCATCCTGAACTTTTCTTCGACCAGGTATTTGTTCGGGTCTCTCAGGTCTAGGATGGAACGCATCCCCCCTGTTTTCTTTTCCACAAGGAAGTACCTGGAATAGAATCCCTGCCCTTCCTGCCCAGGTGGTATGGGCTCGACCGCACTGGCGCTGAGAAGGGCGGAGAGTTCCTCTGCAAGTACCTGCTTGTGATGGGAGCTGAAGGATTGGGCTCCCGGCGGGCAATTTGGTGGAGTGGAGGCCAAATTCAGGGTGTATCCGCACTGCACTATTTGAAGAACCCACTGGTCGGAGGTTATCAGAGGCCACCTTTGGTGAAAAACTTCCAACCTCCCTCCGACCGGCAGGTCGTCCGGTACGGACACTTTGATGGCGGCTATGTTCCCATGGATCCAGTCAAAAGCCCGTCCCCGGCTTTTGCTGTGGAGGCGCAGGGGGCTGCTTAGGCGCACGCTGTTGACGGGAACGAGCGCGCTGGGACTGTCCCTGTGCCTGAGGCCTTCGGGCCGGCTGGGTGTACCTACGCTTGTTATAGGCGTAGGGTGCAGCCTGCCGGGCCCGGGAAAAACGTCCACCTGCTGAGGTGGATGCTGAAGGCGCTCGGTGGGAGAGCTTGTCGAGGGCGGTTTCCCGCTGGTGTAGTTGGTCCACCAACTGCTCGACCTTTTCACCGAAAATATTATCCCCCTGGCAAGGGACATCCGCCAGCCGTTGCTGGGTGCGGTTGTCCAGCTCAGAGGCACGCAGCCATGAGAGTCTGCGCATCACTATACCTTGGGCCGCAGCTCGAGATGCCACATCATAGGTGTCATAGATACCCCTGGACAGGAACTTTCTGCACGTCTTCAGCTGCCTGACCACCTCCTGAAAGGGCCTGGACTGCTCCGGAGGGAGCTTGTCAACCAGGTCCGCCAGGTGCCTCACATTGTTCTGCATGTGAATGCTCGTGTAGAGCTGGTATGACTGAATGCGGGTCACGAGCATGGAAGATTGGTAGGCCTTCCTCCCAAACGAGTCAAGAGTGCGAGACTCCCGCCCCAGGGGCGCCGAGGCGGTATCCCTCGAACTCCGTGCTCTCTTGAGAGCAGAGTCCACGACCGCCAAGTCATGAGGCAATTGAGGCCACATCAACTCTGGGTCAGAGTGGATCCTGTATTGGGACTCCGCTTTCTTGGGGATGGTGGGGTTAGATAATGGCTTGTATAATTATACTACAGCAAGAGGCCCTCACTGGATGCCCACCGGAAGGGTGGAAGGCCAGATTTTAGGACTCAGGCTGTAAAAATACCAGCTAGGTTTAAAAATCTATGACTGGCTGAGCAAGGACTTGCTTTTCCTGCAAGTTAATATGCGTTCTAGTTTAAGATCTATCCACTGGAATAGTGGTGCGCCAAGCTACATAGCTTTGTACAGCTGAAAAGCACTAACTAGGCCTGATAACCTACTAATGGCCTTATAGATGAGTCTTAATAAAATCAGGTACTAATTGAATGTAGCACTTATTAAAATGGAGTTTGTCTTTCTATAAGATGAAACTTAGATCATAAGATAATAGAAAAAGGGGAAGTGAAACTGATATGCTAAAAATAAGATGTTCTGGCAGAGGAGAAAACATGTTGACAAAAGAGGAAGTTGCACAATAATTTGTAATAGCTAGAACAGATATTTTTGGTATTAAGGAACAAGTTGTTTACAAGAACGGAAGCACCTGGCCGGATGCGAAAGTATGATCTCAGAAATTGTGAAATATTATAAAAAAATAGGTCCTGCCATAGACTTCTATTAAGAGCTGTGGGTATAAAAGAAGGGAGATTTTGGATTAGTTTCGGAGTCCTTCCCCGACGCCTTGGAAGCAGCGAAGCTCTGTCCGGTTACATCCAGAATCTGTAATTTGTACCAACTTGAAGACTTGTCTTTGGGTAAGAAATAAAATGTACTTATCTTCCTAAAACAATGTTTGTCTTAATTTCTATCTAATCTTCCTTTTCCAATTATTCTACAAATTAATCTAAAAACACACCTGACACTCATTCTGTGTACAAAATACTGTTACATTCTAATAGAATATGTGTGGGAACACAAATGGCCAAGGAATCATTTAAATCCAGATAGACAGAAAGCTGTGGTCATGGGAATTAGATTGGAACAGAGCCTTCTGATGCCTCCACAACGCCGCAAACAGATTGTGGAGGCACAAACCCTCTGCACACCTCCGTGGAAAAGGGTCTTCCCGGGGGCGTGGAGAGGGGTTCAAGTAAAACAGGCTTCAGCCAGTTCCGAAGCAGTGTCTCTTTGAGGACATTGTGCAACGGCACCGTGGAAGACTCTCTAGGTGGTGATGGATAGTCGAGGACCTCGAGCATCTCAGCCCTCGGCTCATCCATAGAGACCACGGGAAAGGGAATGCATATAGACACATCCCTGATGAAGGAGGCAAAGGAGAGGCTCTCAGGGGGCGAGAGCTTCCTCTCCGGTGAAGGAGTGGGGTCGGAGGGAAGGCCCACAGACTCCTCTGAGGAGAAATATCTGGGGTCCTCCTCCTCCCCCCACGAGGCCTCTTCCTCAGTGTCGGACATGAGCTCTTGCAGCTCAGACCTCAACCGGGCCCGTCTCGACTGCGAGGAA
Source organism: Microcaecilia unicolor (assembly GCF_901765095.1). Classification (NCBI taxonomy): domain Eukaryota; kingdom Metazoa; phylum Chordata; class Amphibia; order Gymnophiona; family Siphonopidae; genus Microcaecilia; species Microcaecilia unicolor. The sequence continues at coordinate 211,566,962 of NC_044039.1, read as the reverse complement.
CCAAGTCCCCGGTGATGGCGTCGAGCGGTGGACTCCCGCGCCGGCGGGGATGAAGCTCCCTCCATCGACGGGGACTACACCTGTGTGGCGGTCGACACCGGCACCACAAGCGTCGTCGTCGGGGGCCGCGGCATCGGGCTAGAGCACACCGGCGCCTCCATCAACGGTGCCGGGGGTGCAAGCACCCCCGGTGCCGGCAGAGCCTGGCGCATCAGCCCTTCCAGAATCCCCGGAAGGATGGCTCGGAGGCACTCGTCAAGGTCCGCTGTCGGGAAAGGCAGGGGGGCCGGTGTGGGTATCGGTGCCGGAAGCTGCTCGGGTCCAGGAGACGGTACCAAAGCACCCACGGACTGACACAGTGACACCTCTTCAACCAAGGGGGAACGCTCCTCTCGGCACTGCCGCTTCCTCGGCGTCGAAACCTCTCTCAAGGCGCCGGAGCTGGTAGTCCCGGTGCTTTTTGGTTTTCTTTCGGTGCCCGTTATCGGCGCTCGGCGGTAGAGATGACGAGGAGGTAGAACCCCCCGGCCTCGAGGGATCGGGTCTGACAGGGTTCGGTCCCGATGGCCCTGGGTAGAGGGAGTGGCCGGGGCCGATTGCCCGTGCGGCCGCTCACCCCCGCCGTCGCCAGCAGGCCGGCGGGCCAACGGTACCTGAACTCCTGGGGTCGGTGCCATCGTCGGTGCCGATTTCGTCGACATTGGTACCGGTACCGAAGATCCAGCTGTTGACACCGATGCCATCGAAGTCGAGGGGCCGGCGCAAGTTCCAAAAAGACAGTCCCGAAGAACTTGCCTCGCCACCTGTGTCCGCTTCCGCAAGCCGAGACACAAGGTGCACGTCTTGGTATTATGCTCCGGCCCAAGGCACTGGAGGCACCAAGCGTGGGTATCAGTTTGCGAGATCTGCCGGCCGCACCGACGACACTTGTTGAATCCGCTCGGGACCTTCGAGGACATCGAAAGAAAAATCACGTTGGCGAAGTCAAAGTCGTCGATGGTGGCAGTGAAAAGCACACCCGAAAAAAGAAAACGACCGCGCGGCCACAAGGCCGCAACGAGGCGCCCCCGCGGCTAAAGACGACGAGGTGACAAACTTCTTTTTTTTTTTTTAAACAGAAGAAAGGAAAGAAGCGCGAACGAGTACAAAAAGAGAAAAACTCGCGGCTAAGCCGCGATCCGGTTTCCGGGGCTGACAGAGAGAGAGACGATAACACGTCTCTCTCCAGCATGGAAACGAAAAAAACTGAGCGGGAACGGTCGCGCACGGGCGGGAAGACGGCCGCGCATGCGCGGTGGGCTGCCCTGCGTGCGGGACCGCCTGCGAAGTTTTTGTTCCGGTTGGAGGGGGCTGCCGTGGACGTCAACCCAGTCGTGAGAACAAGCAGCCTGCTTGTCCTCGGAGAACCTCCATTACCCTGCGTGTTCTGGTCTCAAGTACAAAACCGCATATGCTTCCACCTTTTCCTATATCAGCACCTCGAATATTGTGTTCAATTCTGGTCACCGCATCTCAAAAAAGGCATAGTGGAATTGGAAAAGGTGCAGAGAAGGGCGACAAAGATGATACAGGGGATGGGACGACTTCCCTATCAGGATAGGCTGAAGAGGCTGGGGCTCTTCAGCTTGGTGAAAAGGTGGCTGAGGAGAGATATGATAGAGGTCTATAAGATAATGAGTGGAATGGAATGAGTTGATGTGGAGAGTCTGTTTACGCTTTCCAAGGAATGGAACGAGTTGATGTGGAGCGTCTGTTTACGCTTTCCAAAAATACAAGGGCAAGGGGGCATGCGATGAAGCTGCAGTGTGGTAAATTTAAAACGAATCGGAGGAAATTTTCTTCACTCAACATGTAGTTAAACTCTGGAATTCGCTGCCGGAAAAGGTGGTTAAGGCGGGATAACTTAGTGGACTTCAAAAAAGGGTTGGACGGCTTCCTGGAGGAAAAAGCCATAGAATGTTATTGAATGGACGAGGGAATAATACAGTATTTCTAGGATGGGCGGGACAAATTGCTTGTTCTTTTGGCCGCTGTAGGTGACAGGGTGCTGGGCTCGATGGCCTCTTGGTCTGTCCCAGCATGGCGATGCTTATGTACTTATGTAAAGTGGAGGTACAGGTACCGCCACGTTGTTAAAGGGGCCCTATATCTATCATTTCATGCTATAATTTTGTACGTATATATATATATATATATATATACACACACACACACACTTTGTTCTATGTAATCAGAATGCCTTGTCAGTTCTACTTTAGTTATATTGTGAGCCATATTGAACTTGAATCCTATTTGAGATAATGTGAGATATAAATATCATAAATAAATAAACGAACAAATGAATGAATGAATGCAGCAGGGCGTCTGGACATCCTATTGATGGCAACATACCTGGGAGGAAAAAAGAATTTAGTTTGAAAAGTTGCTTATCTCTGTATTTAGAGATATTCCATGTCAAGAATTTGAATTATCTACGGGGCACACTTCTTAAATGGAACATGCTCTACTTGGGATTGTTGGAAGTAGGCCAATTAAGTATTACATGTGGCCAGTATTTAATTTTCTTTTTCATTTTTAACATTTATAAAATCTTGTGAGCTGTGGAAATGGATTGGAGATCATTCATTGTGGTACATAATACAACATACATGATCACATTTGACAAAACACATCATCATATGATATAAATAACTTGAAACACTGCACTTTTGATAATAATTACTCTCAAGCAGCATTTCTAAACGTACCTTTATCAAAGGAAATGATGCAATGTGACACCTGCCAGTGAGCCTTGTGATCAGTAGCCCCCACACTCTGAAGCTCACTCACAGAAGGGCTACACCTAACAAGATTACCTCCACTTCAGGAAGCAAGCAAAAACCTGGCTCCTCTCAAGCTTCTAACAGTTGTGATGACTAATTATCCACTCACTCCAAATCTGGAACAGCTTGCTGGATGGATTCCACAAACCTTATTCCACTGTACATTTAATTTCCCTTCAACCTAGTTACCCACTTATTTATCCTAATGTCTATTGTGAGCACTCCAGAGGGCGGGTGCGAGGGAAAGGGGATAGTGGTTCTTTCAGCCGGCATCATCCCCGGTCATTCAGCCCAGCTAGGAGAGCAGTGCGCCTTCTAGGGATCAAACTGCCAGGGAAAGCTGTAACACAGGAGAAAAACTACACTCCCCAGAAGCCAGTGCAGGGTCAGCTGAACTCCCAGGAGGGGGAGGGTGGAATGACTGATTGGGAGATGAGGTCTGATCCTGGAGATGGGGAACAGCTGGTGGAGCTTGGGGAGGAGGAGGAGATGGAGTGGAAGAAAGAAGAGGCAGAAGGAGAAGGTAAGGAGGAATGTATGGAGGCGGGTGGTTTGGCTCTAACCCGTGCAGACAGGGTGAGAGCTTTTGTGGCCTCAGCATTGCCCCGGTTGTGGAGTTGGGGGAAGCTGGGAGCAAAGCAGTGGGGAAGCAACTGGAAAGCACAACTTGCTACCATATTGTCTGTTCCCAAGAGGTAGTGCTGTGGAAGGTGGGAAGGGATTTAAGACAGAAAGGCATGTGCATTTTGGAACTTAAACTGTAGGAGGTGAGAGGGGAGGTGGTTCCAGCTAAATCTCCAAAACTATCTGCTGTGAAGATAGTGAGGCTGGAGGTTTGGGGAGGATTTAAAACAAAAGCCTGTAATTGGAAATGAATTGAAGTTTGCTGATAGTTGGAGGTGTTTCAATAAGGCTGACATCTGTAACAATAAAGAACTTGGATTAGTACATAAGTACATAAGTAGTGCCATACTGGGAAAGACCAAAGGTCCATCTAGCCCAGCATCCTGTCACCGACAGTGGCCAATCCAGGTCAAGGGCACCTGGCACGCTCCCCAAACGTAAAAACATTCCAGACAAGTTATACCTAAAAATGAGGAATTTTTTCAGTCCATTTAATAGCGGTCTATGGACTTGTCCTTTAGGAATCTATCCAACCCCTTTTTAAACTCCGTCAAGCTAACCGCCCGTACCACGTTCTCCGGCAATGAATTCCAGAGTCTAATTACACGTTGGGTGAAGAAAAATTTTCTCCGATTCGTTTTAAATTTACCACACTGTAGCTTCAACTCATGCCCTCTAGTCCTAGTATTTTTGGATAGCGTGAACAGTCGCTTCACATCCACCCGATCCATTCCACTCATTATTTTATACACTTCTATCATATCTCCCCTCAGCCGTCTCTTCTCCAAGCTGAAAAGCCCTAGCCTTCTCAGCCTCTCTTCATAGGAAAGTCGTCCCATCCCCACTATCATTTTCGTCGCCCTTCGCTGTACCTTTTCCAATTCTACTATATCTTTTTTGAGATACGGAGACCAGTACTGAACACAATACTCCAGGTGCGGTCGCACCATGGAGCGATACAACGGCATTATAACATCCGCACACCTGGACTCCATACCCTTCCTAATAACACCCAACATTCTATTCGCTTTCCTAGCCGCAGCAGCACACTGAGCAGAAGGTTTCAGCGTATCATCGACGACGACACCCAGATCCCTTTCTTGATCCGTAACTCCTAACGCGGAACCTTGCAAGACGTAGCTATAATTCGGGTTCCTCTTACCCACATGCATCACTTTGCACTTGTCAACATTGAACTTCATCTGCCACTTGCACGCCCATTCTCCCAGTCTCGCAAGGTCCTCCTGTAATCGTTCACATTCCTCCTGCGACTTGACGACCCTGAATAATTTTGTGTCATCGGCGAATTTAATTACCTCACTAGTTATTCCCATCTCTTACTGTCGGAGTGGGACTGAGTTTCTCCGCAGCTGGCAAGGTGGAGAGAGAGAGAGAGCAAAAGTGCGGTGGCTGGCTAGGAAAGCGGACGGAAGCCAGTGAAAGCTAAGCAGGGTTGACCCCGGCTCCCACCTGGAAGGGTGACCTGGTTACACTATGTATCACCCATATATGTCTCAACTGTGTCTGTCCCTTCTGCTACCTATGAAGATGTTTCTTTGTTTTGCGCTGACACTGTGAGTATCATAACTACGTTATATGAATGTTCTACCATGATATTATGGGGTATCATTTCTATTCTGATGACATAATATTTTTGTTAATGTTCTACTGTGCTGTTTCAATGTGCATATTTCTGACATACTATCATATCTTATTGCTGTTACTAGGATTTAATTTGCCTATCTCCAAGTATATCTCATGTGTGTTTTATGCTGACATTTGGTTATTTTACTATGGCTATGCTAGTAATACAATATAAGTTCTAATATGAAGCTATACCTGCTGTACACCGACTGCACTGAGTACATTTCTTCATAAAGGCGGTTAATAAATCCAATAAATAAATAAAGCCAAGTAAAGTGATTCTTACAAATTTTTCAGGACATGGGAAGTCAAACAACTTGACCATGCCAAAGTCATCTCCAGTTACAAGACTGATTCCTGAGTGAGAAACGCAGGCACAGTTCACATCGGCCTTCTCGGTATGCCTGGACCAAATTCCAATGACTTCGTCCCCCAATACGCTGAAAAAAAGAGACAAACATTTTTTCGTGGGCTACTACATTTCTCCAGCAAAGCTTCAGGTTGCAAAGGGACTGAATGGATCCTCACAAATGTGGGTCATGGGACACTTATAAATGGATCCCGAAATGAAGATGCTGCTAGGTAAATCCTTACTAGAAAAGCACAGAACAAGTAGATAGGCTACTCCTTCTTAATCTGATCTGAAACCGGCATGCACAGCAAATGGTCATCTCTGATCTGCAATTTCATCATCATTATCATCAGCATTTCTATACCATTGTGACCAAAGTTCATTTTGAATGGCCTCTCTCTAGGACCCACTGGGCCATCAAGGAGCTCTATGTTTGTGGTGGTGGTGGTGGTGGTGGAAGATGTCTTCACTGAGCCAGCAGGGAGTTCTTTGTCAGGGGGCATGAGAGGTCTTGGTGAGGGGTGGTTGAGGGGGAAGTATTCAGAGTCCACTGGACCATCAGAATGATATAATCATAAAGGGTCATCTGAGATGAAGTGGTTCATTTCAGATGACCCTTTGCTCTTGAGCTAGAGTAAAGATTCAACACTACTAGGGAAGTAAAAAGTCATGCCACGGACTTTTTTTCATTCCACTTTGTGTGCAATGAAGGGACTGGTGGGTGTTCCCCAGACTGGGTGGCACTAAAGTTCTGAGCACACTTTTAAAATGTAATATTTATTTCTGAAAAAATGTTGTTTGTTTATGAATTTAATTGACACCTCAATCTGTAGTTTTTTAAATGTTTATTTTCAGTGAGAGCAATTTCAAATTTGGATTTTTTTTTTCTTGCATTTTGCATGTTCAATGCACTACCCTTTTGCTAGTGGTTTTATTGCAGATTTTTCTATGCAAAAAATCTTACTATATCGGAAGTATATTTACTTCTGGAAAGTAAACAGGCGTGCTAAAGGACAGTGCAGCTTAATACACTGGCCCTGGGAAGCCTCCTCCCCCAAAGTGGAAAAGAAATATACACTGACTAGAAAAGACCTAATCATCACCTGCTCAGTGTTTTCAGGTCCTTCTAAACTCAATTCTGTCTCTCCCCCATACAAGTAGGAATATTCAGGCTATTCTCACTTCCAACAAGCAGAATGCTCTAAAACAATTCCTTAACCTATATCATCATCATCATTATTATTTCTATATCATTTAGAGGGGCATTTTCCAAAGAAACGTCCAAGTTGCAATTTGGACATCTTTGCAAAACGTCCAAATCCAGGACACCAACCCGGCACCCTAGGGGGCACTGCAGTGGACTTCATAAAATGCTCCCAGGAACACAGCTCTCTTACCTTGTGTGCTGAGCCCCCCAAAACCCACTACCCACAACTGTACACCACTACCATAGCCCTTACGGGTGAAGGGGGGGGGGCACCTATATATGGGTACAGTGAGTTTGTGGTGGGTTTTGGAGAGCTCGCTGTTTCCTCCACAAATGTAACAGGTACGGGGGGTATGGGCCTGGGTCTGCCTGTCTGAAGTGCACTGCAGTACCCACTAAAACTGCTCCCGGGACCTGCATGCGCTGTCACAGACCTGTGTATGACATCTGAGGCTGACATAGAGTCTGGCACGACATATTTTTAAAGATGTTTTTTGAGGGTGGGTGGGGGTTATGGGGGAGTAACGGCGGGTCATCCCCGATTCTCTCCGGTGGTCATCTGATCATTTGGGCACCTTTTTGTGCCTTACTCGTAAAAAAAACCATGTCCAGGTGAAAACGTCCATGTGTTCATCAGGGACATCCTTGTTCTTTTCGATTATGGGTCAAAGACGTCCAAGGGTTAGGTATGCCCAAGTCCCACCTTCGCTACGCCTCCGACATGCCCCCTTGAAATTTGGACGTCTTTGCGATGGACTGCAGTTGGAGACGTCCAAAATCGGGTTTCGATTATACCAATTTGGATGTCTCTGGGAGAAGGACGTCCATCTTCCGATTTATGTCAAAAGATGGACGTCCTTCTCTTTTGAAATAGAAATCTTCCTCTGTATCTTTCCTTGACCCAGCTATGCAAGAAGGAGCAGACCATTCTCAAAGCCAGTTCTACTCCCAAAAGCAATCAATAAAGAAGCCTTCATAATTGCCCCTCACTCTCACTCCTATCTGTACCAAGGCATGGAGACAGGAATCTTCAGATCAGTACCACACGCATCTTACGCTTGACTGGCCTGTTCTAACTTTACTAGCCAGTCAGGTATCTCTAATTCTGTTCAGAAATTAAAAAAAAATTTCATTCTACAATGTGTTTCATGAGCCTACTTCAACACCCAGGTCTTCAGTTCAGATGGTACTTGCCTGGTCCAGGAAGCCCATGTAATCCTGTCAATCACAGCCTGGTCCATCAAAGGTTTTCCTGAAGGCACTTCATAGACATGTCGCTTGTAAGAACCAGTGGAGACCTTGATGATAGAAAAATAAATGTTAAGTACAGGAAAGGGGAAGGGTTGTTAGCTTTACATATACTACACACAATTTGAAACGTTTTTATTAGATTAATCACAATTTGGTACATTATCTCTGATGAGATATTACAGAGTATTTATCTATTATATATAGAGGGGCATAATCGAATGAAAACGTCTTATCTCCATGGGCGTTTATCTCCGAGAACGGGTCCGTGAAGGGGCGGACCGAACCGTATTTTCGAAAAAAATAGACGTCCATGTTTTATTCGACAATTTGTGAGCTGGGCATTTTTGTTTTTCAGCGATAATGGAAAATGAAAGCGCCAAGCTCAAAAACGAATAAATCCAAGGCATTTGTTCGTGGGAGGGGCCAGGATTCGTAGTGCACTGGTCCCCCTCACATGCCAGGACACCAACCGGGCACCCTAGGGGGCACTTTTACAAAAACAAAAAAAAAAGGTAAAAGAGCTCCCAGGTGCATAGCACCCTTCCCTTGTGTGTTGAGCCCCCCCAAATCCCCCTCAAAACCCACACCATTACTATAGCCCTAAGGGGTGAAGGGGGGCACCTACATGTGGGTACAGTGGGTTTGGGGGGTTGGACGACTAATAAGCATTAAGCAGCACAATTATAACAGGTGGGGGGGGGGATGGGCCTGGGTCCACCTGCCTGAAGTCCACTGCACCCCCTAACAACTGCTCCAGGGACCTGCATACTGCTGCCAGGGAGGTGGGTATGACATTTGATGGTGAAAATAAAAAGTTGTGAAACATCATTTTTTTGTGGTGGGAGGGGGTTAGTGACCACTGGGGGAGTCAGGGGAGGTCATCCCCGATTCCCTCTGGGGGTAATCTGGTCATTTAGGGCACTTTTTGGGGCCTTTTTCGTGAAAAAACAGGGTCCAGGAAAAGTGCCCTAAATTCTAGCTACAAACGCATACTTTTTTTCCATTATTGGCGAAAGGCGCCCATTCTCTGTTCGGGTGATAACCATGCCCCAGTCCCGCTTTCACCACGCCTCCAACACGCCCCCGCCAACTTTGTACTCTTCCGCGATGGAGTGCAGTTGAAAACGTCCAAGTTCGGCTTTCGATTATACCGCGTTATTCATTTTTGTGAGATAAACGTCCATCTCCCGATTTAGGTCGGAACTTGGGCGTTTTTCTCGTTCGATTATAAGCAGGATGATCTATCAAATGGGAAATAAGATTCATAGGTTATAAAAACTGTCAGATTTGTGAGCTTTTCTTTAAGTTCATATTATTATGTTGCATTGTTCTATATTGATATATTCTTTAATAAAAAAAAACATTGACATAAAAAGGTAAAGGTGGAGTGTCAAGTCTGAGGAATGAGGGTCTAGAGATAACATTAAACTTATTGTTCAACTCTCTCCTGACCTGGAGGAAGTCTGTGTTTAAAGGTATATTTCTACAAAAAAAAGACAGGAAACTTCCAACACACTATTTTATTTATTTATTAAACTAACGGGTAGATCTAGGCAGTGTACAATAAAAACAATAATGAGAATAAAAACAATAATGAGAATGGTAAGGGATTTGCGTTACAAGACGTATGAGGAGAGACTTGATGACCTGAACATGTATACTCTGGAAGAAAGAAGAAACAGGGGTGATATGATACAGACGTTCAAATATTTGAAAAGTATTAATCCGCAAACGAACCTTTTCCAGAGATGCGAAGGAGGTAGAACGAGAGGACATGAAATGAGATTGAAGGGGGGCAGACTCAAGAAAAATGTCAGGAAGTATTTTTAACGGAGAGAGTAGTGGATGCTTGGAATGCCCTCCCGCGGGAGGTGGTGGAAATGAAAACGGTAATAGAATTCAAGCGCGCGTGGGATAAACATAAGGGAATCCTGTTCAGAAGGAATAGATCCTAAGGCGCTTAGCCGAGATTGGGTGGCACAGCCGGTGGCGGGAGGCGGGGATAGTGCTGGGTAGACTTATATGGTCAGTGCCAGAGCCGGTGGTGGGAGGCGGGGCTGGTGGTTGGGAGGCGGGGATAGTGCTGGACAGACTTACACGGTCTGTGCCCTGAAAAGGACAGGTACAAATCAAGGTAAGGTATACACAAAAAGTAGCACATATGAGTTTATCTTGTTGGGCAGACTGGATGGACCATGCAGGTCTTTTTCTGCCGTCATCTACTATGTTACTATGTAACAGAGGATAAGAACCAGGGCTGTCGAGATGGAGTCAAAGGGGGGGGGGGGGGGGCAAAATTCCCCGGGCATCCAAGGAGGACCTGGCGCCGGGGCCCTCTCCTGCTCCTGTCACATGTGTAGTGTACGCCATTGCATAAGGCATCATGATTTGCCATGAGTTACTTGGCCCCCTGAGGAAACTAAATTCAGAGTGAAACGGAGAGCTCCGTTGGGCAAAATTGAAAAAGCTAAGTAACATTATTTGTTTAAGCAACTGTTAAGCATCACGATTTTGACCATTTTTGATGGGATATAGTTTACTTCATTTATAGCCCATATTTACACACAAGTGGAGTTTTTTTGACCAGTGATAATAACGGAGTCAAAGAAACGCGGGCATTGAGTGCATTTATTGTTCTGCTGCCACGCGGTGACTACCAAGGTCTTTTTCTCCACTATAAACAGAAGAAAAAAGCAAGCCATTAACCTGATACCACATACTTTCAACTGTTTGGGTCAGTTAAGCTCTTTTCAGCTCATCATTAGTATATTTTGCTTCATTTTTTCGCTGAAATTTTGTCTAGTGTTACCAGCATGCTGAAATGAACATTTTTGCAGGAGTTGGTGAAAAAAGGATCACCTTTTAACCAGTAGTGTGCACTTTATGTGCATTAATGCCTAATATTTGGTCACCTTGCACTGTCTATTTTATACAGGGCTTTTTTTCAGGGAGTATTCGGAGGTACTACATTACTACTACTACTTACATGCATTACTACTACTACTTATCATTTCTATAGCACTACTAGACGTACGCAGCGCTATACACTTGAACATGAAGAGACAGTCCCTGCTCGACAGAGCTTACAATCTAATTAAGACAGACAAATAATGCAAATAAGGGACAAGGACAAAGAGTAGTAAGATTCCGGAATCCCAAAGAGTCGTAAGATTCTATACAGAATCCCAAAGAGTAGCAAGATTCCAGAATCCCAAAGACTACTACTACTACTACTTATCATTTCTATAGTGCTACTAGACGTATGCAGCGCTGCACACTTGAACATGAAGAGACAGTCCCTGCTCGACAGAGCTTACAATCTAATCAAGACAAACAAATAAGGCAAATAAACACACCAAAATTAAACCTTCCAATCTCAGAAACGCTAAAAGTCCTTGGAGTCACTATCGACCGCCACTTAACACTCGAAACTCATGCAAACAATACAACCAAAAAGATGTTCTACTGCATGTGGAAACTGAAAAGAATAAGACCATTCTTCCCAAGATCCGTCTTTCGCTGCCTAGTGCAATCCCTCATATTAAGCCATCTGGATTACTGCAACTCACTATACGCAGGTTGCAAAGAGCAAATACTGAGGAAACTTCAAACAGCCCAGAATACAGCAGCCAGACTCATCTTCGGAAAACCAAAATATGAAAATGCAAAACCCTTACGAGAGAAGCTACACTGGCTTCCACTCAAGGAACGCATTACTTTTAAAGTATGCACATTAATCCACAAAATCATTCACGGCAAAGCTCCAGCCTACATGTCTGAGTTAATAAACCTACCACCCAGAAACACCAAAAGATCATCCCGAACCTTCCTCAACCTCCACTTCCCTAATTGCAAGGGCGTAAAATACAAGACGCTACACGCGTCAACCTTTTCTTACGTGGGCACGCAGTTCTGGAATGCACTGCCGCGCAACCTGAGAACAATCCACGAGCAAACCTCCTTCCGCAAACTATTGAAGACCCATCTTTTTGAAAAAATCTACGGAAAGAAGCAAAACACATAAAGAGGCATATTTTCAAAGCACTTAGCCTTCCAAAGTTCCATAGGTTTCTATGGAACTTTGGAAGGCTAAGTGCTTTGAAAATGTGCCTCAAAGTCTACACTCACTGTTCACTAATGCATCAATACATCCACTTCTGAACTCTCATCCCCCGTAGTCTCACCTCACTCATACCCTTACTCACAGAAATATGTATACCATACATAATGCCCTTTTAACCTCCCGCTGTCTCCTTCCAATGTTTCAAGGTTTGGTTCCAGTGTTTATATTCCTTAACAACACTTTGATTGTCTTCACAATGTAATCCATAATCAAGTTGTAACAAATTGTATTTCCATCATTCATATCGTATAGTAAGCCACACTGAGCCCGCAAAGAGGTGGGAAAATGTGGGATACAAATGCAATAAATAAATAAGAGTAGTAAGATTCCAGAATCCCAAAGAGTCATAAGATTCTATACAGAATCCCAAAGAGTAGCAAGATTCTGGAATCCCAAAGATTACAACTACTACTTATCACTTCTATAGTGCTACTAGACGTACGCAGCGCTGTACACTGGGCATGAAGAGACAGTCCCTGCTCGGCCGAGCTTACAATCTGAGTAGCGACACCTTTTCCATTGCCTGATAAAACTGCCCTTTGTCTCTAAGTATTAATGAAAGAGCCCCGGCTCTGCACATCAATGCTGTGTTTTCATAGATTCTGTGGCTGGTTGCAGGGGGTCTGGCTACTGTGAGGTAGATCCTTCAGTGATCATCCCACTCTTGAAGGACAGCCCGGCATTTGAGTGCCAGCACCGTTTTTGCTAGAAAACAATGCACTGATTTTATGTAAATGTATAAAAAGTCCATATCTTTGCAGTATCTGTTACCTGGATGTAATTGTTGTCTGCAGAGAAGTCCATCTGGATGACAAAGCTGGGGATATCTTTACAGTAACTAATACGGTTCAGTGACGGGCCCAGCGTCAGATCATAGAAATCCACTGCATTCTCACTAGACCCAACTGCTAGATACCGGGAATCTGGACTGAACCTGCATCCAAAAATAATAATAGTGATAATTAAGAAAAGTGCTGATACTGACAATTGCAAACTGTCATCAATGAATACTCTGCTCTGATGGAAAATCTACAGTAGGGGCAATCCTGGGGGGGGTCATAAACCAGTCTAATGTTCAGGAAATCCCTAATGAATATATATGAGCTATATTTACATACAGCTGGTTAGTAATTATAGCATCTGGGCACTAAGCAAAACCTCACCATCGCTAAAAGGATTTCCAGCATTTGCTCTGACCTGATATCTTGAATTGAAGACCGCCGGTCTCTCTTTTTCCCCCATATTTTCAGAGAGGCCACAAGCAGGATAAGGAACTCCCCATTCTTCATGCCAATGGCCACCATGTCGCCCTCCGGGCTGTAGCAAACAGTATGAGCCGCATGCCCTAAATTCACTTTGTTCAGCATCTTCTGTGAGGGTAAATAACACCCCCCCCCAACAAATGTTAGATGCCAATGAATTCATGACATAAAGTAAGTCTTAGAAGGTAAAATTATGTATAATCATACCTGATAATTTTCTTTCCATTAATCATAGCTGATCAATCCATAGACTGGTGGGTTGTGTCCATCTACCAGCAGGTGGAGATAGAGAGCAAACTTTTGCCTCCCTATATGTGGTCATGTGCTGCCGGAAACTCCTCAGTATGTCGATATCAAAGCTCCATCCGCAGGACTCAGCACTTAGAGAATTACACCCACGAAGGGACACTCTGCCCAGCTCACCACCGCCGAAACGGGGGAGGGGAATTAACCCAGCTCATCCCCACACAAGTGGGGGAGGGGAATCCGTCCAGCTCATCCCCGCGGAGCGGGGGAGGGACACCACACCCGCCGATGCGGGGGGATCTGGCTTATCCTGCAACCGCAACCGCGGGAGGAGCTGACTGACCCTAACACCGCCGAAGCGGGAGGGGTACAAAGCTGCCCTACAGCCGCACGAAGCGGGAGGGAGTGCCGGCAGAATTTTAAGTCTCAATCCAGCCCCGTAAAACGGAGGGGAGAGGAATGCAGCAGCTCACTGTAACACAAACTCGTCTTAACTCTTGAAGAATCCAAGTGAAAAAACTTGAACACGAAGTCTTTCTGAAGTAACTGAAGACTAAACTTGAACCTGAAATGCAACCAGAATAAAAACAGTACAGATATCTGGGAGGGGCTATAGATTGATCAGCTATGATTAATGGAAAGAAAATTATCAGGTATGATTATACATAATTTTACCTTCCATATCATCAAGCTGATCAATCCATAGACTGGTGGGATGTACCGAAGCAGTACTCACCCAGGGCGGGACATTGAAATCCCTGACCTCAACACTGAAGCTCCAAACCGGGCCTCCGCCCGTGCAGCCACAGTCAAACGGTAATGCTTGGAGAATGTATGAGCCGAAGCCCAAGTTGCCGCCTTGCATATCTCTTCCAAGGAGACGGATCCGGCCTCTGCCATCGAGGCCGCCTGAGCTCTCGTGGAGTGAGCCCTCAGCTGGATAGGCGGCACCTTCCCCGCGGCCACATAAGCCGCTGCAATGGCTTCCTTGACCCATCTTGCCACTGTAGGCTTAGCAGCCTGCAGACCCTTACGAGGACCTGCAAACAGGACAAACAGATGATCCGATTTCCGGAAATCATTGGTCACTTCCAAGTATATGATGATGACTCGTCTCACATCCAGATATTTAAGAGCAGAGTACTCCTCTGGGTAGTCCTCCCTACGAAAGGAAGGGAGACAGAGCTGCTGATTCACATGGAAGCGAGAAACAATCTTGGGCAGGAAGGAAGGCACTGTGCGAATAGTCACTCCTGCCTCAGTGAACTGCAGAAAAGGCTCTCGACATGAGAGCGCCTGGAGCTCGGAAACTCTTCTGGCTGAAGTGATAGCCACCAAAAAGACTGCTTTCAACGTCAGGACTTTCAGAGATGCCCTCGACAAGGGTTCAAAAGGCGGCTTCTGCAATGCTCTTAGTACCAGGTTGAGATTCCACGCAGGCACCACTGAGTGCAGAGGAGGGCGCAGGTGATTAACTCCCTTGAGAAAGCGCACCACATCTGGCTGCGAAGCCAGGGAAGCACCCTTCAGGCGGCCCCTGAAGCAAGCCAGAGCCGCTACCTGGACTTTAAGGGAACTGAGCTACAGGCCTTTCTCCAGACCTTCTTGCAGGAACGCCAACACTGAAGAAATTGGAGCAGTGAAGGGAGAAAGTGAGCCTGCTTCACACCACGCTGCAAAGATACGCCAAACCCTGGCGTAAGCAGTAGAAGTAGAGCGCTTCCTCGCTCTCAGCATAGTGGCGATGACCTTGTCTGAGAAGCCCTTCTTCCTCAGACGCTGCCGCTCAATAGCCAGGCCGTAAGACCAAAGGGGGAGGGATCCTCCATCACCACGGGACCCTGATGTAACAGGCCCTGCTCCACTGGCAGCCGCAGAGGATCGTCGACTGAGAGCCTGATCAAGTCCGCATACCAGGGACGCCTGGGCCAATCCGGACCCACCAGGATTACCCTGCCGGGATGCTTTGCCACCCGGTCTAGCACCCTGCCCAACATGGGCCAGGGCGGGAACACATAGAGAAGCTCTTGTGTCGGCCACTGTTGGAGAAGAGCATCTACTCCCAGGGATCGAGGGTCCCGTCCTCTGCTGAAAAAGCGCGGCACTTGGCAATTGGCCGATGACGCCATCAGATCTAGGCTCGGCTGGCCCCAGCGCTTCGTGATGTCCAAGAACGCCTGAGCAGATAGCTGCCACTCTCCGGGCTCCAAGGTATGGCGACTGAGAAAGTCCGCCTTGACATTCATGACTCCGGCAATGTGGGCCGCTGAAAGCTGCTCCAGGTTCGCTTCCGCCCACTGGCAAAGATTCATAGCCTCCTTGGCTAGAGGGGCGCTCTTGGTACCTCCCTGGCGGTTGACATAGGCCACAGCCGTGGCATTGTCCGACAGGACCCGTACAGGCTTCAACACCAGTACCGGGATGAACTCCAAAAGCGCCAACCGAATGGCTCTGAGTTCCAGGAGGTTGATAGACCACTTTGCCTCTGCAGGAGACCAGAGCCCCTGCGCTGTCCTTCCCAAGCAGTGGGCTCCCCAGCCCGACAACGAGGCGTCCGTCGTGACGACAATCCACTCTGGGGTCACCAGAGGCATTCCCGCAGACAACTTGTCTGTCTGCATCCACCAGCTCAGCGCCTTGCGCACTGCTGGGTCCAAGGGAAGGCGCACAGCATAATCCTCCGACATCGGAGTCCAGCGCTGCAGCAAAGAGTGTTGAAGTGGTCTCATATGAGCCCTGGCCCAGGGCACAACTTCCATCGTGGCCGTCATAGAGCCCAACAGCTGCACATAGTCCCAAGCCCGAAGGGGAGAGGCTACTAGGAACTGGTCCACCTGAGCCTGAAGTTTGACAATCCGATTGTCTGGCAGGAACACTCTGCCCACTTGGGTGTCGAATCGAACTCCCAGGTACTCCAGGGACTGAGTCGGGCGCAGCTGGCTTTTCTCCCAGTTGATGATCCATCCCAGGGAGCTCAAAAGAGCAACTACCCGGTCCACAGCTTTGCCGCACTCTGCATAAGAGGGGGCTCGGATCAACCAGTCGTCCAGATAAGGATGGACTTGTACCCCTTCCTTTCGTAGGAAGGCCGCGATGACCACCATTACTTTGGAAAAGGTCCGCGGAGCAGTAGCCAACCCGAAAGGGAGGGCTCTGAACTGGAAGTGTCGTCCCAGGACTGCAAAACGCAGAAAGCGTTGATGAGGAGGCCAGATGGGAATATGCAGGTACGCTTCCTTGATGTCCAAGGATGCCAGGAACTCTCCTGCCTTCACTGCCGCTATAACAGAGCGGAGAGTCTCCATGCGAAAGTGCCGCACTTTCAAGGCCCGATTGACCCCTTTGAGGTCGAGGATAGGCCGGACAGAACCTCCTTTCTTTGGTACCACAAAGTAAATGGAGTAACGTCCCTTGCCAAGCTGACTTTCTGGCACCGGAACGACCGCGCCCAGGCGGATCAGATTGTCCAAGGTCTGCTGCACTGCCACAGCTTTGACCGGAGACTTGCAGGGAGAGAGTACAAACCCGTCTTTTAAGGGTCGGCAGAACTCTAGTTTGTAGCCGTCTCTGATGACTTCCAGCACCCACGCGTCTGAAGTTATTGTGGTCCACTCGCCCAGAAACGAGGACAGCCGTCCTCCAATCTGCACTGGGGCGTGGACCAAGACCCCGTCATTGGGTACGAGACCCTGGGGGAGGACCGGAGGGAGCACCTCCGGGACGGCGGTCTCTGCGAAAGGAATGCTGCTTGGGGGAGAAATTCCTCTTGAAGGAAGAGGGGGCAGAGGAACCCGACTTGCCCGGGCGGTACTGACGGGCTTCCTGCAACCGTCCTCTGGAGGTACCGGGACGAGTACTAGCCAGAGCCCTGACCTCTGGTAATTTCTTGCCCTTAGACGTGCCGAGATCGGTCACAATTTTGTCCAGCTCGACCCCAAAGAGCAGCTTGCTTTTAAAAGGCAACCTAGCCAGGCGGGATTTAGAGGCGTGGTCAGCAGACCAATGTTTCAGCCAAAGCCACCGCCGCGCAGAGATTGTCTGAGCCATGCCTTTCGCTGAGGCCCTCAAGACATCATACAGCAAGTCTGCCAAATAGGCTAAGCCCGATTCCAGGGCCGGCCAATCAGCCCTCAAGGAATGATCCGAGGGGGAAGCCCGCTGCACCATAGTCAGGCACGCCCTGGCCACATAGGAGCCGCAAACTGAGGCCTGCAAACTTAAAGCAGCCGCCTCAAAGGACGACCTTAAGGCCGCCTCCAATCTTCTGTCTTGGGCGACCTTTAGGGCCGTGCCACCTTCCACCGGCAACGCCGTTTTCTTAGTCACCGCAGTGATTAAAGAATCCACGGTAGGCCATAGATAGGCCTCACGTTCACTCACAGCCAAAGGATAGAGGCGGGACATAGCCCTAGCCACTTTAAGGCTCGCTTCTGGGACATCCCATTGAGCCGAAATTAAGGTGTGCATGGCATCATGCACGTGGAAGGTTCTAGGCGGGCGCTTCGTCCCCAGCATAATGGCAGAGCCAACAGGGGCTGAGGGAGAGACGTCCTCCGGAGAGGAAATCTTCAAAGTGTCCATGGCCTGTAACAACAGGTTGGGCAAATCCTCTGGGCTAAAAAGCCGCGCTGCAGAGGGGTCATCCGCTCCATCCGAGCGGGGATCCGTCTCCTCCAAGGAATCCGCAAAGGACCGTTGGGAGACCTCAGACACGCTGCCCTCATCTACATCGGAGGAGACAAATTCCTCCAAGGCCTGGGAATCAACCCGAGGACGTTTACCTCTGGGAACCTCAACCTCTTTACCAGACGAGGGAGCAGGGGCAGCGTTGTGCATGAGGAAGGCCTGATGCAGCAGCAAAACAAACTCGGGGGAGAAACCCCCCAAACTGTGCACTTCCGCAGCCTGGGCAACAGCCCTAGACGCACCCTCAACCGGCGCTCGCAATAGCGGGGGAGAGACATGCTGCGCATCCAAAATGGCGTCCGGCGCGAAACTCCGCGAAGGAACCGCGCGGGAAGAACGGCTCTTAACTTTAGCCGCTTCTGTGCCGTCGCCCAAATTAAGGGCGTTCATGGCATTAATGTCTCCAACCTCAAGGGCGGCCCAAGAAGAAGCCGTCCGAGCCGCGTGGCCGGCCAAGATGGCGGAGGCGAGGAGCGGGGGATGGGCGTTTATGGCGGGAAAAACCGCCACGCCGGAGGAAGGACCGGGACATTCATCGGTCACCAAACTGTCACCCAACAAGGGCGAATCAGGCTTTAAGACCCCCGCATCCCCTCTAGAAGCGCTCAAGCGACCCGGGGAGCGACCCTTTGCGCCCTCGCCCTCCGACGCCATATGCCACGAGGAGAAGAATCGGGGAACCCCCTGCCCGCTATAAAAAGGTAAAAATTACCTGCTGTCCGCTCCGAGTTGTAACGACCTGGTGTCCCAGTGAGTAGCTGCAATAGACGCTTAAATAAACGTCGAAATAAACGCCTTTAAGGACGTTCAAAATTTTTTTTTTTTTTTTTTTTTTAACGGAGCCAGCGGGAGGGGGGAGAAAAGGAGGGACCTGGCACCACCAGGTTTGCACTTGCTCAAAAGAGCCCTCAACCCCAGGCACTCAACAAAACCTAAAAATTAGGCTTGGAGGCCTAGCCAGAGCTGCTGCTGTGTGTGACCACCACCTGCTGAGAGTTTCCGGCAGCACATGACCACATATAGGGAGGCAAAAGTTTGCTCTCTATCTCCACCTGCTGGTAGATGGACACAACCCACCAGTCTATGGATTGATCAGCTTGATGATATGGAAGCACTAATTTAAACACTTTGCTGGCAACAGATGGCAGAGAGGATGCTGTTTTACATGTTCTAAGAATTATCTGGCTTCTGATATACCCTCATTTTACAGGCCCTATTCACGTTTCAGACATGCATAAACCATGTATTAGATATATGCACAGAACACTAAATTTCGCACACTTGAAAGCACACAGGAAACAGCGAAAATGACTCAAAAAAAGTCTCTTGACAATGCTTAGTGTGCCCAAGTTTTAGTGTACAACTGTATAGACTTGACACGGCCTGCCTCAGGAGTCTGTACAATCTCTCAAACACAACTTGATGGAAAGAACAATATTTCTTATGAAAGTTACAAACCAGTGTGTGAACTGGTATGATAGAACCGCTATGCAAAACACTTTGCTTGGTGGGAAAGAGAAGGAACCGCCAAAACATACCGTAGAAAGTTCAAAAGCATTGCTCTCAATTAATGAACGTCTCCTTATAAAAAGGGTGGAGGCCATATTCTATAACAATCTGCGTACATTTTTGAATGTCCACAAAATGCCCATTTCCCTATCCATAGCCATGCCCCTTTTGAACTGTGCACTTTAGAATTTAGGCGCAGTTCATTACAGAATCCCATTTAGCGAGTTATGCACGTAAATTCTAATTTCATTCATGTATTTATATAGCACTTACACCTAAGTGGTTTACAGTCTCATTTTACAGCCAATTAGTGCTCATTATTGCTTGTTAAGTGCTGTTAAATACGCTGATGGGCTTGTTAAGCCAATTAAGTTATGTGCATTGTTATAGAATACACCTGGATTTCAGTGCAGATGTCTAGGTGCGCTGTATAGAATCCGGCAGTATATGCAGGTACTTTCTCTGTCCCTAGTGGTCTCACAATCTAAGTTTTTTTGTACCGGGGCAATGGAGGATTAAGGGGTCCTTTTACTAAGCTGTGGTAAAACACGGCCTGCGGCAGTGTAGGCATGTGTACTGGGCGCGCGCCAGGCCAGCTTTTACCGCGTCTGCAAAAAAGTTTTTTTTTAAAATGTGACAGGAAAAGGGCATGCGGTAAAACAAACCAGCACGTGTCTAAAACCAGCCTGAGTCCTTAATGCTACCGATTGATCTAGTGGTAAGGGCTCATGTGCTACATGTGCGGTGACTGGTCGGCGCGCACCAACTGCCGATTACTGCTAGAAACGGCACGCGTGGGAGGAAATAAATAAATAATTCACCCAGGAGTTATGTGTGCATGCCAAATCTGAAATTACCACCAGGGGGGTGTGCTGACCTGGCGATAGTCTTGTTTGGGCACATGCTGCATGCGCGAAGAAGAGCCTACCGTGGCTTAGTAAAAGGGCCCCTAAGTGACTTGCTATAGGTCACAAAGAGCTGCAGTGGGAATCAAACCCAGTTCCCCAGGATCTCAGCTCACTGTACTAAGCATTAGGCTACTCCTTCAGTCCATGCTACTTCTGTTCTCTTAACTCACCTTACATTTCTCCTCGTGACTTCTGCTCATTGGGAAAGCTTGATTTTCTCTGTGCTCTCTGTCTTTCAGAACACCGAAATGCAGGATTAAATTCAAACTTCTCAGTATTGTATTTAAAAGTTACCCTTTGTGTCCGCAAGATTCTGCGGTCAGAAAATGATCATGGCGCGAAAGCACTCAGAATAGTGCATTTTTTTGTCTTGCGCCACATTTATGGAACCACTTCATCGGCAGTTATCAGGAATGAAGGTTCATTGTTACAATTTAAAGTTTATCAGAAATATATTATTTTACATAAGCTTTTGGGGTAACTGCTTCAGGTTGAGGTATTATGATTTCATATAGCAATGCGAGATAGATGGAGACGCGGGTTACTGTTTAGATGGTGGTGGATGGGGGGATATGGTATGGTACAGATTCTTGGTGTGGATGGTTTTCCCTGATGAAGTTCTTTTCTTTTATGCTTCATTGTTTGTAAACTGCTAAAACCTGTTTGTGATTGGTTGTATATCAAGTATAAATAAAGCTAAACCTAAATCTTCCCTCTACTCCAGATTCTCTGTCATCATCACCTATACTCTCTTCATGTTACCTTCACTCATCTCAGGCATCTCTTTTGGCTGTACTTCTTCTCTCGCAAATATGGCTGGATATCACATGCTTCACTGCCTTTAGTTATCTTTTGGCCCGCACATGTGGAATTCGATGCCAGAATAGATCCGTGCTGAACATTCATTTAAAAATGTCAAATGGCTCCTAAAAACCCAGCTGTATCAACCAGCCTTTGGATACCCCTCCACCACCCTGCAGTCCTGATTCTTTCTTTCCTTTTCTCTACCCCACGCTTGTCCTTCTTTTCTTCTCTCTTATTGGTTATTTTTCTCCCTTTCTCCTTTTGATTGGTACTTTTCTGCTAACTCTTCTTGAGCCCTCCCTGCCCATTTTCAAGTCCTTACTCAAGGCCCATCTCTTCTCCCTTGCTTTTGGTGCCTAACCACCTTCCCATTCCTGATACCTACACTGACTACATAGTTTTTACCTTTAGATTGTAAGCTCTCTTGAGCAGGGACTGTCCTCCCCATGTTTAAACTTGTACAGCGCTGCGTAACCCTGGCAGCGCTATAGAAATGCTAAGTAGTAGTAGTAGTAGATTATTATAAACTTTTTTTTTCTCTTTCATTTTTTTTTTATTGTAAATGGCCTAGTGGCACCCCCCTGAACTCTATGTATGGTACCCAAATTTGGATGTGGTTCCGAGATGCGGATGCAACTTAATTGATTAATGAGCTGTAAACCATCAATAATTGGATACACAGCCAATCATTGATGCTAATTGGAAATAATTAGGATTTGCATGCACCTCTGGCTGCACACTATTATCTAACGCTGGGCGCCTAAATCCTAAAGCACGTAACCCAAAAGGGGTCTAGGCCATGGGAGGGGCATGGACGGGTCAGGAGTGTTTCAAAAATTTGAGACCAGTATTACAGAATACTAGGTCTCCGCGCGCTATTTGGGTACCAGGATTTACACCAGGTTTCAGCAGGCGTAAGCCTGGGGCCCAGAGCTAGGCATGGGAATTGGCGCTAAGCACTATTCTATAAAGGGCATATGCAGAATCATGCTATGCTGATTTTTGAGTGCTATTTATAGAATTCCTCTCACCATGTGTATTTTGGTGGTATTTCAAGCCTAAATAAATCAGTACCGCTTTGTAAACTGCTGGTTGTACCCACAGAAAGGCAGTATATTAAATCCATGATCCTTTAAATAAATAAAGCACGTAGTCCTATAACAGGATACGTAGGCACTCACTGAGCACCTGGTATGAGCCTATTCTGTTGGTATTCAAAATTAAACACTCAGGTACTCTCTCTTTTTTGGCACAGTTCCTGCCTCCGTATGCTCCTCAATGCACCCTCCGATCATCTCAGCAACACTTACTGTTTGTACCCTCTTTCTGGCACATTACGTATGACTCAACTCCATCTTTTCAGTCGTAGGCCCAGCCTTATGTAACTCCCTGCCCCTCTATCTTAGAACGCAGACCACCTTGCCAAAATTTAAAATAGACCTCAAAGCGTTCCCTGAAGAAAGGCCTGCTGGTCAGTTCAGGCATATCTACCCTTCCTTGTCTACTAATACCATCTTTCTGCTGCTCCCTTCCCTTACTATTTTTCACCTCTCTCTTTTCTTTTTCCTTCTATTCTCTTTAGTTATAAGATGTAAACCACATAGGTGTATTTTTTGTATTTTTCATTGAAGTGTGGGATAACAAGTGTTTAATAAACCTGAAACCTAGTCTCTAAAGGAATGAAAGCAGCTACTTTCCTTTATACAGTACTAGCATAACCACTTACATACACGTTAACAGGGGCAAGCACTTTTGCCAGCCATAGAGCAGGTGTTGTAAATGTCATGCCTAAATGCTGAAGATATGTGCATAATTTATAGTATTCTATAAGTCACACCATTCTTCACCTATGTGTTGCCCCCTCTCCAATGCACACTATGAGGCTCATTTTCAAAGCACTTAGCCTCCCAAAGTTCCATAGAAACCTATGGAACTTAGCCTCCCAAAGTGCTTTGAAAATATGCCTCCATATAAGCTATGCATATAGGTACAGCACAGCATAAGTTATCAATGTGGGATAATGTTAAAATGTGTTATTTTACTGTTAATCCCAGTTATTAGTAACTAGGCCTCATTGCATAAAATGGGATCTGTGCTAAAATAGCATGGATAAGTAGTAAAATAACATGTCTTAATGGTTGCCCACATTGATAACTTCCCCCCTGAGTGTGAAGACTGCTATTGTGATGTCATAATGCCTCATTCCACCAATGCCTAAGTGCCAACTAGAGAGTTGCATGGGGACAGAAATCTTACCCATCCCCGCCCGTCTCTGCTGGAATCTTACCCGTCCCCACCGGAATCTTACCCATCCCTGCAAACATTTAACCCATCCCCACCCATCCCCGTAAAATTTAATGGTACATAAAAGAAAATTCCAGTCAGCTCCCTCAGTCTCTCTCTGGATTGGAGCCACAGCACTGTAGGCAAGGAAGGACCGGAAGTTGGAACTTGGAACACTCTGGTGTGCACATGTAAGATTTGTCTCTGACTCACTGGCATTGTGTGCTGAGAGGTCACCACATGCACGCGCCAGTAGGTCAGGTGACATCTGATTCTCATGCCTGTGTCAGAGCTGAGGTCTGTGCACCAGCCTGGGAGTAAAGAGGATTAATAGTAACTTAGTAAGTGATAACAAATAGACC
The DNA here is from genome assembly GCF_901765095.1 of Microcaecilia unicolor. Taxonomy (NCBI): domain Eukaryota; kingdom Metazoa; phylum Chordata; class Amphibia; order Gymnophiona; family Siphonopidae; genus Microcaecilia; species Microcaecilia unicolor. Next base: position 211,542,879 of record NC_044039.1, on the reverse strand, counting down.
TGAACAGTCCATCCACTCTGCCCAATAGTCATGCTCATTATCAATTCATCATTAAATCAACGAGTGTGATATTATATACTTGATTATGGTCTTTCTTTCGTGTTTCTGGAACATAGACCACAGAAGTCTATCTGGCCCTATCCTTATGTTACAACTACTGGCATTGCCGTTGAAGCCCACTCCCATCTGTTCGTCTTCTCATTTGTGGGACACAGACCGTAAAAGTCTGTCCAGTACTGTCCTCATATTCCAGCCACTGAAGTTGCTGTCTAAGCCTTTTCCAGCCCATCCTACACCAGATTGCCATGTATGAGACACAGACCATACAAGTCTGCCAGGTATCAGCCCTAGTTCATCACAGCCAGAGTCGCCATCTAAGCGTCACTTGACACATCTACACACATGCAGCCATTTAAGGTTAACTTTTATATAACTTCCATTTTCTAATTAGAGATCCTCTGTGTTCATCCCATGCCTTTTTGAATTCCGTCATCATTTGTGACTCTACCACCTCCTTAATGGAAGACTTTCCACATTTGTGCTGTTAAAGCAAGGAAGAAGAGGAAGAGGAGGAGACAGCACTCAAAGAACTTGGTATTCAGTAGATGGGAGGCTGGTGCAGGTGCAGCTTTACTTTCACGGGAATCCCGCTGACCTGCTTCCATCCCCGCGGGAACCCCGTAGAACTGCTTCCATCCCCGCAGGAACTGCCTCCGTCCCTGCGGGAATCCCGCGGGTTCCACGGGATTCCCGCAAACCCCGTCCCCGTGCAGCTCTCTAGTGCCAACACTCATCAGTGATATCACACTGGCTTGACTGGCCTATACTTAGCTCACTTTTGTTACATAGAATAGTGATTTCCATTTCTAGAGATATATCGAAATCTGCACTACCCAAGCTGCAAAGGCCTCAAATACAAATCAACTTACACATCCAGCTTTTCCTACATAAGCACACAACTGTGGAACACACTACCAAAAGCCTTGAAAATGACGCAGGACCACATAAAACTTCCAGAAATCACTAAAAACGAATCTATTCAAAAAGGCATACCCTGCCGATCCAACCTAAATGCCTGATCTCTGCGACACAACAAAACTAAAGTACGTAATGGACACAACTCAACTATTCCGTTGTACGATTCCCTAATTGCGGCTGTGCCACATGATCTTTATCCTACCACATCACTTTGTATTTGTTCTCACCGGAGCCGGCAAATGCCTCTCCGGTACTATGTAAGCCACATTGAGTCTACAATATGTGGGATACAAATGTAACAAATAAATAAATAAATAATCAGTGTGTAAATAATAGCGCCTGTGTGATAGAATTCCTTTCCACATGCCTTCTCATTTTGGTGTTTTGCTCTATATCTGCTGTATTCAAATTCTGCTTCAAGGCCTACTCTACCTCTCTAAGACTGCTTTTAAATCTAAAACTGCTGAGTTGTCCTAAGTTTTATTTGAATTCTCCCACATTAAACATGTTTACACTATAATACTTTAGTGATTACTGGAAATTATTTGTGTCGTCTGTGTGTACCCATGAGTCTGTAAGTTCCATGGGAAAGGGACTCTCTCTATTTTTGTGCCTGCACAGTCTTGTGTACATCTAGCAGTGCTATAGAAATATTTAGTAGCATATTTCATCATCAGTGATTCCCTGTCTGCCACTCTGAGATGATGTATAAGTAATTGCTGCCTTGTTTCCATCCTTATGTTTTGAGCGTTATATGGCATTTTCCAAGAACAGATTTTAGATTTCTGTTTATTGCAGTTCCAAACTTCTCTGGTCCTATTATAATCCCTCCCAACTCATCAGTAGGTTTTGTGAAGCAAGGATAAGTCTGTTGGGGATTAACTAAGATCACTATGGGCCCGATATAATAAGCATTGCTATTTCTTATTGCTGCAGTTTACTTCTGATTTTCCTGCATGAAACTTGCTCCTGATGTAGTAATAATTTTTAGCATGAAAAAAACATCAGTAAAATCACTGCTCTATAGAGTGGTGCATACAAAAAAAGCAAAATTCAAAATTGCTTATGTTAAAAAAAACCCCACACACTAAATTTTGACATGTTTTTTTTAACTTTCCTTGTAGTACTGAATGTTTAAACAGGGTTGCTATTACGCATTCTAGAATGGGAGTGGCCTAGTGGTTAGGTGCAGTGGGTTGCAGACCTGGGGAACTGGGTTTGATTCCTGCTGCTGCCTAGCAATTGGGGCATTGGGTTGAGATCCAGGGGAACTAACTGGGTTCGATTCCCATTGCAGCTCCTTGTGATCCTGGACAAGTCACTTAACTCTCCATTGCCCCTGGAGTGGAGGAGTAGCCTAATGGTGTACAGTGGGCTGAGATCCTGGAGAACTGGGGTCAATTCCCACTGTGACCCTGGGCAAGGTATTTAACCCTCCATTGCCCCTACATACAAATAATACTTAGACTGTGAACCAGTGGTATAGCCACGGGGGGAGGGGGGACACCTCTGTTGTGAGCTCATTTCAGAAAGAAAGTAGCTGTGTGTGAACTTCTCTATGCCTATGTGTAGGCTTGAGCAGTATATCAAATGCGCTAAGTAAATAAAATAAAAAATCTGGGGTGAAGTGCAGCATTTCACCTTAGATGACCCTGGTTGACAAAGGTTCCTGGTGGCCCAAATAGGCCTGCATTCCTCCCCCTCCCCCGTACTCCTTCTACTGTCCACCTAGGCCAATGCATAGAGACACAAGTGGGTCCCGGATACCTCCCCACCCGTTATGGGTGAGCTTGCCAAAGGAAGTGATATATCTTCAAAAAGTCTCAGGTTCAGGGCTTCCCTATGCTGGGTGCCTGGAGCAGATACTCTCAGGGGAAAGTTTTTTTTTTTTCTTTTACCTCTTGTCAGTAGTGAACAGGGATTGGCTCACTCACTGAATATGAAAAGGAGAAAGAAAAAAATAACTTTTACGTGATGCAGAAAACGGCAGCATGTTACTATGGCAGTGTGGCTGTTTTTCTTTCTGTACACATTTTTTACATCATGGTGATTTTCAAGCAGTAGTTTACTGCATCGGAAGTAAACGTTTTTTTCAGTGCATGCACACTGTCCGCTGAATTTTCACTCACAGCTTATTAAACTGTATCACTGCCCATTAGGTTTGAGTCATATTCCATTCCAGGTCCCCAGAAGGGTCAGTGGCCAACAAACCAACATGATTTTCTAGCAATAAGAAAGAGACCCCAGACTGTAATAAGTTATGGGTATGAGGTTTACAGATAACCTTGTCAGCAATATCCCAGAGTCTGACTGTCCCATCCTCAGCTGCAGAGAGGAAAAGGTCTCTGGACGGATGTGTCGCCAGACCCCAGATAGGTCCGTCCATATGACCATTGATTAGAATGTTACAGGCCGCGTTCTTCTCGCCAACTTCAATTATTTCAGCATTCCGAGTTCCAACAAGAATCTTTCCCTGAAACAGCGTAGAAGAGTAATCAGAGCTGTTACTGCACTACTGGTAGACAGTACCTCAATTCCGTTTGTTTATTTATTTATACACATTTCTACAATCCAATTAAACTAATCAGATTAAAAATAAACATACATAATCAATCTTCCCAAATGGATAGAAATAAAACACTTAAACTGTCAGTTGATTGTGTGACATATATGGGGCTCATTTTCAAAGCTTACTATGGTGCTTTGTGTGTCTAAGTGATTTGAAAATGAGCCCAGTTATAGTTACAGTTAATTTACTTATAGCCCACCATTTCCCATCTATATAGTTCACAGTGGATTACAGCAAGATTCTAGAACACAATAGTCTAACCCAGAGATTTTTCATCAACCTTTTTCATCTCACGGCACACTTACACTGAGAGGAGACATGATAGAGGTATATAAAATAACGAGTGGAGTGGAACAGGTGGATGTGAAGCGTCTGTTCACGCTTTCCAAAAATACTAGGGCTAGGGGGCATGCGATGAAACTACAGTGTAGTAAATTTAAAACAAATCGGAGAAAAAAGTTTTCTTCACCCAACGTATAATTAAACTCTGGAATTCGTTGCCGGAGAATGTGGTGAAGGCGGTTAGCTTGGCAGAATTTAAAAAGGGGTTAGATGGTTTCCTAAAGGACAAGTCCATAAACCGCTACTAAATGGACTTGGGAAAAATCCACAATTCCAGGATTAACATGTATAGAATGTTTGTATGTTTGGGAAGCTTGCCAGGTGCCCTTGGCCTGGATTGGCCGCTGTCGTGGACAGGATGCTGGGCTTGATGGACCTTTGGTCTTTTCCCAGTGTGGCATTACTTATGTACTTATGTACACAGCACCAAAATTGTCAAGGCACACCCCTACACATGGTCCAGCATTTGACCTTCTTTCCCTCCCACTCATAGTCCAGCATTTTACCTTCTCTCCCCACCTCACAAAGAGTCCAGTTTTACCTTCTCTTCCCTCCACCCTCACAAATAGTCCAGCATTTGCCTTTTCTTCCCCCAACAACCACAAAAATAGTTCACCATCTCTCCCTCCTGTTCCCTCTCCACCTGGTGACCAGGCATCTCCCCTTGTCTCTCTTGATTATCCCCTTCTCCCTCCCCCCATGTACCTTTTAAAAGTTTTCTTGTCACTAGCAATTGATGGCAGCGCACAGTGATTTCATATAGCCTGCTTGTGCCAATCCCAGAGCCTTCTCTCTGACGCTTCCCACTTTTGTGGAAACAGGAAGATATGTCAGAGAGAAGGCTTCGGGGTTGGTATGAGCAGGCTGTATGAATCGCTGCTTCCTGCCACCAACTGCTAGAGACAAGAAAACTTACTCCATTCTGGCAGACTAATGTGCCACGACACACTGGTTGAAAAACATTGGTCTAGCCCCTAAATATTCTAACTGTAGACACTGCAAGGGTGATTCTATCACTGGGCAGGTATGAGTAGGCAGAAAAGTGCACTATGTGCTATCCTATAAGGATGATATTGTGGGTAGCTGCACAGGGAGCAGAAACATGGGCGGAGCATGGGCAGGGTTGCCAATTACACACAACTCACAGAATACTGTAAGTTATGCACACTTACCATACTTATGCTGGCACTAAATATGAAGCTGAACAGGACAGAGGGAGTCCAAAGCACAAGAAACCACTCACCTTCTCTTCCCATATTAATCAGCTATGGAAGAAAACACTATCCAAAATGATACAGCTACGTCTAGTTACATTATTCTTCGACCAAAAAGCCTTCGCACTATTAGTCCAAATGTTAGTCCTACCTCACTTATTTCTTGGTATTAAGTGTCAATATCAGAAAAAAATGCAAATCATATAGAATACTGCTGCAACTGCAAGACTAATATACAGATTGAATAGAAGTACTAGTGTTTCAACTCATCTAAACAAAGCGCACTGGCTTCCCATAGAAGACAGACTCAGGTTCAAAGCTGCTTGTTTAGTTTTTCAAATTTTACGGGGCTTCGCCTCTGAACTGCTGACTACGACCGCTTTGCTATATCTGGTCCAGTCTAACAGACTGAAACAACAATTAATGCTAGCACCATCATTTCAAAAGACAATTCGAAATCAGAAGATTTTCAGTTCTCTATTCCCTGTACTTGGAATCAAAATATGGAACTCTCTACCTATTCCCATCAGAACAGAAAAAAGCTGCCTCAGCTTCAGGAAGAAGCTAAAACCCTTTCTCTTCCCAAAGACTGCTTCGTAATAATCCATGATGACTTCTACTTCCAAGTATCATCCATTAGCCTTTCCTTGAATGTTTTTCGTCTCTTGCCTTAATCCAATGGTCTCTAATGTTTCTCATACCTCACAGTAACACTATCTGCTTTGGTCTCACCTAGAATGTAAACTGAACCCTGGAAAGGAGATATTAGCGGTATACAAGAATTGAACTGAAAAGTGAAAAAAGCACAGTGGGACTCCGAAGATGGTTTATTATCTAAAGTTAATTAAAGGGCCTGATACGGGTTATATTTCGGCAAAGCGCCTTCATCAGGGGTCGTGGATGTAAGTCCATTCTTCCTTCAAAGATCGGTAAGTGTTACCAACACATAACAACAGTTACAGCAATGTGGCTAATTCAAACAGCTAAAGAAAGGCTGCCAAAGCTTTCCAACAGACAGCACCTACTGAGCAGCGAGCAAAACCGATGGTGGGTTATATAACAGCATCTTGGCGCCCAGATGCCATTTTTGAATAGTTACGGCTTGCTTAGGGGCACTTAACAGGAGTTACCCCAATACAGAACTGGGCAAATTCTGACGAGTGAAGGAGGGAGGCAGAGAAGGGGATGTTAGGGTGTAGGATGGTTCGAAGAAGGCCTTTTCTTCCCCTTTTGAGTCCAGCTCCAAGAGAGCAGGGAAAGATGCAAAGCTGAACAGAAGTCTGCTCTTACATGCACACTCAGTATCCCATCAACAGTGTTTTCCTCTGTTAGATCCCAAGTTGCTACTCGATTATTTCGTTAGGAAGTTGAAAAGTTGGCTTCCAGCGAAGATTTTATTAGCTTGGTTTTCTTGACTATGCTAAAAGATCAGCAGAAAATTTGCTGCATGTTTTTTTTTGTTTGTATTTTCACCTGTAGTTATTATTAAAAGATGGGAGGGCCAGTCAATCTTGTCTTTATAGATTTTATTTTTTGTCTGGCAGCTTCCTCCTGTTCTTTTAGGCTTTGGGCTTAATTGGTACCTGCCTCTGTTGGACTACAGTGCCATAAGCTTTCACCCACAACAATTTATGGTATTAGCCCTGTGTTTATATTTCCCTTTCCAACATTCAGCGTGACTGTGCCACTTGTGAGGCTTTTCAGGGGAGCAGTCTTGGCCAGTAAGTTCTATAAGAAGCCACCTAGATTAAGAGGCAAGAACGTGTATAAATGCTGCTATTCTAGTCGTTTATGTGCATTATGTGAACACATCTGCGTATAAATGAGCAGTTTCTGGCTATCTGATGGTGAGTACTTTTGCAGGTGGGTATTCTCATGGGCAGGGCTAACATTTACATGCATAGATTATAAAACATTATAATCTATGCGCATACTTTCACAGACTAGAAACTGGTGTAAGTGCTCATGCCTAAAATATAGGTGCGTATTTGATCTGTTATGCTTGTAGTGTATCAAGAAAAGTAGGTGCATGGAGTAGGCTCTACATAGGTGCACACTTGGCAACTAAAAGTAGGCATCCCTTACACAGAATTACTCTCTAGATGTCACCATTAAGAGACAGCTAGACTCAACATTAGGAGCCCCTAGCCAGACCTGCCATTTCAGGTGTGCCCCGAGTTAACCTGGGTGGGCTCTCCCCCCCCCCCCCCCCCACTCTCATACATATATAAAGTTTTTTAAATCCTTTTCCTCCGCCCCTGCTATCGCTATCTTTCTCCCCCTCTGCCCAGCATCTGTTCCTCTCTCTGCCCCCCCTGCCCATTATCTGCCTCTCTCTCTCTGAAACCCCACCTTCCCTGGTCTACCTCCAAGTCGTCGCTGGCAGCGATTCCTGTAAGCAATCTGCACCGGTCCTGCAGACTTCCCTCTATAGTGTCCCTGCCACTAAACAGGAAGTGACATCATCAAGGGCATGACGTGGTAAAGAGAAGCCTGCAGGGATGGCGCAGGTCGCCTACAGGAATTGGTGCGGACGACGGCTCAAAGGTAGATGGGGGGGGGGATAGAGAGAGACGGGCAGCTGCTACAGAGACAGAGAGGAGTGAAGCACTGCCAATGCGGTGCTTTGGGGGCTACTAGAATGGGTGGGCCCAAGGCAAGAATGCACCCGTAGCTATGCCACAGCCCTGGGATGGAGGTCTTTGCAGCATCCTGAATGAACTTTGGCTAACCCCCAGCCCAGGAAGAATATGAATGATAAACTCTCCTTGTAGATGACTTATTAAGATTATACTTCCTATACCTTAGGTGAGGAAGAGCACATTCATTGAACCTGTAACATGTTATTAGATTTAGCAGAGGCACACTCACCTTGCCTCTGCAAACTGAGCGGACACAGTCTGTTGTCTGGCCTGTCTCCAGCCTGAACGCACGACATCGCTTCAGCTCCTGATCCCAGAGTTTCACAGCCCCTCCTTCCTTTGACCTAATATAAGAACCCAAACCTCTGCATCAACTTCAAATGCACTGAAAGGCAAAAATCTTTAAGTTCAATACATGAAAAAATATAATGTGAAAGCTTTTTTATTGGACTAACTTAATACTCTTCTTGACTAATTTTGCTGGAATTAACAGTCCCCTCTTCAGGCTTAAAGACAATGAGTAGATCACAACAATAGATAACGAAGCCCCAACACACTAGTGAATCACACATTACATTGCCATGGTGGTATGAAAAGGCTGGTGAAAAGAAGAGGGGGTGGGGAGGGGGAACTGATAGGTCTGCAGGGTGTAAGTGACAAACTGTAGAACTGTGTGTTTAGTAATGAGTTAAAATCCCTTTCCCTCATGGAGGGTAATTTTCAAAAGCAGATAAAGCAGTGCTTTATGCAAAGCAGGCGTTGAAAAAATTATGTGCATGATATGTGCAGAAAGTTAAGCATATTCAGCCTGCAGACATAGAACTTGAAACAAACTCAACTCAACTGTGGCATTCTTGGGGTGGGAGAGGGGCGCAGTTTGCATTTATGTGTAAATTTGAGCAATTTGTGTATGTGAAAGAGTAGGTATAAATTTAGGTATGTAAATTCCCAGAGCTAATTTTTAAAATGGACGTATATATATATTTTCAGTCTGAATATTCAACAAAGTCCACACACCACCAAAAACTGGAAGAAAGTGGAACATTGCCACAGAAAAAGCTGCAAAAAGGAATCAATGCAAATTTAGATCCCTAATTTTAAAGGTCAAAGTAATTAAGTGAATATCTTAAAACAACTGAGGGCTTTTCTAGAGAGAGAGAGAGAGAGAGAAGAGGAGACCTTGGTAGGAGCACCAGAAGAAAAGTGTATGCAGAAAAGGGAAAAGAGCCTCAAACAGAAGAAAAGTTGGTACTGAGAAAAAACGCATCTAGACAGTGGCGTAGGAAGGGGGGGGGGCGGTGGAGCGGGCCGCCCCGGGTGCACGCCGCTGGGGGGGTGTCGGCTCCGCTGGTTCCCTGCTCTCTCTGCCCTGGAACAGGTTACTTCCTGTTCTGGGGCAGAGAGAGAGCAGGGAACCAGCGGAGCTGACGCAGCTCCCAGCGACGTGCACTCGGGGCGGATCGGCCCTCCCGCCCGTCCCTCACTTTCTATGCCAGTAAGAATGCGCTCCGGAGGGGGGAGGGTGCGCGCGCCGAGGGGTGTGTGTGCTGCGCTGCACTCGGGGGGGGGGAGGGGTGCGCAGCGGCGACCCACCCTGGGTGTCAGCCGCCCTCGCTACGGCACTGCATCTAGAAAATAGTATAAGAAGTAGGGCTGATGCAGACAGAGAAAGAAGCAATGCAGAAATGCCAATTCGGTCGATAACACATACAGGTTATATTATAGTCTAATGAGGTAGGTGTGTATCAGGCACCATGAGGGTTGAAGGGAATGTAGATTGTATATAGCGAATGCTACATACCTGTAGAAGGTATTCTCCGAGGACAGCAGGCTGATTGTTCTCACTGATGGGTGACGTCCACGGCAGCCCCTCCAATCGGAAACTTCTCTAGCAAAGTCCTTTGCTAGTCCTCGCGCGCCCGCGCGCACCGCACATGCGCGGCCGTCTTCCCGCCCGAAACCGGCTCGAGCCGGCCAGTCCACTATGTAGCAAGACAATACACTTCAAGGGAAGACACAACTCCAAAGGGGAGGCGGGCGGGTTTGTGAGAACAATCAGCCTGCTGTCCTCGGAGAATACCTTCTACAGGTATGTAGCATTCGCTTTCTCCGAGGACAAGCAGGCTGCTTGTTCTCACTGATGGGGTATCCCTAGCCCCCAGGCTCACTCAAAACAACAACCATGGTCAATTGGGCCTCGCAATGGCGAGGACATAACTGAGATTGACCTAAAAAATTTACCAACTAACTGAGAGTGCAGCCTGGAACAGAACAAACAGGGCCCTCAGGGGGTGGAGTTGGATCCTAAAGCCCAAACAGGTTCTGAAGAACTGACTGCCCGAACCGACTGTCGCGTCGGGTATCCTGCTGCAGGCAGTAATGAGATGTGAATGTGTGGACAGATGACCACGTCGCAGCTTTGCAAATTTCTTCAATAGAGGCTGACTTCAAGTGGGCTACCGACGCAGCCATGGCTCTAACATTATGAGCCGTGACATGACCCTCGAGCCAGCCCCGCCTGGGCGTAAGTGAAGGAAATGCAATCTGCTAGCCAATTGGAAATGGTGCGTTTCCCTACAGCCACTCCCCTCCTATTGGGATCAAAAGAAACAAACAATTGGGCGGACTGTCTGTGGGGCTGTGTCCGCTCCAGATAGAAGGCCAATGCTCTTTTGCAGTCCAATGTGTGCAGCTGACGTTCAGCAGGGCAGGAATGAGGACGGGGAAAGAATGTTGGCAAGACAATTGACTGGTTCAGATGGAACTCCGACACAACCTTTGGCAGGAACTTAGGGTGAGTGCGGAGGACTACTCTGTTATGATGAAATTTGGTGTAAGGGGCCTGGGCTACCAGGGCCTGAAGCTCACTGACCCTACGAGCTGAAGTAACTGCCACCAAGAAAATGACCTTCCAAGTCAAGTACTTCAGATGGCAGGAATTCAGTGGCTCAAAAGGAGGTTTCATCAGCTGGGTGAGAACGACATTGAGATCCCATGACACTGTAGGAGGCTTGACAGGGGGCTTTGACAAAAGCAAACCTCTCATGAAGCGAACAACTAAAGGCTGTCCCGAGATCGGCTTACCTTCCACACGGTAATGGTATGCACTGATCGCACTAAGGTGAACCCTTACCGAGTTGGTCTTGAGACCAGACTCAGACAAGTGCAGAAGGTATTCAAGCAGGGTCTGTGTAGGACAAGAACGAGGATCTAGGGCCTTGCTGTCACACCAGACGGCAAACCTCCTCCATTGGAAGAAATAACTCCTCTTAGTGGAATCTTTCCTGGAAGCAAGCAAGACGCGGGAGACACCCTCTGACAGACCCAAAGAGGCAAAGTCTACGCCCTCAACATCCAGGCCGTGAGAGCCAGAGACTGGAGGTTGGGATGCAGAAGTGCCCCTTCGTCCTGAGTGATGAGGGTCGGAAAACACTCCAATCTCCACGGTTCTTCGGAGGACAACTCCAGAAGGAGAGGGAACCAGATCTGACGCGGCCAAAAGGGAGCAATCAGAATCATGGTGCCTCAGTCTTGCTTGAGTTTCAACAAAGTCTTCCCCACCAGAGGTATGGGAGGATAAGCATACAGCAGACCCTCCCCCCAGTGCAGGAGGAAGGCATCCGATGCCAGTCTGCCGTGGGCCTGAAGCCTGGAACAGAACTGAGGGACTTTGTGGTTCACTCGAGTTGCAAAGAGATCCACCAAGGGGGTGCCCCACACCTGGAAGATCTGTCGCACCACGCGAGAATTGAGCGACCACTCGTGGGGTTGCATAATCCTGCTCAACCTGTCGGCCAGACTGTTGTTTACGCCTGCCAGGTATGTGGCTTGGAGCATCATGCCGTGACGGCGAGCCCAGAGCCACATGCTGACGGCTTCCTGACACAGGGGGCGAGATCCGGTGCCCCCCTGCTTGTTGACGTAATACATGGCAACCTGGTTGTCTGTCTGAATTTGGATAATTTGGTGGGACAGCCGATCTCTGAAAGCCTTCAGAGCGTTCCAGATCGCTCGCAACTCCAGAAGATTGATCTGCAGATCGCGTTCCTGGAGGGACCAACTTCCTTGGGTGTGAAGCCCATCCACATGAGCTCCCCACCCCAGGAGAGACGCATCCGTTGTCAGCACTTTTTGTGGCTGAGGGATTTGGAAAGGACGTCCCAGAGTCAAATTGGACCAGATTGTCCACCAATACAGGGATTCGAGAAAACTCGTGGACAGGTGGATCACGTCTTCTAGACCCCCAGTAGCCTGATACCACTGGGAGGCTAGGGTCCATTGAGCAGATCTCATGTGAAGGCGGGCCATGGGAGTCACATGAACTGTGGAGGCCATGTGGCCCAGTAATCTCAACATCTGCCGAGCTGTGATCTGCTGAGACGCTCGCACCCGCGAGACGAGGGACAACAAGTTGTTGGCTCTCGTCTCTGGGAGGTAGGCGCGAGCCATCCGAGAATCCAGCAGAGCTCCTATGAATTCGAGTTTCTGCACTGGGAGAAGATGGGACTTTGGATAATTTATCACAAACCCCAGTAGCTCCAGGAGGCGAATAGTCATCTGCATGGACTGCAGGGCTCCTGCCTCAGATGTGTTCTTCACCAGCCAATCGTCGAGATATGGGAACACGTGCACCCCCAGCCTGCGAAGTGCCGCTGCTACCACAGCTAGGCACTTTGTGAACACCCTGGGCGCAGAGGCGAGCCCAAAGGGTAGCACACAGTACTGGAAGTGGCGTGTGCCCAACTGAAATCGCAGATACTGTCTGTGAGCTGGCAGTATCGGGATGTGTGTATAGGCATCCTTCAAGTCCAGAGAGCATAGCCAATCGTTTTGCTGAATCATGGGGAGAAGGGTGCCCAGGGAAAGCATCCTGAACTTTTCTTTTACGAGATATTTGTTCAGGGCCCTTAGGTCTAGGATGGGACGCATCCCCCCTGTTTTCTTTTCCACAAGGAAGTACCTGGAATAGAATCCCAGCCCTTCTTGCCCGGATGGCACGGGCTCGACCGCATTGGCGCTGAGAAGGGCGGAGAGTTCCTCTGCAAGTACCTGCTTGTGCTGGAAGCTGTAAGACTGAGCTCCCGGTGGACAATTTGGAGGTTTTGAGGCCAAATTGAGGGTGTATCCTTGCCGGACTATTTGAAGAACCCACTGGTCGGAGGTTATGAGAGGCCACCTTTGGTGAAAAGCTTTCAACCTCCCCCCGACTGGCAGGTCGCCCGGCACTGACACTTGGATGTCGGCTATGCTCTGCTGGAGCCAGTCAAAAGCTCGCCCCTTGCTTTTGCTGGGGAGCCGCGGGGCCTTGCTGAGGCGCACGCTGCTGACGAGAGCGAGCGCGCTGGGGCTTAGCCTGGGCCGCAGGCTGTCGAGAAGGAGGATTGTACCTACGCTTACCAGAAGCATAGGGAACAGTCTTCCTTCCCCCAAAAAATCTTCTACCTGTAGAGGTAGATGCTGAAGGCTGCCGGCGGGAGAACTTGTCGAATGCGGTGTCCCGCTGGTGGAGATGCTCTACCACCTGTTCGACCTTCTCTCCAAAAATGTTATCCGCACGGCAAGGCGAGTCCGCAATCCGCTGCTGGAGTCTATTCTCCAGGTCGGCGGCACGCAGCCATGAGAGCCTGCGCATCACCACACCTTGAGCAGCGGCCCTGGACGCAACATCAAAGGTGTCATACACCCCTCTGGCCAGGAATTTTCTGCACGCCTTCAGCTGCCTGACCACCTCCTGAAAAGGCTTGGCCTGCTCAGGGGGAAGAGCATCAACCAAGCCCGCCAACTGCCGCACATTGTTCCGCATATGTATGCTCGTGTAGAGCTGGTAAGACTGGATTTTGGCCACGAGCATAGAAGAATGGTAGGCCTTCCTCCCAAAGGAGTCTAAGGTCCTAGGGTCTTTGCCCGGGGGCGCCGAAGCATGCTCCCTAGAACTCTTAGCCTTCTTTAGGGCCAAATCCACAACTCCAGAGTCGTGAGGCAACTGAGTGCGCATCAGCTCTGGGTCCCCATGGATTCGGTACTGGGATTCAATTTTCTTGGGGATGTGGGGATTAGTTAAGGGTTTTGTCCAGTTCGCAAGCAATGTCTTTTTTAGGACATGGTGCAAGGGAACAGTGGACGCTTCCTTAGGTGGAGAAGGATAGTCCAGGAGCTCAAACATTTCAGCCCTGAGCTCGTCCTCCACAACCACCGGGAAGGGGATGGCCGTAGACATCTCCCGGACAAAGGAAGCGAAAGACAGACTCTCAGGAGGAGAAAGCTGCCTTTCAGGAGAGGGAGTAGGATCAGAAGGAAGACCCTCAGACTCCTCGTCCGAGAAATATCTGGGGTCTTCCTCTTCCTCCCACGAGGCCTCACCCTCGGTGTCAGACACAAGTTCACGAACCTGTGTCTGCAACCTCGCCCGGCTCGACTCCGTGGAGCCACGTCCACGATGGGGGCGTCGAGAGGTAGACTCCCTCGCCCGCATCGGCGAAGCTCCCTCCGCCGACGTAGTCGGGGAGCCCTCCTGGGAGGTGGCCGCAGTCGGCACCGCACGCGGTACCGACGTCGGGGACCTCACCCCGGGCGATGGGCCAGCCGGCGCCACGCTCGACGGTACCGGAGGCGCAAGCACCGCCGGTACCGGAGGGGTAGGGCGCAACAGCTCTCCCAGAATCTCTGGGAGAACGGCCCGGAGGCTCTCGTTCAGAGCGGCTGCAGAGAAAGGCAAAGAGGTCGATGCAGGCGTCGACGTCAGAACCTGTTCCGGGCGAGGAGGCTGTTCCGGGCTGTCCAGAGTGGAGCGCATCGACACCTCCTGAACAGAGGGTGAGCGGTCCTCTCGGTGCCGATGCCTGCTGGGTGCCGACTCCCTCGGCGACCCAGAGCTCTCGGTGCCGACGCGGGGAGGCGACCAGTGTCGATGCTTCTTCGACTTCTTCCGAAGCATGTCACCGGAGCTCCCCGGCACCGACGAGGAGGACGTAGAATCCAGCCGTCGCTTCCTCGGGACCGAGGCCGAAGGAGGTCGGTCTCGGGGGGGCTGTACCGCAGGAGCCCTCAGGGTAGGAGGAGACCCACCCGAAGGCTCACCGCCACCAGCAGGGGAATGGACAGCCCTCACCTGCACTCCTGACGATGCACCACCGTCCGACGACATCAGCAGACGAGGTCCCGGTACCACCGACGTCGATGCAGTCACCCGATACCTTGGCGCCGATGCAGAGGCCCGATGCCTCGATGCACTCGATGCAGTGGCGGCCGAGGAAGATGGTCTGGACGCTGACGACGTCGATGCACTCGAAGATCCCGGTGCCGATGCCGACGAAGAGCCCGAGAACAACACGTTCCACTGGGCTAATCTCGCTACCTGAGTCCGCCTTTGAAGCAGGGAACACAGACTACAGTTCTGAGGGCGGTGCTCGGCCCCCAGACACTGAAGACATGACGAGTGTCTATCAGTGAGCGAGATTACCCGGGCGCACTGGGTGCACTTCTTGAAGCCGCTGGAAGGCTTCGATGTCATGGGCGGAAAAATCACGCCGACGAAATCAAAATCCGAAATGACGGAAAAAGAGCACCAAAAAATTTTTTAGGGAGAAAATCTCGACCGAGGCCGAAAAGAGGCCTACCCCGACGACGAAAGAAAACTTATCGGGGCAAAAAGCTGGAAGTATGGGAAGGGGTTGGCCCGAAACCCCGGGGGGGGGGGGGTTTCCGGAGCACTTCCCGACACTTTTAAAGACTTTTCCGAAGAAAAAGAACACGTCAAAATAAATTTGGACGCGCGAGGTCGACTTTCCGGGGCTCGACACGGCGAAACACGACCGTACCGAGTGCGGACAAAAGAAGACTGGCCGGCTCGAGCCGGTTTCGGGCGGGAAGACGGCCGCGCATGCGCGGTGCGCGCGGGCGCGCGAGGACTAGCAAAGGACTTTGCTAGAGAAGTTTCCGATTGGAGGGGCTGCCGTGGACGTCACCCATCAGTGAGAACAAGCAGCCTGCTTGTCCTCGGAGAATGTCCAGTACGATCCTTGGTTATGTTGTGGTGCTGGGTGTGGGGATTTACGGTGGATCGGTGGGGTAAGCCTTTTTGAAGAGGTTGGTTTTTAGTGCTTTCCTGAAGTTTAGATGGTTATGGATTGTTTTCACAGCTTTTGGGAGTCCATTCCATAATTGTGCGCTTATGTAGGAGAAGCAGGATGCGTAAGTTGTTTTGTATTTAAGTCCTTTACAATTTGGGTAATGTAGGTTTAGGCATGATCGTGATAATCAGATTCTGTTTCTGGTTGGTACATCTATGAGGTCTATCATGTATCCTGGGACTACGCCGTAGATGATTTTGTGGACCAGGGTGCAGATTTTGAAGATAATCCTTTCTTTGATTGGGAGCCAGTGCAACTTTTCTCGGAGGGGTTTGGCACTTTCGAATCGAGTTTTACCAAATATCAGCCTGGCTGCTGTGTTTTGGGCGGGTTCTAGAAGAGGGAAAAATTTAACACCCAGACTAAAAGGTATAAGTAAGATGAATAAGAGATAATCTTTTGATATCACAGAAAATTATTATATATAATATTGTGCAGAAAAAATTTTTTACTGAGGAATTTTACTAACAAGGACACAGGGCCTCCCCTGCCAGTAGATGATGGAGATAAAAAAAATTAAATTTCCAATAATATCATTACTGGTATAAGGAGTGGTGTAACTAAGCCACCTGTCAGTGGCCAGTGTACTAATGTCAAAGCCAAAAACACCTGTAGCCACTTGTCATAAAACACCTAGTCACTTGCCAGGGCTACCCCACGGCCACTTAGAGGGTCTATCCCCAGCACAGCTCAGGTCTGCTTGCATCTGCCACTTGTGCTCTACACTAGCACCCTCCTACCACCGACTTGGTCACAACCGCCTCTGGGCGAATCTCCCGCTTTCAAATTATCCCCAGTGATTCCTAGGTTACTGGGGGCCACACTCCCAGTGGTCCCACAGTTCCCAGAAAGCATTCACAGACCCAACACACAAATCACCAGGATTCTTAGTCCAGACAAGCAAAGGCAATAAACTAAAAAATGTTTATTGTTATAAAAATATTGAACAGTATGAAGTTAGTCCAATAAGAAATAATTACCTTATGTGTTTTATTTATATTATTCATTCATTCATTTAATGTATACATTGATTCTATTTAAAAATATTTAGGGCAATTTAGAACAGAATTAGAACCTCAACTCAATATAAAAAGAATGATAAAAGAGGAAACAATAAAGAAAATAAAAGTCAGACAACGCAAAAAACATCAACAATCAAATCAACGCCGTAAGAAAAACCTATGTTTTCATATGTTTGTGTAAAACTAAATGATCAGTTACTGGTCTGACATGCAGTAGACTGCTGTTCTAAAGGAATAGGGCAACCACTGGAAACATGGGAGATTTGTATCTTTCACATCTGATGTCCCATACCCTGGGACACTAAAATGAACTAATACAGCAAACACACTTCATTAAAACGCAATATAGCATCACAGCTTTTAAATTTGGAATATTCTAAAATTTACAAGTGACTTACTTTCCCTCCTCCCACTTATTTATACTTACTTTCCAGTATTTGATGGGCCCACTTCACCAACTAGCCTGAAGTATGTTGCAATAAAAAGTACAAAACACTAATTCATCAATTCTTCCTGCTATACCTAATAAAACCCCAATGCAAATTCTTAATTATCAATAAATCCATTCACATATCAATTAATTGTCCAAATGGCCATTCCTTAAAATTCTTATGGAAGGTGGAATAGACCCTTTTCTATCGTACCTCCAATGGGAGTGAGTTCCAAAGACATGGGCCAGTTCCTATTATTTTCTAAAGAAACAGAATCAGGGGACATGAATCAAAAAAGAATACAGATACACACTTTTTTATTGGATATATTTTCCATGTTAAATTAGAGTCTGATTCAGATATTTATGAGTCACTTCTAGATTGTCCTTGATCTTGGGATTAATAGGGGTAAGAATAATAATATGAGTAGGTCTCATAGACCTCGATACAATAAGAGGGGCATTTTCAATATGACGTCTAAGTCCAACATTGGACATTTTGCTCAAAATGTCCAGAAACCGAATAGCAAATAAAGCCATTTCCGAAACAGCAAAATGTCTTTTTTTGTTTTTTTCAAAAATGGCCACTTACTAGATTTTGTGCTCTGTGCGTTTATCTTTTTGGTCCATTAAAAAAAAAAAGCCATGTGAAAAACGCACAAAATTAAGCCATTGGGATGTAGGAGGAGTCAGCATTCTTAGCAGACTGGCCACAGACATCCCAGCAGAGTACTGGGACACCCTAGGGGGCACTGCAGTGGACTTCATCTAAAAACTCCCAGGCACCCATCTCACTGTTGCTCCCTTATATTGTATAATGAGCCCTCTACAACCCACCAAAAACCTACTGTACCCAACTGTACACCACTACAATAGCTCTTATGGCTGCAGGTGTCACCTATATGTGGATACAGTAGGTTTCTGGTGGGTTTTGGTGGGCTCACACTTTCCACCACAAGTGAAACAGAGTGGATTATGGGCCTGGGTCCCCTCCTCGATAGTGGACTGCACCAACCATTAGGCTACTCCAGGGACCTGCTTGCTGCTCTAATAGGACTGGCTATGACATCTGAGGCTGATATTTACGGTTTCTTTTACATCTTTGGGGGGTCTGGAGGGGGTCAGTGACCACTGGGGGAGTAAGGGAAGTCATTCCTTTTTCATTTAGGGCACTTTTTTGTGGCTTTGTTGTTATTAAAACTAGACAACCCGAATTGCAGATATTACTCGTGTATACCGCAGTCATTCTATTGCGGTATACATGAGTATATTTGTTGTTATTAAAACAGGTCTAGCTCAAAACGTCTTAGTTTTAGTCCTGGACATTTTCATTTTGTTCCATTATGGCTGAAAAACGTCCAAGTCTTAGGAATGCCCAAATCCCACACTTAACTGCCCATTGAGATCTGGACACACTGAGAATGAAATGTATAGCAAAATGTCTGAAAATGGGTTTCAAAAATACTGCTTTGGACATTTGGGTGAGAAAACCACCCAAATGCTGCTTTATGCCACTTTTTCTCTTTTGAAAATAAGCCCCTAAGTAGCAGTTTTATGAGATGTAGGGACTTACGGTCTCTCCTTGCCCCCTGTCACTATGAGGCCATCCCTGAGTGTGGTGTACATGGTGAACACAGGCCCATTATGAGCTTTGGCCACGATCCTGGACAAGATGTGATCTTTCCAGACAAACACGTCTCCGCTGATAGTACCCGTGAAGGTCAAATTATTCTGAAACAGGGGGGAAAGAGCAGAGTCAACACATGCTTGCAGATAAGCCCAAGAACAAGAAAAGCAGCAAAAGACATAAGTTTTATGCATGGTTACTATTACCATTACATCATTTCTTATATCTCACAAACTTCCCAATCAGAGATTCAGTGTGGGCCACAATATTAAGAAGCTGTGCATACCCAGGAATATTAAAAAATAGTTAATTCTAATCAAAATAAGCTAGTTATTAGATATTACAAATGTAGAACCTTTTTTTTACCAAACCACGCTAGCAATTCTTGGCCCTATAATGCAAACAAAGCCCATTCACTTTGAATGGGCCTTGTCTGCACAGCCATGCAAGAATCGCTAGCCCGGTTTGGTAAAAGAGGCCCAAAGTATAAAAAAAAAATGTAAACAATTTCCGAAATAGTCCATAATGCGTCAGTTTCCAAAGCTTCAAAGGTAGCTTGATTCCACCATTTGGCTGCCATAAATTGAAATGTATTCATAAAAATGATTTTATACTTAACATGTGCCGGGCTAGGACACATGTTCTAAATATCGCCTGGCTGTACCCAATCTATTATGATTACACAATAAAATTATTCATGTAATCTGAGAGTTGCCCCCTCTGGTGACATCATCAACACACCAGTGACTAAACATTAACGCAAACCTCCCTGCAAGCATGCAGCCGAAAGGGTGTGACCAAAGGGGAACACCCTTTAATGCCCTGCCATTATTTTCATCTGAATTTACTACAGGGAAGAGGAAGATCAGATCTAAGATTGGTACTGAGAGCCTGATGATCTGCGTGAGCAATTCTGACAGTATACAAAGTCCACACATGGATCAAAGCTAAAGTAAATATTTAGCTTGTGTTCAGAAATACACAATTTCTATCTAAAATATTATTAATCCATTCCCCGCACCAATATAAAACATCTGTATGTGGTGTAGGTGGCATTGATCAGTTCTGTTGGGTACCTACAGCTCCAAAGGCTATGGAGAGCATTGTCTGCATACGGGCATCCTCAATGGAGCTCAGCATTCCTTTCTTACTGAGCAGAGCCCTTCCCGCTAGGGTCCAGAACCTCACATGCTTTACACCCACTGACACAAACTGGGTGTCTGAATCCGGTCTGAATTCTGCCACAAAAATGCGCTGACAGTGGCCAACTCTGCTGGCAATTTTGGCACCTGGAAACAAACATAAGAAAGGATATCCATTTTAGGTTAAATCTACAAATTCAAAGTTAGCTCTTTACTAGCATGGGTACAGTAGCTGTGCTATGATTCCTAGTTTCACTGTTTCACTTTATGTGAGGCGTGAGGAGGTGAGCAGCAGTTTTCCTCCTGCATTTTTGGGCTTCCAGCTCATTCTGACACTTAACCCTCAATGCCTTGGGAGAAGGCAATGACAACCCACTCTTGTATCATGCCGAGTAAACCACATGGAGTGAGTTTCTTACTGTGTGGTCGGCAAGAACCAAGGGCCCATTTGGATATGGCGCTCATTCTGAACCAGGGCTGAGATTATGGGCTCTAAATGTGGCCATCTGGTGTCACTGGTGCATGATGGTTAGGACTCCCTCTCTCCCCCACCCCAGGAGCCATGAACACTGGTTCCATAGTATTCTCAGCCCTAGCCTTCCCTACAAAACGGAAATCTGAGCTGAGAATCAAACCCAGCACCTCTACATGACAATTTGCAGTGAAAAATCCCTGCTGCACACATGGATGGACAAGATGTCTTCAGATAACCAGCTTCATTACCTGATGCAGTCTTATAATAGCATGAAATGTACAAATTGAACCCCACATATGTTTGATTGGTTTCTTAAATGTATTTTCTACATAGTAAAGGGATATTTCCAGGGTTTTTACAGATCACACTTTTGTCCTCCATCCACTATTTATTTATTTATTACATTTGTATCCCACATTATCCCACCTCTTTGCAGGCTCAATGTGGCTTACAATATATCGTGGGTAGTGGAAATGAAAGGAAAGTTGACATTTAGTGTTACAGAAGTGTTTTGGGTTGCATGGTAATAGAAAACATGATAATGATATAATGTATGGCGTTCTTGACATTGCTTGCTAGATATATGTGGGGATTTCACATGTTTTGGTCTTTGTGGTATGTCTTGTCGAAAAGATGGGTCTTCAGCAGTTTGCAGAAGTTGGTCAGTTCATAGGTCGCTTTTAGGTTACGTGGCAATGCGTTCCAGAATTATAATAGGGAGGAAATTCTATAAAGAGCACCAAATGTTTGGTGCCTAAATGCAGCGTGCTGGGTGCAAATTCTATAATGGCATCTGGTAGCAATATATCCAGGAATTTTTCACATGGGGTATGTCTCCCGCCACCCCTCCCTCATCTATACCTTCAAATCACCTCCACTCCAGTCTTGCCCGGGCAGAGACACTCATAGGCTGCCTGCGCCTGGACTTTCTCGCACTCTGAACCATCCCTCCCTTCACAAAATAGGGAAGTCACATCAGAAGGGGCTGGACGGTTCAGAGAGAGAGAAAATCCCAGTGCAGGCAGCCTATGGGTGCCATTGCCCGGGTGAAGAATGGAGCAGAGGTGATTTGAAGGCATGGGGTGGGGGTGGGGGTGGGATTGCAGAGCTTTGCCAGGAAGGGAAGTGAGAGATATCAGACAGTTTATCTTCATTCTCCCTCCTGCCCTCCACGGTGGAGAATATACATAAACAGTCTGACAGGGGGTGTACACGCAACACACACACCTTGAATGGATATGCAAATAGCATCTGGGTGCCCAGAGTCTGTTACAGAATGCTAGTTTAAGTCAGCATTTAGACACCTACATTTAGGAAAGACTACTTACACCATGTCAATAGCAGGTGTAAACGTGCAACCCTAAATATAGCACTTCAGTGTGTAAATGACAGTACTCTATAACCTCTGTGCATAAAATGTTGCCACACCCATGCCCCCTCCTATAAATGCCCCCTTGCATTTTTTATGCTATGTGACTTGCACGCTTACATTACCGAATACCGCTGAGCACATAGCACTTACATGAATTTTGCATTCATAAAACATAAGTGCTCGTATTCTATAGTTTTAGCATGCAAATGAAACTTACATTTAGGTGCTAAGATTACAGAATTAGGGTTTAGTAGAGCACAGATCTCTAATTAGATAATGAATGGCATCAAAGACAAAACTTTTAAATGGCTGCATGTGAGTTGATGTGTCAAGTGATACTTAGATGGCAATTCCGGCTCTGAAGAACTAAGGGCAAACTTGTAAGGTCTATATGCCGTATCCAATTTAGGATGGTCTGGAGAGGGCAGCAACTTTGGTAATTGGAATGTGAGGACAGTGCTGAGCAGACTTTTAGTCTGTGTCCTGCAAATTACAAGATGGATTTGGATAGGCTGGCGTGGGCTTCTATGGCATCTCCAGTAGATGAAACCTAAGGACAGTGCTGGGTGGACTTCCACGGTCTATGTACCAGAAACGCCAAAAGACAGACAATTATCAAGTATTTTATATCACATTCATTGTTAGTTTAATCATGAATTGATAATGAGCGTGACTATGGGCAGGCTCGATGGACCATTCAGGTCTTTATCTGCCGTTATTACTGAAGGGGTCTTTTACTAAGGTGCGTTCACATTTTTAGCGCAGACTAAAAATAGGCGCGCACTAGAGACGCCAGTGCATTTCTATGGGCGTCTCTAACGTTTAGAACATGTTAAAAACGTGAGCGGGCCTTAGTAAAAGACCCCCTATGTTACTCTGTATGTTTATGTTAGTCTGCAATGGCAGCCACAAATGTACAAACTTATCTATCCTCAGTGGCAGAAAACCAGAGAAAGTGTCAGTCTGGGCAGAGTAGATAGACTGTCATTTACTACGCTACATGTTAGAACCAGGGGTGTAGCTAGACTTCAGCGGGAGGGGGGTCCAGAGCCCGAGGTGAGGGGGCCCATTTTAGCCCCCCCCCCGGCGCCGCCGCCCCCGCCATTGCCGACCCCCCCCCCCGCGCCGCCGCCAACTTTGATGACCCCTGCCGACGACCCTCTCAATCCCCCTCCCGCCACCAACCCTCCCCTGCTGTCGCAGTGGGCTACCTTTGCTGGCGGGGGACCCCAATCCCCGCCAGCCGAGGAGGTCCACTTCTTCCCATGAAGGCTTCATTCTGTTTCTGACGTCCTGCATGTTGTACGTGCAGGACAAACGAACAACAGTGGATCCAATAAGAGTCCTCTCACAGTGGGCGTCTCTCAGAACAAGGTCTTTATTCAAAACAATCAAACAACCCGACACGTGACGTGTTTTGGCCAAAAAAGGCCTGCGTCAGGGGTCTATTGATCCTTTATATGAAATACCTTGGGAATCAGATGGCTCTCAGTAAATAAATTGTTAACAGAGATATCAAAAGAGAACCAATAGCAGATACAGCAGGTCATGAGGTACCAACATGTCCCTGGGCTGCATTTTCGTAGGGCGGGAAGAAGAGGACCTCCTCGGCTGGCGGGGATTGGGGTCCCCCGCCAGCAAAAGTAGCCCACGGTGATGGCGGGGGAGGGTTGGCGGCAGGAGGGGGGGGGTCGAAAGGGTCGTTGACAGGGGTCCAGGCCCCCCCAGGCCCCACGAAGCTACGCCACTGGTTAGAACCTCATGCTCTGTAAACAAATACTTTCCTACCTTCCTGCCACTTCCAGATGGTAATGGTATGCTCCTTGTCCAACCCGACAGACAGCAGGAGTTTGCCAGTGGCACTAAAACTGACTGAGCAAACCCCCTTTGAGTGGTAGCACCTCAGCACTGCAAGAGTCTGTTTGTTCATTGCATCCCACACATGGATAGAAGGAGCTGTTGCTGAAATTGTAAAGTGGAAGAGAAATTATATGAAATATATGAAGAGAACACTAAGGGATTAAAAAAAAAATCAAAGGCTGCAAAAGCTTCTGACTTTCCAAGACTCATTGTAAGCGTGATTACGAAGGGCTTTTTTGAAAAAGGAAAATCCCATGCTAAAAGCATCCTGCCTCTTCTCATGGTGTCACTATAGCAAAAATCATTGTCAAAACTCTAAACCCAGCGCTATACACATTGAGGGGGTCTTTTAACTAAGGGGTCCTTTTACTAAGCCACAGTAAAAAGTGGTTTGTGATAGTGTAGGTACGGATTTTTGGCGCGCGCAGAAATATTTATCAGCGCACGTACCAAAAATGCTTCCCCCCCTCCCGAAAATGGATGTGCGGCAAAATCAAAATTGCTGCACGTCCATTTTGGGTGTCTGAACTTACTGCCTGCCATAGACTTAGCGGTAAGGACCTGCATGCATCTGCTATGGGAATCCGAAAAAAATTATTTTTCAGGATGCATGTAGTGGACGCACACCAAAAATGAGATTACCGCAAAAGGCATGCAGTAGTCAGGCGGTAAGTCAGTTTTGGTGGACGTTGGGCACGCGTAGAGCCTACCGCGGCTTAATAAAAGGGGCCCTAAGTGCGCTAGTATTTTTAGCTGGTGCTAAATGCTGAGATGTCCATTATATTCCTATGGACGTCTCAGAACGTGGACAAACTTTGTCCCTATGTCATTTTCTACTTTGAAGTCTGTTAATGAACTGGACTGTTATTTATGTCTGAGTGATGCAGACGATGATATTTTGAATTTTTGGAAAAAACAAGCAAACATGCTGGCCACAACTAGCAAAATTTGCATGGGGGATGCTGTACATTCTACTACCAGCACATCTTTTAAGAAGACATCTTTTATTGCAGGAGGGACTGTGAAAGACAGGAGAGCTAGACAGTGCTTCATAGGGTGTATTTCTCCCCTTTACAGCATACAGAACAGGTTGTACTTTGTATCCCTGGACATTTTAACAGGGTGGATTAAGATTCCTTGGGGTAGTAGAAATTAGATATTGTTGGGGTTGGAAGGGTACAGGGTGGTGAGAAGGATTATTATAGCTGCTCACTGTTATTATTGTTTTCTATTTGTAATTTATAAACAATAGTTGCACAGCATATTATTCCTTTTTATGCTTTAATAAAAAGATTTAAATATAAAATCATAATTGTTTGAGGCTTCTGCAGATGAGGACAGAGCCCATAGGGACGGAGACAGGGCCTGCAGGGATGGGGCCGGGACAATCTTTGTCCCCGTGTCATTCTCTATACCTGTTGCACTGTTTATAGAATAGCACTCTGCGTTGATTTTTTTTTTCCGGTGCTAAAATCTCGGTCCCATTTATAGAATGCCCTCCTTTATGTCCATGGATACAAATGTTGCTTTGTCAGTAGCAGACATTAAAAGCACAGGGTGACATCCATCTGTTTGTAATCTGAGTCACAGATACTGGTAAAGGCAGTGAGGCTTGTGTACCAGTGTTTATATTTTACCAGGGTGATGACCAATGACGTGGTCTGGAAATATAAGACCACACCCGTATCAAATGAGGACCATTATATTTATTACTGTCCTGGGTTTTATGCTGCTTCACAGTGCCACAAAGACTACTGTTTGTATTTTTCATGGCCTACTTTTGGGTGTGGTGTCTTTGTTCCCCGTTCTCTGTGGTTCTGTTGGGGAGTTTTGTGTTTTTGTGAACAGACTTCTAGAACAGCAAGAGTGTAAACTGTGGTGAACACATCTGGCTCCATCTTTTTTTTTTTCAGGATAGGCTGAACCGGTTCTGATTTCACATCATTGCATGCGTGAACTTGTAGCACTGCTTATCTTAATGAGATTATGTCCTTGAAATCATAGGAAGGAACCAGAATGGGCTCAACCTGTCCTGAAACATGGAACCAATCTGACCAGAAGTAGAGACCATCAAACCCCCCAAAAACAGGATACTCGAACCAGACACTTAGAGGAACAACTATGGTCCTTTTACTAAGGAAAAATGGCTTGTGGTAGTGTAGGTGTGGGTTTTGGGAATGCACAGACTCATTTTTCAGAGCACCAGTAAAAAAGGCCTTTTTAAAAATTTTGCCGAAAATGGACATGTGGCAAAATAAAAATTGCCATGCGTCCATTTTTGGTCTGAGACCTTACTGCAGCCATTAACCGAGTGGAAAAGTCTCACGGGGTAACCAGGCGGTAATGATCTACACGCACCAAATGCCACTTGGTCCGTGTCCGATACGCGCAGCAGAAAATAAAAATTATTTTTTTGGCTGAGTGTATCGGACGCATGCCAAAAATGAAATTACTGAAAGAGCCATGCGGTAGCTGTGCGGTAACTCCATTTTGGCGCGTTGGGTGCACATAGACACTTACGCAGCTTAGTGAAAGGGTCCCTATGAAACTTTACTATATCCAAGGTGAAGAAGCAATACAATGGCTGGCTGATGCTCACATCAACTCATAATAAAAGTGCTGCCCCAGCTATCCTTCATAAAAATATGAATTCCATGGCTGAAATGACATTTTTTTACCTATGTGAAGAAAATGAAATGCAAAGTCCAGAATGTTTTCTTTCCTGAATTTGATACTATCATTAGTTGGTGCTGTTGAACAATTATATTTATATTTCCAAAACTCTTCTCATCTTGTTGGGTAGACTGGATGGACCGTACACAGGGCCGTGCCTAGGGTCTCTGGCGCCCCCCTGCAGCCTATCAGTTGGCGCCCCCCCTGCAAATGCTCGCTCACCACTTGCCACACTGACAGGAATTGTCAGCAATATTCTTAGAAACAAATTGCTATATATTGCAAAATAAGATAGCAGATGTAAATTCTCAAAGTGGACATATTCCAAACACTAAAATGAAAATAAAATGATTTTTTTTCTACCTTTGTTGTCTGGTGACTTTCTTTTTCTGATCATGCTGGCCCAGTATCTGATTCTGCTGCTATCTGTCCTCTTAACTCCGTTTCCAGGGCTTCCTTTCCATTTATTTCTTTCCTTTCCTCCTTTCTTCTTCATTTCTGGTCCTCAGCTTCTGCCTATTTTCTTCATCCATGTGCAGTTTTTCTCCTCTCTTCCTTTTCCCTCATTTCATCTCCTTCATCTCTCTTCCCTCCCCTCTATGTCCAGCAATTTCTCCTCTCTCCCATCCATGCTCCTCTGTCCCCTGCCCCCTCCATTCATCCCTATCCAGCAATTCCCCTCTCTCCCTGAGCCCTGCCCTGCAATCCATATCCATCCATCCCCTCCATTCATCCCTATCCAGCAATTCCCCTCTCCCTGAGCCCTGCCCTCCCAATCCATGCCCATCCATGCTCCTCTGTCCCCTGCCCCATCCATTCATCCCTATCCAGCAATTCCCCTCTCTCCCTGAGCCCTGCCCTCCCAATCCATGCCCATCCATGCTCCTCTGTCCCCTGCCCCATCCATTCATCCCTATCCAGCAATTCCCCTCTCTCCCTGAGCCCTGCCCTCCCAATCCATGCTCCTCTGTCCCCTGCCCCCTCCATTCATCCCTTTCCAGCAATTCCCCTCTCTCCCTGAGCCCTGCCCTCCCAATCCATGCTCCTCTGTCCCCTGCCCCCTCCATTCATCCCTATCCAGCAATTCCCCTCTCTCCCTGAGCCCTGCCCTCCCAATCCATGCCCATCCATGCTCCTCTGTCCCCTGCCCCCTCCATTCATCCCTTTCCAGCAATTCCCCTCTCTCCCTGAGTAACGTAGGAGTGAGGCTGGGTCAAATTCCTCTTTGCCTTTCTGTTTCATCAGCTCTTATTTTCCTTTCCTTACTCTCCCCTCCTTCGTTCCTCCGAGTCTAGCTTGTTCTCTTCCCATCCCCCCCCTCCCCCCACAGAAATTTCCTCCTTGTCTTGTCTTTCTTTTCCCCAGCTGGCCTGGTTGGTTCCACGTTCCAGTTCCCCCAACTGCAGCCTCAATGTAACTTTTTCTTTATCAATATTACAATTAACAACAAGTGTAGGCCAGCCAGCCATAATGAAACGTTAAGGCAAAACCGTCCTTACCAATGCCAATGATGTCCTGACCTTGTCCACCACTCTCTCTAAAAAAACAAAACAAAATGAATGCCGATGCGGCGGACTTGCGGAGCGCTGCAGGAGCGGGCAGCAGCAGCAGCTAATCATCCAGTGATCCAGCAGTGGCGCCGGCTCTCCTCTCTCAGCAGTCAGTGCACTCAACGCGTCGTCATCCTTCGGAGTCGGACTGCCTGCAAGGCTCCAGGCGCGATGACGTCACGCCGTGCGTCACGCTGGGGCGGTGCTAACAGCCTAAACAGACGAACGACGCAGCGCACGGGAAGGCAGAAGCCAGAGCGAGCCAGCAGCGCATGCGCATATAGGCGCCAACGCGAGAGAGGTTTGTAATGTGTTTTTTAATTTTATTAAACACAACACTGACTCGGCAGGCGGTGGCGGCGGCGGCGCCCTTGAACATGAGGCGCCCCCCTGCCATGCTTACCCCGCTTACCAGGTTAGCACGGCCCTGACCGTACAGGTCTTTTTCTGCCGTCACCTACTATGTTACTATTAGGCATATTTTCAAGGCACTTAGCCTTCCAAAGTTCCATAGGTTTCTATGGAACTTTAGAAGGCTAAGTGCATTGAAAATATGCCTCAAAGTTACTTATATTCTGCTTTTATTTCAGCAATTCAAAGCAGATTACAAAAGATAACACATTTTGGGCAGACTGGATGGACCGTGCATGTCTTTTTCTGCCGTCATCTACTATGTTACTATGTAAGTACAAAATCCAAAACAAATGGCAAGCTATTCTTATAATAAACAAAACAAATTCAAACACACTTAAGTTCCCCTCTCTTACATAAAAGATAGGAGGAAAAAACTTCAGAGCCAAACCTTTCACTTATTCATGTAACTAGGGTTTATTTGCAGTGACTTCATCTGCTTACAAACCTCCTAAGTTCTGCAAGAGTGCTCTGTGCAATGAAAATGAAAACAGCTAAATCAAAATTTAAGTGCAAAAAGTAAGACCTGTGCTGACATCTGTAGCTGATCCTACCAATGATGGCCAGAGTTTTGCTTAATGCTGCCTCAGGGTACACAGGACCAATATATCTTTCACTCGCACTCTCACATTCAGTGTCACTCATGCTGTTTTACCTTGTTCACCACACTTGGCGACAATAAAGTCATCCAAGCGATATGAAGACCTTATTTTAGAGCCCCTGATATAGCCCTTGTGGGCGAAACACAGTCTGTGTCAGGCACCTATTTTACAATAACGTCTGAATTACGCTATTGACGTATCTGCTTTGTTTGTTTCCACGTTGGATCTTCGTTTGCCTTGCTGTTTTTTGGTACACAAAAGCGAGTGCACCGTTTCCATGTGCCTACTCTTTTCTGCAGGATAAGCACACATTATCCATGGAAAATGCTTTATAAAAGTATCCTCTTTGTTTAATCAGTTAAACAATTCCAGAAATAGTATAGTATTTGATTTGAGAATAGCTAGTTACAATAAAACACTGCTTGTAAATGTTGCATGTTGAACACCTATGGCTAATACAAATAATGTTATAGTGGCCCTTCAGCACCAGCACTGCTTACAGGTCTGCAGGCATTTGCCAGGTCTGGTCACTTACTGTCAGTCAATCATCCTCTTCCATCTTCTCTCTCTGCACCATTTAACCCCAACTGATTTATTAGCTTTTGAGTTTCCAAAGCAGGAGATAAAACCATTGCAAGCATGTTTTACACATTTTGGCACTTACATTGCTCAAAAGCTATTTCCCCCCTCTCCAAACTCTTTGTATCATTCGTCCTTTACATCATCTAATAGTTTCCCTTACCTGACATGTCTGCTGAGTCTCCTGCAATCGAAAAGCACAGAGAGAATTAGACCAGTGCTCAGGGAAGCATAAATCAATTTAAGCAATTGTGGAGATTATGTCTCATGATGTATTCATATTGTGACATATTTATTATACTCCATCTTGGGTCTAGTCACAGAAGGGTAGAAAATACCATTAAAAAAATACAAGTTGGGGCCACAGTGGCACTTGAAAGATGAATCTGTTTTTATAATGATCCTTTTAAATGCACGGGGTTGATAAAATTTTTGAAAACCTGAATACCAAAAACAATTATTTAATTATCTATTCATATCATTCTATAACATGCTTTTCCAGAAAAAAGTTCAAACTGAGGCACAAAAGTGACAATCACAATAATATTTAATCCCCTTAAAGAATAAATGATTCTACCTACCCAACCACCCACCAAACCCCATTGTCTTAAGACCTCCAGCGCCCCATACACACCCACTCATGAAAACTGGACCTAATTGCATAAGCCAATAGATTTACTGAAAAGCAGCATAAATGTGTTTATGTGTTTTAGTAACACAGGCATGAGAAAAGCTCTTGATCAAAATCAAACTCTAAAAAGTAACATTTTGCAAAGAGTTAATCCACAGAGCAGAACATATTAAATCTTTCGGATACGAAATTTGAAAAGACAAATTTTATGAAGGTATTTTAGCGGCATTACCAGGTGTAGATTGTACACGTGTAAATGGCAGTTTTGGTAAACTGCTATTTACATGTGGAGATCCACATTAGACAGAGATTTCAAATGGGCCGCATACATTCCACATTTTACAAAGGGGCCACACCTTCTGGGGCGGATTGACCATTCAGGCAACCGGGCAGTGCTCGAGGGCCCAGAGGCTCTGCCGGGATGCCCGCCACACTCTACAGCCCTCCCCGGTCCTACTTTTAAAGGTGCGCTGCTGGTGATCTAGTGGCCTCTGTGGGGGGGGGGGGGGGGGGGAGGGAGCATGTTCTTTCCTGCCCACTGTGCTGTCGCTATTCCTCCTGCCTGGCACAGCTGTATTTTAAAAATGGTGGCCGAGACTCCCTGCAGAAGTCTCGTGAGACTGTTGAGACCTGCGAGACTAACACGGAAAGTCTCAGCTGCCATTTTGAAAACACAGCGGCGCCAGCAGGTGGGGGAATATTGACAGTGCAGTGGGCAGGAAAGAACATGCTCCCCCCTCACCTAGGAGAGACCAGTAGACCACCAGCGCCCTTAAGGTGAGATCAGGGCAGTGGGGACATTGGCTGTGGCAGTCAGGGGCGTAGCCAGACACACAATTTTGGGTGGGCCTGGGTCCAAGATGAATAGGCAGAAGAGCCCCACCCCATCCCACAGGTAATTTGGTCTCTCCTTCTCTCACCTGCATGCCATATGGTCTCTCAAACATCTCCCCTCTCCCCCATACCTTTTCAATAGCAGATTTCCACCAGTAGCAAGCAGAAACATATACACACTGCTCATGTTAGCCACACAGCCTTCCCATGATGCAACTTCCTGTTTTTGCATAGGCAGGAACACGTCAGAGGGAAGGCTGTGGGGCCGGTGCGAGAAGTATGTATCGGTCACTGCTTGCTGCAGGCGAAGATCTGCTATTTACAAGGTATGCAGGAGGTACAGTTGTTGGGACATTTTGGCTGGTGGGGCTTGGGGATACCTGCCAGCCACATCATAGGTGTGCTGCTACTGGATGGGCCTGGGGCCCACCCTTGGCTACACCACTGGTGGCAGTAGGGTGTGTGTGTGTGTTGGACAGCGGCCGGACTGGGGGCCCAGACCATCTTCAGTGCCTGGGGCCTCAGACCACTCTCAGTCTACCTCTGCACACATTTATGGAAAAAATATAATTTCAGACACAAGGGATTAAGGGAGTAATTCTCCTCAAAGCCTCATTGTTTATTTTCATCTCTAAAAAGAAGTACATTTGAAGCCTACCTACTTAATTGGTGGAACTTATGCATTTACAGGAACTTTATTTTACCACTACATCACTTTGTATTTGTTCTCACCGGAGTCTGCATACGCCACTCCGGTACTATGTAAGCCACACTGAGCCTACAAATAGGTGGGAAAATGTGGGATACAAATGTAACAAATAAATAAATAAATTTAGGTTTGTAAAATGGGACAGTAAATCATGGAAGCCCGCATTGTTTACACATGGAAGTTGTGAAATCTGTTTGTCTTGTTTACTTCTCCCACATGTATGTTTATACATTATCATCACAACATTACAATCTTTTATTATCACAAACACAGCAGCAGCACCATCATGCTAATTATTACAGTAAGGCTGACCACGTCCTTCAGGTCTATGTAATGAAGGGCAAAATTCCCAGGTATATACTACTGCAATAAATTAAGAGCACCTGGAAACACTTGAGGGTTAACCCCTAATGCAATTTCCATAATACATAAACAATTATCACTTCTTCAACAGTTGATCAGATAACGCTGTTCTAGAGATGTTAGAAGTGGTTACAATCTCTTAAATACCCCCACTCCCCCTGATTATGTAACTCCTTTGAGCTTTAAGACCTTCTAATGGAAATCACCCAATAAGGGCACAATTCTATAACTGGACGCTTCTATTTAGGGGCCCTGAGGACGTGTGGTGAGAGCCCATTCTAGAATGGCATCTGAGAACCAAGATTTTGTTCTAGAATACTACTGTAATTCGGTATCGGTGCATCTTTTATTTCGACCTGGTGTAACTGAGGGCACTTCAGTGCAGCAGGGTTGTGTGTAATTTACACTATTCTGTGGAAGGGTTGCCCATTGCCTGATTATGCTCCACCCATGTGTATAACCTCTTTGCATTTATGCACTATGCCACTTATCCATGCCCTTACAGAACAGAGTTTAGGCACCTTGCTAGCACTGTCCTGGGTAAGTGTATACTTATGCACATAAATTCTAGTATTCTATACATTTAAACATGCCAGGGGCACGTAAATGCAGGCAACAGTTATAGAAATGCCCTTTATGTGTAAAGGAACAAGAGCATCTAACTAACAGGCAACTGTCCCCTGAACACTGCCTGTGAGAGAGTGAGTGGTACAAGGCAGGGCTTCCTTAGGAACATTCCCTCACTGAAGTGGAGACACCTTAAGAATAGATAGAAGAATAGACCCTACCTGTCCCTCCAACTACCACCCCATCTCCCTCCTACCCTTCCTCTCCAAAATACTTGAGCACGCCGTTCACAGCCGCTGCCTTGATTTTCTCTCCTCTCAGGCCATCCTCGATCCGCTTCAATCTGGTTTTCGCCCTCTACACTCAACAGAAACAGCACTCTCTAAAGTCTGCAATGACCTGTTCCTTGCCAAATCCAGAGGCCACTACTCCATCCTCATCCTCCTCGATCTATCTGCCGCTTTTGACATTGTCAATCATGACTTACTTCTTGCCACACTGTCCTCATTTGGGTTCCAGGGCTCTGTCCTCTCCTGGTTCACCTCCTATCTCTCCCACCGTACCTTCAGAGTACACTCTCATGGATCCTCCTCCACCCCCATCCCGCTTTCTGTTGGAGTTCCCCAGGGATCTGTCCTTGGACCCCTTCTTTTTTCAATTTACACCTCTTCCCTGGGTTCACTGATCTCATCCCATGGTTTCCAGTATCATCTTTACGCTGACGACATCCAGCTGTATCTCTCCACGCCAGACATCACCGTGGAGACCCAGGCTAAGGTATCGGCCTGCTTATCTGACATTGCTGCATGGATGTCCAACCGCCACCTGAAACTGAACATGGCCAAGACCGAGCTTATCGTCTTCCCACCAAAACCCACTTCTCCTCTTCCTCCACTCTCGATCTCAGTTGATAACACACTCATCCGCCCGGTCTCATCTGCCCGCAACCTCGGAGTCATCTTCAACTCCTCCCTCTCCTTCTCTGCGCATATCCAGCAGACAGCCAAGACCTGTCGCTTCTTCCTCTTTAACATCAGCAAAATTCGCCCCTTCCTCTCTGAGCACACCACCCGAACTCTCATCCACGCTCTCATTACCTCTCGCCTTGACTACTGCAACCTACTCCTCACTGGCCTCCCACTTAACCACCTATCCCCCCTTCAATCCGTTCAGAACTCTGCTGCACGTCTTATATTCCGCCAGAACCGATATACTCATATCACCCCTCTCCTTAGGTCACTTCACTGGCTTCCGATCAGATACCGCATTCAGTTCAAGCTTCTCCTTCTTACCTACAAATGCACTCAGTATGCAGCCCCTCATTACCTCTCTACCCTCATCTCCCCTTACGTTCCCGCCCGAAACCTCCACTCACAGGACAAATCCCTCCTCTACCACCGCCAACTCCAGGCTCCGCCCATTCTGCCTCGCCTTACCCTATGCTTGGAATAAACTTCCTGAGCCCCTACGCCAAGCCCCCTCCCTACCCATCTTCAAATCCTTACTCAAAGCCCACCTCTTCAATGTTGCTTTCAGCACCTAACCTCTATACCTTTCAGGAAATCTAGACTGCCCCAATTTGATGACTCCTACTTGACTAACTGTACATTTGTCCTTTAGATTGTAAGCTCTTTGAGCAGGGACTGTCCTTCTATGTTGAATTGTACAGTGCTGCGTAACCCTAGTAGCGCTTTAGAAATGTCAAATAGTAGTAGTAGTAGATATGTTAGTTTGTCTGGCCAGGAGGGCGGGGCTCAAGCACAGAGCAGGAAGTTAAAAGCCCTCTGGCAGAACAGGATGGGGAGGTCCTGAACAAGGATCTTCCAGTTCCTAAGGTGTTCTGGCTTGGCTGCAGTACCTGAGGGAAGAGGCCCTAGCTCAGATTCCTATGCCCTGTTGTAAGAAGCCTTATGTCTATGCTTCCAGGGATTTTGTGAGAGATTAACTGGAGACTGCCAAGGTAGGTCAGTTATCGCTTGGCTATTGGAACTGTGATTATGCTAGAGAAGCTTACTATATATTGAAGTGTATAGCCATGTTAGGAACAGGCTACTGAAAATGGGATTCTGCTTGAAGAGACTGTGAGGAAAAAGGGCTGATTATTGCCCTTGTGTACATAAATAAAGTGCTTTCACTTTTACCTTTTATGAGGTCCTACAGCCGCTACTACACTGTACTGTTTTGGGATCTTGCCAGATGCTTGTGACCTGGATTGGCCACTGTTGGAAACATAGGAGCCAACTTTTCAAAATAATTGGGGGTGCTGAATGAACGCAACCTAATATTCTCCTGCCACCATCAAAAAAGAAATAGTCTTAAACTACATTCACCTTTCTTTTGTTTTTTTTGAAATATATTTTATTGCAACAGTTAGATAAAACAATAACAACAGAGCAATACCAAATCGAACATGAATGGTGTGCAAAATGAGTCTACTGTCTAAGTAGTTGCAGGGTACAAGTGTAAAAAACTTGTGCCACAGCATTTCTTATCACCAGCTGTGTGAGAAAGTGGGACTGCTGTGCTGATAGATCCTAAGTTCAAAACAGGCCATTTCTCTCATATTGACAAACCATAGCTGCAGATAGTTGTGGTGAATCTTCTGCCACCCAATAGGACAGAATCAATTTCTTGATGAGCAAAAGAGCATTATAAAGGAAATGGCACTGTGAGGCCAAGATGCCCTGCTCCACCAAAAGTAAAGAGTCGTAGTCCCACTTGGGGAAGAACTGGATAACTCATGCTAACACCAACAGTCTTGCCAAACCTGAAACAATATGTTATCAAAATCTCAGAACCTAACAAACAGATCCCTATTCAGACATGTGGCCTTGCAGTCACACATGCAGAACACAGATAGCCCCTCTTCAAATTCTTCAAAAATTAACCTGAAATCCTAAGAAGCTAAACTCTGCATGTAGCACAATACCAGAAAAACAGAAAGAAACACATTGCTATACATTGCAAAATAAGACAGCAGATGTAAATTCTCAAATTGGACATATTCCAGACACTAAAATGAAAATAAAATGATTTTTTCTACCTTTGACTTTGTTTTTCTAATCATGTTGGTCCCAGCCTCTGATTCTGCTGCTATCTGTTCTCTTAACTCAGTTTCCAGGGTTTCCTTTCCAATTATTTCTTTACTTTCCTCCTTTCTTCTTCATTTCTTGCCCTACATCCATAGGTAAAAGCTGGGTCCGCCATGAACTTGACTGGAGAAGGTATAGAGTGGATCCAGCTTTTGCTATTTTCTCCATTCATATGTAGTTTTTCTCCTTTTCCCTTTCCCTCATCTCCGTCAGTATGCATCTCCTTCCTCTTTCTTCCCTCCCCTCCATCCATATGCATCTCCTTCCTCTCTCTTCCCTCGCCTCCATCTATGTCCAGCATTTTTCCTCTACCCCCTCCATCCATGTCCAGCATTTTTCCTCTCTCTCCACCCCTCCATCCATTCATCTCACTTACCTCTCTTCCCTCCCCTTCATCCATATCCAGCATTTCTCCTCTCTCCCCTCCATCCATATGCATCTCCTTCCTCTCTCTTCCCTCACCTCCATCTATGTCCAGCATTTTCCGCGCTCTCCACCCCTCCATCCGTTCATCTCACTACCTCTCTTCCATCCCCTCCATCCATATCCAGCATTTCTCCTCTCTCCCCTCCATCCATTTGCATCTCCTTCCTCTGTCTTTCCTCCACTCCGTGTCCAGCATTTCTCCTCTCTCCCCTCCATCCATGTGCCTCTCCTTCCTCTGTCTTCCCTTCCCTCTCATCCATGTCCAGCGATTGTCCTCCCATCTATGTCCAATGATTTCTCCTCTCTCCCCTCCCCTCTCATTCGTGTCCAGCGATTCTCCTCTGCCCTCCCTTCCCATCCATGTCCAGCGATTTCTCCTCTCTCCCCTCCATCCATGTGCATCTCCTTCCTCTGTCTTCCCTTCCCTCTTATCCATGTCCAGCGATTGTCCTCCCATCTATGTCCAATGATTTCTCCTCTCTCCCCTCCCCTCTCATTCGTGTCTAGCGATTCTCCTCTGCCCTCCCTTCCCATCCATGTCCAGCGATTTCTCCTCTCTCCCCTCCCATCCATGTCCAGCAATGCTTCTTTGCCCTCCCCTCCCATCCATGTCTAGAGACTCGCCCAAAACCCCACCTGCCCCTTTTCAGCACCCAAGTTCCAGTTCCAACCCCAGCCTGACCTGCCCACCAGCGTTTAAAACTTATTTTACCTCATCACGGCGGCAGTGAAAGCAGCAGGCTCGCCTCTAGCCTTCCTTTCCCTCTGTGTCCTGCCCTTGCGGAAACAGGAAATTACATCAGAGGACAGCAGGACACTGACAGGGTGGCCAAGAGAACTGAACTAGGCTCTGCTGTGCCGTCTAGAGTCCATATGTTAATGCTGTGGCAGAAAATTCAAGTTTTAAAACTATGGGGCAAAGGGTATGGAGACTAGTTAATAAAGTTTGCTTGTTTTTTTAAATCCTAATTGTGTTTATCAATAACCTAAAATTCCTCTTTTAAACCCAATCTTTAAGTCACCAAGCACAGAGCAAAATAATGTCACTTACCCAGAGAAATGTCCTCTTCTGTCAGAACTTTTCAGACCATGCTATTATCCTGACTTAAATGCTTCAATTTATCCTGAAGCATGCACGGTTTTTCTCCTCTCTTCCTTTTCCCTCATCTCTCCTTCCTCTCTCTTCCCTCCCCTCCATCCATGTCCAACATTTCTTCTCTCTCCCGTCCCTCTCCTCCATCCATGTCCAGCATTTTCCTCCCGCCCTCCATCCATGTCCAGCATTTCTCCTCTCTCCCCTCCATTCATATTCATCTCACTTCCTCTCTCTTCCCTTCCCTCCATCCATATCCAGCATTTCTTCTCTCTCCCTTCCCCCTCCATCCATGTCCAGAATTTCTTCTCTCTCCCCTCCATCCATGTACATCTCCTTCCTGTCTTCCCTTCCTTCCCCTCCATCCATGTCCAACAATTCTCCTCTCTCCCTGCCCTCCCCTCCATCCATGTCCAGCAACTCTCCTATCCCCTCCCCTCCATCCACCTATATCCAGCAGCTCTTCTTTCCCCTCC
The DNA here is from genome assembly GCF_901765095.1 of Microcaecilia unicolor. Classification (NCBI taxonomy): domain Eukaryota; kingdom Metazoa; phylum Chordata; class Amphibia; order Gymnophiona; family Siphonopidae; genus Microcaecilia; species Microcaecilia unicolor. Next base: position 211,505,071 of record NC_044039.1, on the reverse strand, counting down.
CCTCCCATCCACCTATGTCCAGCAACTCTCCTCTCCATTGCCCTCCCCTCCATCCACCCGTCCAACAACTCTCCTCTCCCCTGCCCTCCATCCATCCATGTCCAGCAACTCTCCTCTCCCCTCCATCCACCTATCCAGCAACTCTCCTCTCTCCTGCCCTCCCCTCCATCCACCCATGTCCAGCAACTCTCCTCTCCCCTGCCCTCCATCCATACCTAGCAATTCTCTTCTCTTCCCTGCCCCCCTCCATACCCAGCAATTCTCTTCTCTCTCGTCCCCCTCCATCCATCCCCAGCAATTCTCTTCTCTCCCCTGCCCCCTCCGTCCATCCATACCCAGCAATTCTCTTCTCGCCCCTGCCCCCTCCATACCCAGCGATTCTCCTCTCTCCCCAGCCTTCCCCTCCCGCTCCCATCCATGTCCAGCGATTCTCCTTCGCCCCCATCCTCTCCTCTCATTCATATCCACCTGCCCGCCCTCTTCTCCCCCCCCAACATCCTCCTTTTTCTTCCTGCCACTGTGCCACCCTGCGGGGTTTAAATCTCTTTTATTACCGCCGTTGAAGCGGCCGCATCATTGAAAGCCCTGTCCGTCTCTAGCCTTCCTTTCGTGAGTTCGTTCCCTCAGAGTCCCATCCTCGCGGAAAGAGGAAATGATGTCAGAAGGTGGGACTCTGAGGTAACAAACTCACGAAGGGAAGGCTAGAGACGGGCAGGGCTTTCAATGATGCGGCCACTTCGACGGAGGTAATAAAAAAGATTTAAACCCCCCCCCAGGATGGCGCGGGGCGGGCGCAGGCAAACATGGGCTGTGGGAGGTGAGGTAAGCATGACTTGTGGCGCCCTCCTGCCATGCTTACCTTGTTTACTGGAGTCGTTCGCCATGCAGAACAACCGGCTCGTAAGATTTTTAAAAATTTAACAACCGGCTCTTGCGAGCCGGCTCCAGCACACCACTGCCTATGTGTATCTCTAGCATTTAGTGTGTGTTAATCATTAGCATGCACTAAAAACACTAGTGCGCCTTTGCAAAAATAAGTTCCTTGTTTGCATTTGAAAAATTTATAAATATTTCTGGAAAAGTGAAAGGTTATCATAGAAGATTGAACTGTGTTCTTAAAGGAGGTTTTTTATGCCAGTGACTAAATGAGTAAAGCGAAAACAAGATTTTAGTGCTTATAAGAGTTCTGAGACCTTTTCCACCTAAGACATAATATTCAGCTCACTCTAAGAGAGTAATAATTTGCAATTAGGGAGATGGTTTGAGTATTGAATTGAAGATTAATTCCTCCATTCCTCCCGTGTTTCGGAGCTATAGTTATCTAGGCACTGCTGAGTTCAGCAATAGTGCCCCACATATCTAACTGAGAACAGAAAAGATATTAGAGAACTCAATAAAAGATCCAGGATTTAGGCACTTGCATCTCGGTGTACGCTAAAATGCTGCTTTAAACAGAAGAATGCATACATATATTATGGCTTCTAGGGAACTCAGTTTAAAAATCCTTTCCAAATAAGAAGAGTAAAGATGGAGCAGAGAACGAATCACAGTCCTGTGCATGGCACGGCTTTGTCTACTGCATGGCAAACACATTGGTTACACTGCTTGTGATTGCACACTCATATTTGCTCTCTTTCTTTATGGAAATACAAACATACCTACTTGGCCAGTTGCCACTACGTTGATGAACTTGGGATGCTGGTTGACAGTCAGGCACAGAATGTCATCACTATGCTCCTGGTAAAAGCTCTGCGAGCCTGTAAAGCACAGGGTCTATTTAGACTCTTGTACAGCAGGAAATTGCTAGGCATGCAACCTGATCATTCTTTTGATGCTTGCTAATTTATGAAAGCCATCTCCAATGTAGCAAATAGGTTTTGATTTGGCATGTAAACAAAGTTATTAAGTCAAGAAATTGTTCTTTTCACAAGTCAATTTTCTACACTGTATTTTCACCTCTTAAACAGTCAGGAATTTTCGGAATCTGAGTTTGTTTACCTGTGTATCATGGTACATTTCATTTACTGTGTTAGTACGTACAAAGAATTCCCTGTAAAGCAGCAGTTCCCAACCAGGGTATCAAAACACACCGATGTGCACCAAAAGCCGGGTGATGTGTCACTGCAAATTTGACATATACAGCAATCCCATGTTTTGTATAAAAAACACATAAGTTGGCTGATTGAGGAGTTTATAGAACAGGAAACCAGGTACTTTAAATCTCTGCAGCTGCTTTCCTGCCAGCCTGGAGCAAAAATGTGGGATTCTGCTCCCTCCCCAGTGGCTGCACTTAATGTCACTGCCAGCTACAGAGGAGGAAGAGATAGACTAAGGTTCCTCCCCCACCTTGGCTCCAAAAAGGTGGGATAATGTGGCCTGAAAAAGGTGGGATAATGTGGGGTACAAATGCAATCAATCAATAAATAAATAAATAGGCAGAGAGTAAACTAAGAGAAGGACAGGAGGAGTGAAAGGGGTTGAAAGAGGCAGAGAGAAGGACCTCAGGAGGAAGAAGTTTATAGAGAGCAGGTGAGTCTGGGTAGGTGTTGTTGAGGGTAAGTCTGAGAGGGGGAGAGAAGTTCAGTTAGTATGCCATGTGAGAGTTTCCCTTCTCCCCAATAATGATCCAATGTGCAGTGTGTCATGCACAGTGCATTTCTCCTAGCAAAAAAGGTGCCGGTACTCAAATGCCTGGCCACCCTTCAGGGGTGGGGTGATCACTGAGGGACCCATCCCACAATAGCCAAGCCCCCTGCAACCAGGCACAGAATCTATGACAAGCAGAATTGGTTTGTAGAGCCTGAGCTGTTTAATTAAAACTTGGGGAAAATGGGTCAATTTTAGCAGACAATGGAAACGGTGCCAGTACTCAGTACCCCCAAGTACCCCCTCAAAAAAAGCCCTGGTCATGCATGTGGGCATCAAGTGTGCCATGACAGAAAAAAGGTTGAGAACCACTGCTGTAAAGAAGAGCCATATCTATGCATAATTATATTTAATTTCCCCTTCAGTATCTATTCTGTCACTGTATGAGATATAAGCCTAACCTGCATCGAGTCTGCCTGTTGTTATCATGTCTATTTGCAGCATCTATCATCTTTTGTATATTGCCAAAAGTTGTATTAACAGTGAAATTGTTTTCCTACTTATGTTTACCTTAGTGGCATTCCAGATCTTGTCCAATGAACTGTTAAAGAGCTGGAATAACCACAAAATCAAATATTTTGAGAAACGTGCTAAGGCATGTGCATTGAAACCTGAAGAGACATAGGGGAACTGGTGCATCATCATCATCATCTCTGGGATTTCTACAAACCAGGTGACCATATAGCACCCAGTCAGCGGAGACTGGTTGAACAAGTCTTGGTTGTAACCCATCGCATGCAAGGATAAAATCATGATTCCCTATCTGATTTTCTTAAGAAAAAATAGGACTAGAACCAAGACTCACTTAGCCTATCCTCCTTGGTCACTCTTAATGCAATATTCAAAAGATCTAGGGTATGTCATCTAGGTTTATCTTATTAAAAATTACTCCCAGCTCAGTTGCTAAATATAGGAATCTGAATTTATATGGTGCCTGAATTTGGCCAGGGTAAGGGTCAGGTCAGGTGACTAAACTTAAACATGCAAAGTGAATTGCAGCGTGGGGCATCTAATTGGGCAGCCTATACATAAGTGAGTCAATGGCCTCAGTTTTAGGCTCCTAAACTTAAAGGTAAGCACCTATATTCAGGCAAAAATTTAGGTGCCTATAATTATGACCCAGATCCCTCTTTGATTACTGTATATAAACATGTCCTGGAAAGTGACTGGTGAGATTAAGCAAGGTGTTCCTATCAATGACTTCACATCTTTTTAATCCTTGTGATGGTCCTTCCAAGCAGGGCTGAGGCACATTTGGCAGATCAGTATTAGGAAGTTTACTGTGAAATGCAAGCTTAATGCTCTTTTGTCTTCCTTACCTGTAGCAATATTATACAGTAATCCCACAGATGCAGTGTGATACAGGATATCTGCTCCATCATTCAGATAGTGAACATTGTTCCGGCAATCTCTACCTCGGTATCCAAACACCAGCTCTAACATCATGTCCTAGTACACAGGTGCAAAGAGCCAGTTAGATCAGTAACCACTGTGTTCTTCGACTGTGCCAGTCAGCCCATTCTAACTCTAGGGATTCTAGTCCATCCTGAACTTGTCAAAACCACAGGCAACACACAATCCTCTAAAAAGACATGAATACGTCACAAAGTCATAATTTTGTAAAGAGGCCTGGAGCCCAATATATTAATGATCTCCTCTTTTTTTTTTTTATCTAAGCTGAACCATGGCTTTCATCTTGTTATATCCTTGGTCCTCATTCCCATCTTTGAGGGCTGACAACGGGCCAGGTTTTTATTATGTCGCTAATTATATGCAAGAGAAAGACCTGCCCCACCGGCAGCCCTCAAGGACTAGAAGGCCAAAGCTTGACAAAGCAAATCATGACATACCAATGATATTCAGGGGGGAAATTATCAATGTGGGTTACTGTTAAGATATGTTATTTTACCACTAACTTGTGCCATTTTATGCGATGAGACCTAGCTATTAATATAACCCAGGTTAACTGGGAAATAACCTCTCAACAGTAGCCCATGTTGATAATTTCCTCCCTCAATTAAAGAAAAAAAACAAATATCTCTAGAAATCAAAATCTCTGCTATATATAATAAAAGTGAGTCAAGTATAGAGCAATCAAGCCATTGTTACATCACTGATGAGGTTGGCTCTTAGGCATTGGTGGAATGAGGCATTATGACATCACAATAGCAGCTCTGATACCAGAGATAAAGAGATAAACTCTTCACACCAAGCGGGAAAGTTATCAAAGTGGGCTACAGTTAAGATGTGTTTTTGTTGTTGTTTTTTTACCACTAACTTGTGCTATTTTAGCCCAGGTCCTATTTTATACAATGAGACTTACTAATAACAGGGGTTAAGAGTAAAATAACCTGTCTTAATCGTAGCCTACGTTGATAATTCATCCCCCTCTAAATAGCATATATCCCATTACAATTCACCTTCAAAATCTCTATTTTATTTTATTGAAATTTCAATATTTTTCCAAACAAAAATGTATAGAAAATCCTCCTAATTATACAAATAAAATAAAATCTCTTTAAACCAGACAAAATAGGTGCCTTAGCCCACGTCAAGAGGGATATGTGAACTACAAATAATAAAGAGATTAAAAGAAGGTAAACCACTAGGAGACTACTAGATCGATCTAGGGGCCCTGTTTACTAAGAATATATGGGTGTCTCTAGCATTAGCAAGTGCTAATTTTTAGCATGAGCTAAAAACGCTAGTGGGCCTTAGTAAACAGGGCCCTTGGTTTCCCAAACTATCTAAGAAGTACATCATGAAATGAAGAACAAACCCCAAAACCCGCCTAAAAAGGTAATAAACCAAGATAACTATTTTCTACCTCCCAGAAAATTTTCCACTTGGTGTTGAGTCAAAAAAAGACATAATCCTTCCCTTGTCAGCTGACCAAACACTTACAGGGGTATCTTAAGAAAAAGGTAGCCCCCATAGCTAACACCCGCGATTTTAAATCAAGAAATTGTTTCCTCCTCAACTGGGTGGAATGAGCCACATCAGGAAAGATTTGAATCCTTTGACCACAAAATAGCATTTCTTTATTCCTAAAATACGTTTTTAGAACTAATATTTTATGTCTCTAGGAAGTAAATGAGACAAGTAGAGTGGCTCAAGCATTTATCACATCATTGGAACTTTCCAGGAGATTAAACCAACATCTCTTTAAAACAGCAACTCACACAGTTGATTAAGCATGTTGACCTTGTTTTATCTAGAATCACAGTACTTTGTAAAAATCTTTCACATTGTACTGTCTATAAACTACAAGTCAGGGTCAATTAAAAGAGTTCATTTCATAGATTTACACAACATACTCTATATTTTAATGAATGAATGATTATAGAAAATTTTAAAATAAAATAAGAATAAGAAACCAAAGGGTCCTGCCTGTACTCCATACATTTGGCCACTGCAAACTCAGATTAGCTCCATTTTCAAAACACTGCCTTAACAAAGCCCATAAGTTAATTGGAGCTCACCAATCACAGTAGCTGAGCTGATATGAATACTCCTACATAAAGAAGCAAGCTATTTTTGTTGTATAAAGTGAATCTGAAGTAAAGGTCTAAACATTCTATACTGGAGCTGCTGAAAGAGCTCTGAGATAAAGTTATTTTGTAAGCCACACTGAGCCTGCAAAAAGGTGGGAAAATGTGGGATACAAATGCAATAAATAAATAAATAAACTGCTCAGATTGGGGGAAAGCTATAGGAAATTTCAATGTGTTGGAATATCCCTTGGGCAGGGACGGCCCAAACATTAGACCACCTGAGGCGGGGGCTTCAAGTGCCACTCTTCAGGAAGTGGCATCTTCCCACTCTTCAGGGAGCGGCATCTCCCCCTTCCTTCCTTCCTTCCTCCACCCCATTTGCTGCGTTTACCTGTTTCGTCACATTCCAAACCCGGCAGCAATTCCCATATGCTGCCCTGCTGCTACCACCTGCCTCTTTCCTTTAATGTGGCTGCCTCTCTGATGTAACTTCCTGTTTCGTCAGAGGCTCAGGCAGCCGCAGTAAAGGGAAGAGGCAGGTGCTGGCAGCAGGGCAGCGTATGGGAATCGCTGCTACTGCCAGGTTTGGAAAGTGATGACACAGGTAAATGCTGCAAATGGGCTGGAGATAGGCAGGGGGGCAGCATCTCGGCCCAGGAGGGGGAGGCATCTCAGCATGGGGTGGAGAGCGGCATCTTGGCCCGGGGGGAGCGGCATTTAACTCCGCCTCAGGCAGCATCTTGCCTTGGTCTGGCACTGCCCTTGGGGCACTACCGGGTCCATTACTGTAAAGTGGAAACTGTTTGGCACCACCAACACAGTGCCTTGATCAAGCTCTCTTACATCCATAGCCATGGTTTATGGAAATTGCTGAGGAGGGTCACTGTGAGGCCTAAGATTACTTTAAAAGAATTACAGAGGTCTCTGGCCAAGATTGGGGAAACCGCTGACTGTTTAACAATTTCAAGGCTAATTCACAAACAAAAGCCATATGATGTGTCGCATCTAGCATTTCCAAGAAACACTTAGAGATATTGGGCCAAATTCTATAAATGGCATCTTAAAAATCGGCACCCAAAAACCACGCGGTTCATGATTCTATAAACAATGCCTAAAGTTAGGCGTAATTTATAGAATATACTCAAACACCTTTCTTGCGACTAAATTTTTGGCGCACCCATTTAGGCCACCTAAAACCAAGCCTAGATATCTGCGCTATAATAGTATGCATAGTTTTTAGAAATGCCCACGCCCATGGCCACACCCACTTTTTGACAGCATGCATCAGTACTTACACGCACCGCATTATAGAATACGCCTTGAAAGCTGTATGTGTCAATTCTAATTAAAGGCAATTAGTGATGCTAATTGGTTATTAAATACCAATTAACGGTGCTGATTGCCTTGTTGATCAATTAAGTTGTGCGTGCAATTTGGCCATGTGGACAAATTAGCGCACACAACTTAAGGCGTCATTTTAGGGGATTGTTTATGAGGGAAAAAGTTTTGTAGTCTTATGAGATCAAGGTTGAACTTTTTTGGTTTCAGTGCTAAGCAATATGGAGATTATAAGGCTCCTAGTGTATTTTCATATGTGAAATTTAGTGCATGTTAAATGTGCCAGATTTTTCCTATATTGTTTTTTTTTGTGAACCCTTGTGTTCTTTGTCTCTGAGCACTTGGTATGACACTTCCTGAAGAACCCAGTCTCTCACCTTCTTGTGTGTGAAAAGCTACAAGCTCTTTGACCTTTCAAGAGGGAAATGTATATTCCTCCCAATACTAGGCCTGTAAGATGGCCCTGCTAGCCCTCAGATTTCCTAGTTTTTCTGTCATCAGCATAATTTTACTTTCTCCCTGCAGCTGCATGTAAGCAGAGTGCAAACTCATGAGGAACAGGCTATGCGGCCCATATATGGCAGATACACATGGATATAACCTTGATGGTGATGAGAGACTGAGGAACCTGCAAAGTCTAAGATATTCTACCAGAAATATTTATTTATTTTCTGCATTTATATCCAAGCAAAAACAAAAAGGAGGTAAAAACCCTCACGAAACCGTGGGATGTACAAACAAAAAGTGAGGAGAGTAGATGAGGATACCAACGAATGTATATTTATTGATTTAAAAATTAAAAATAGAAAAATGACACTGTGCATAAAAATGACATGGGTCATTTTTATGCACAGTGTCATTTTTCTATTTTTAATTTTTAAATCAATAAATATACATTCGTTGGTATCCTCATCTACTCTCCTCACTTTTTGTTTGTACACTGCATTTATATCCCACATTTTCCCACCTCTTTGCAGGCTCAAATTGGCTTACAAATACCGTAGTGGCGATTGCCATTTCCGGAATAAGAAATACAGAAGAATGTTCCAATCAGAGTATATAGAGTACACAGTAAATTAGAATAAAACCAGTAATATGTGTTGAGAGAGCAGAACACCAGGTGTTTCATACTAGTTTGCTACATGGTTTTGGCACGCTGGGAGCACGCTTTACTGATAAGGGATTAGCCAATGGCCACAAAGTGTGCATGTGAACACAAGCAGGAGAGGATGATAGAATAGAGGAAATTGCCATTTTTGTATATTACTATACTGTGTAATGGAAGGAAACAAAAAAATCCATATATGATCATAAGTTAGTTTAGGAGAAATCACTTCATTTAGGAGAAACGAAACATAACAGTATGTATATGAAAACTGAGAAAGTTTTGCTGAGCAGATTTTGTTATTCAGTCTGTGCGTCTGTCTACTGGGTGACAACCTGCTCCAGAGAGAACAATTATTTTCTATTGGCTTAGTGAGTTACCAATAAAGATTTTTACTGGTTGCGCCTATACCTAAGTCTGATTGTCTCTCTTATTCCAGCCTCTAGGGCTGAAGTGTTTTCCCCTCCTCAGGGGCAAGGGACAGGATTACACACTAGTTATAGAATTAAGTGTCCAGAGGGTGCCTGATAGGAGCTTCTTCTATAAAGGAAAACAACTGCCTACTTTCCTCTATAGAATACTAGTAAAATAACAGGTAAAATACGCATCTATAATTTAGGTGTGAGCAGGCATTGTCAGAGATACGCTGCCCAATATTTGAAGCAATTTAAATGGCCTAGAGAGGCTCCTGAGTGTTTAAATCACTTGTCAGTAGCTAACCATTAATATTCAGCAGCACTTAACTGGTTAGTGCCACTGAATATTTACGGTTAGTGTCCAAGACAAAACCGGCTATCGAGGGCGTTCCAGGGGTGGATCTGGCACTTATGTGGTTAAGTGACGCTATCTGGCCATTGCATAATAAAACCGCTTAAATTGGGCCGCATAAATAGCAGTACTATCTTTAAGCAGTTCAGCTTATGCGATTAAGTGCCTAATATTACTCTTAACCACATACATTTTAGCAGCCAACGTACAACTGGATATTCAATGCCAGTGCCCAGCATTGAATGTCTGGGAATACAGCTGGCGGTAAACATAAAAACGCTAACCGTCCCTGGCTGAATATCAGCTAGATAGTATTCTATAAGTTACACAAATGTGAGTACAGCCCATGCTCCACCCAGACTCAGCGTGTGTTTTCACCTACATGTAACATGTGTGCTATGTAAGATATGAGAATATTTACAGAAGGGAAAGGGATTTGATATACCACCTTTCTGTGGTTTTTGCAACTACATTCAAGGTGGTTTACATAGTATATACAGGTACGTATTTGTACCTGGGTCAATGGAGGGTTAAGTGACTTGCCCAGAGTCACAAGGAGCTGTAGTGGGAATTGAACCCAGTTCTCCAGGACCAAGGTCCACTGCACTAACCACTAGGCTACTCCTCCACTAGTAACATTTCATGTAGAATCTCAAATAGGAAAAGGGAAATGGGACGTCATATACCGCCTTTCTGTAACTCCATTCAAAGCAGTTTACATAGTATATACAGGTACTTATTTGTACCTGGGGAAATGGAGGGTTAAGTGACTTGCTCAGAGTCACAAAGAGTTGCAGTGGACATATATATGTCATTAAACTATGATTTATGCACAAAATTAGTATATACCTATAAGCACACACTTTATAGAATTACCTCCTTAGTATGGTGTAAATGAAACTCAGCACATCATGATCCTAACACCATCCTTACAGTAAGGCATGGTGGTGGCAGAATTCTGTAATGGGGAAGTTTTACAGCACAGGGGACAGCGAGGCTAGTGAAGATTGAGGACAAGATGAATGGTGCAAAGTACAGGTAAATCATGATGAAAAACCAGTTCCAGTCTGCCGCAGACCTCAGACTGAGAGAGAAGTACTTTCAACCACAAAGCAAACGCAACAACAGAGTGGCTTAGCAAGAAGAACCCCAATGAGAGCCCAGAGACCTCAATCCAATAGAAAATCAGTGGCAAGACTGGATGGGGATCATGTGTGGCTTCCCCATCCAGTTTGAAAGAGCTTGTGCTACTTTTCTTTTTTAACCTTTCTATTTATGCTTTCAAGATTAATTCACTACAGAAATGTATAAGTATAACAATATAACATTTCTCTCACCATTGGTACTATTAATCCAGAATGCAGGTTTTTGATTTTATATTTATGTGAATGATATTCTGTTGGTTTCCACCCAACACCCTACATTAGTTAATCTCTCTCCACTACAATCGTGCTTAGATTCTATTGATCTATGGCTATCATCTAATCCTGGATTTTCATTTGTTATGCGTTCATGCTTTTTTTCATTATGTTCTGTCTGCACCATGTGCGCATTTATAGATTCAGATGCATGTTTTATTCTACTTCATGCTCTAGTGATATCTAAGCTCGACTTCTGCAATGTGTCCTATGCTGGACTGCCATCTGTACTCTTAAAGAAACTAAAATCAGTATAGAATACTGCGATTTGCATTCTCTCAGGTGCTTGTCACTTTGACCATGTCACGCCTTTACTTAGTCAGTCAATATCAAAGGCTCCCAATCACCTACTGTATTCAATATAAAATTCTGAGATTGAGTCAAAGTTCTCTCTTCTCAAACCATGTCCTACTTATTGTCTCTAATTATTTCCTACACACCTATACAACACTACGCTCATCTTTTAGGAAACAGTTAACTGTTCTGACACTCTCTCACACTAGATTGCAGGCTACTCAGCACTCTGCTTTTTCCTATTTGAGCCCATCCCTCTGGAATTCACTTCCATTTTCTCTCTGTGCCGAGCAACGTTATCAACGCTTTAGGGTAGCTTTAAAGACTCATCTATTCACCAAAGCTTTTTCGGGGGATCCCTAGGGGAGGTCCGGATGGTGGGACAGCAAGCAGGTTTCATTTACTAGCTCTTTCTTGAATTGTTTTCTGCCTTTCCTATTATTTCTCTATGTCTTTCAAGTTGTAGTTCCTTTCTGAACTGTATTTTATTGGTTTTATTTGATTGTTGTAAACTGCTTTGATATGTGGGAAAGGTGGTATATTAAGTTTTCATTAAACTAAATCAAAGTAAATCACAATAAGAAAATATAAATTAACCAACATGATTACTATACATTTATTATTTTATATATATATATATATATTTTTTTTTTAAATTATTTATGACATTTATACCCCACATTATCCCAGCAACCTGAGTTCAATGTGGCTAACAATACTGTTAAATAAGGCTAAAGTACAGCAAAAATTACAGAGAATAACGACACTGCAATGCCTGGATGAGACAGAGACAGAATGGTAGGCGCAGTCAGATCGGCCTAAACAGGAAGATCAGGAACCACTTCCAGAAATCTGCTAAAGAGGAAGGTCGTTAGCATTTTTCGAAAAGTCATGAGATCCCATTGAGATCTATATTCAAAAATCTACATTCCCCGGCTAACACGCTTAGTGGCAATTATATGGCAACACTGGTAATTGGGAAGCAAAGCCAGTGCCGGACATACTACGGTTTGTGCCCTGATTCTGGCTGGATAGATTTGGACGTGCTGGAGGGCATTCTATAAATGATGCCAAGATTTCAGCGCCAGAAGAAATCGGCACAGAGCACTGTTTTATAAATGGCACTCCGGGTTGAGCACCATTTATAGAATAACACTTAAGAGCCCATTTCAACGCCATAAGTTGCGTGCAGGTATTTACGCCAGCTGAAACTTGGTGTAAATGCTGGCAGAAATGGGGCTATTCTATAACACTGTGCACAACTTTTAGGAACACCTCTGCTGCTTGGCCAAGCTCTCTTCTGAGTTTGGCTCTAGAGAGGTTATAGAATAGGGTGTAGGCAGATGCACACAGAAATTTCAATTATTGCCAATTAAATGCTACAATTGATTATTAACATCAACTGTAATTAATTGGCTCATAAGCTAATTAATTTGTTCTATGCGCAGATTTTGGAGGCAAAATCTCAGTGCCATATACAGAATCTGAGAGCTAGACCACAAAAAAAAACAAGAAGAGCCCTCAAATATATTTGTGACTCACTAAGCTTAAAGGTACCAAAAGTGGGGTATGTGACTTATTTATACCACAAGATAGAGGGATATCAACTGCATAATCCTACAAACTTTAAGCCTCAGGTATGGACTATCGACAGCTTTAAAAAATGAGAAGTTTATCAATAAAAAAATAATTAACCCTAGAAATCACATACCCTATTTTTTTTAGGCTGTAGTACATAAAAAACAGTAAAGTTATGAAAAAATTGCCTAGTCCCATTCACTGACCCTATAGTATACAAAACTTTCAAAAATGAAATTTGGCCAAATTTACAAACTGCAAACTTTTGTAGCCTTTATCTTTGTTATTTGTAACGCCACTTTCGGTACCTTTTCGCTCAGCAGGTCACATTTAGAGAAAAAAAAAACACTTGACATAGGCTGCAGCAAAATTACAGGACAGCCAACCGTACCAGCACAACTTTGGGGGCAAAAAAATGCAAACTAAGTGCTATTCTATAAACTGCGCTCCAGATTGGACCCCATTTATAGAATGGCGCTTAGTGCTAGGATCCACACTCAACTTTGAGCATGAGGATTTACACCAACTGAGCCCTGGTATAAATCCTCGCACCTAGATTAGACACGGATATCTCGAATTCTATAACATTGAGCGTAAATCCTAGAAACGTCCCTAACCTGTCCATGCCCCTCCTATTATGGCAATGCCCCCTTTTCTAATCTGCACAGAAAAATTTATGCACACATCTTTACAGAATAGCAACTATAAAGATGCACGTGTAAATTCCAATTATTGTCAATTAGTGTCGATAATTATTAGTGCCCAATTATTGGTGTTAGGGGCCCTTTTACAAAGGCACGGTAGGCTCTGTGCCAAAATGAGACTACTGCCAGGCTAGCGCATCCCCATGGAAGTAATATTGGATTAGGCGCGTGCCCATAATGCTGTAACAAATTAATTTTTTATTTCCTACCATGTGCGGCATTTCTGGCGTTAATCAGCAGTTGGCACGTGCCAACCGGTCACCGTGCATGTAGGACATGAGCCCTTACTGCTAAATTAATGAGTGGCGTTAAGGTCTCAGGTCATAAATAGGTGCGTGCTGGTTTCAATTTTACTGCAGGCCCTTTTCCCAGCCCATTGATAAAAAGGACTTTTTTTCCAGATGTGGTAGAAACTGGCCCGGCGCGCACCAAAAACACACGCCCACACCACCGCAGGCCACTTTTTGCCGTGCCTTAGTAAAAGGACCCTAAAGTAATTGTGTATACAAATTGGGCATGCAATTTTGAGCGCTATATATGGAATTAGGAGGCTAATTCTGCGTTGCTGCTTCCTACTGCAGTAATACATTCTCTGGAAAATACAAACTCTAGAAGCTGTTTCTGGTCAAATTATATATCTGATTTACCCTCCAAGATTATAGAACATAGACAAAAAAATTTCAGCATATAACCAGCTCCAAGAGTCAGGACTCTACACTCAAAAGCCAAGAACTCCGGGCAATTCTTCTGTGTCAAAAGTGACAGTTTTCTAAGAAGAATGAACAAAAAATGCATTGTCCTACTGTGCACAGTTGACACTTGGCTCCTGGCTATTATTGCTGCAAAGGAGCAAGGGGTGTGAAGACTTATGCAATCTAGACCCTTTGGTTTCTTATTCTTGATTTCTTTATGAATATTTCTGTAATTGTTCTTTCACATCAGTAAAACAAAGTCCTCTTTACTGCATTTTGAATAGCATTTTTTAGACAGAGAATGTGAAAAATGTTCAAGGGTGTGAAGATTTTTGCAAAACACTGTAAACACATGGTTGTGTTGACTTGACAGCGACATGTAAAATTTAAATTTTTGATGAACTTACAGTTTGGAAAAGAAATCAGCACATTTAATCTTGCTAATGGGTACACAAACATGTTTCTTGTAACTTGCATACAAACTGGTCAGAAAGGGATCATAGGCATACAAGTCAAGGGTGCAGAAAAGGTCTTGTAATTTACAAGCGAGATTTAAAGCAGACTGCATTTACTTTGAGTCTTTTCGTTTCTTCTGCTTACCTCAATGGGTCTCTTTTTTTTGCCAACATTATTTGTCTGCAGTTTTTCAGGCTGTGGCAGTGCCCTACTAACAGGTGGTCTGAAACAGAGAACTGTGAATAAGAAAAGGTCGTCCGTCACCCACTCTGCACTAAAGCAAAGTCTTACGATCTATTATCTGCAGAAGGAAAGCTGTTAAATTGCTTTTATCATTTGTCTTTGGATAAACACATGGACATATTGACTGCTGGTTCTTTATCTTTCAGGGCCCCAACAGTAAAGATGAGTTTGGATAACTCACCCTAAGAGGAGTAATCTTATTTGTTCATGTCCAAAACCTTCAAAAGCCACCATGGTACCTAAGCCCTCTGGTGCATTTTCTGAGTATTTTCAGTGCTTTTTGGAAGGACTAGGAAGATGGCCAAATAATTTCATAGAGTTATTAGTTTCAAGGTAAGATGTTGCCTTTGTGCCTCCCTCATCAGTAATTGAACTGCCATGGGTAATTGAACTGCCATGGTATCCCTCATCAGGGCCGCCACGAGACAACGCTGGGCTCGGGGCAAAAAATCTTCAGGTGTCACCCACACCCCCCTACTGCTGCTACTGCACCCACCACCACCACTGCTGCTCTCTCCTGGCCACTGCAGCTTTTCTCCTATCCCTTCCTCCTCCCTGCTGCTATCACGTACAGCCTCCTGCAGCCAGCAGCGATTTAGAGGCCGTCTCCATGGCCTTCCTTCTGCTGTGTCCCATGGCACCATCTCTCTACTGCAACTTCCTGTTTTGACACTACAGGAAGTTGCAGTAGAAAGGGCGGGACACGGCAGAAGGAAGGCCATGGACATGGCCTTTCACTGTGAATTGCTGCCAGCTGCAGGATCCTGAAGGTGTGACCTGCAGGGAGGAAGAGATTTTTTTTTACTGTGGGAACAAACCTTTTTACCGTTCCCGCAGGGCAGTAAAAAGTTTTGTTCCTGTAACCACGGTGATTGTTGGCACTCCTGGCGCTGGGCCCTCCTTGGAGGCCGGGCCCGGGGAATTTTGTCCCCCCCCTCCCCCCCAGAATATTTAATGCAGGTACCCGGACACTGCCTGGTATTGAATATCGTTGCATAAAGCTGGCGGCGATGAAAAAGTCTCTGACCGCCGCCGGCTGAATATTTACCTTTTAAGAGCACAGAGTAGTTACCATGTAATGTCTGTGTGGACAAGTCTATAGATCCTCTCCCAAGCAGAGTGCTGTAATAATTCATAGGTCATGCTTGGTCCTGGGGTTCTTATTCTATGCTGCAACTCCAACTTCTCCAGTGGCTCTTCTCTTCCCCCCTGCTTTTAAGCCTTTCAAGTCTGCCCTTATTTTTCGCCTCTGTAAGGTAACTGCAGAGAGATCCTGGAAGATTTCCAGCTTTAGTGTTTTCCACTGAGCTGATCCTAGTTTCCTTGCATTCACCAGGTATTTGTTCTTTGAGTCTAAAATCATGAAAACAAGCTATGATGTCTTTAGGTTGGTTTTCTTTCCTAGGGCCAAGTGTTCTATTTGCCTTGTCCACTTTTATCAGCATGGTTGCTAAGGATTTTGGAATATGGTGAGCAATCTCTTGAACAACCGCAGTGCAATCCTTAAAAGCCACACCTGAATTTCGATGTTGTGCCTTCTGGTTTTCTAACTCCTCAACATGATCCAACAGTGCTTGAATATCAGTTCCCTGAAACTTGTAGAAGGAACACAGGTCCTCCACATGTTCTTCACACTGCACCACTCTACCCTCCATTTCCACTTGATTCACGCTTATTTTTCCAATCTCTTTTCATATCACCCAGGATTTCCTTTAAGTTTTGTTGCATTAACTTGAACTTTGTTCTTAGCTCCAGCATCCATTTACACATTTCTTGACAGCTGATTGCATCACTGGCACACTCAGATTTGGAGCCCGTGTCATCCTCTGCTTCAATTTCCTGCATTCCAGACAATGTGCATTTAGAAGTGGTCACTCTACTGAAACCATACTCACCTCTCTTCTAAATTACACTGATTATGTGATAGAGGAGTAGCCTAGTGGTTAGTGCAGTGGGCTAAGAACCTCGGGAACTGGGTTCAATTCCCACTGCCACCCCTCTTTATGGCTCTGGGCAAGTTACTTAACCCTCCATTGCCCCAGGTTAAAAAAAAAGTACCTGTATATAATACACTGCTTTAATTGTAACCCACAGAAAGGCCAAGTTCCTTCCCCCTGGATTTAACTGCTGCCTTCGACTTAATGGATCACCCTCTTTAATCTCTTGCTTCATCTCCCTAGGTGTCTCTGGAACAGTTCTCTGTTAGTTCACTTCTTTTCTGGAGATCGCAAATTTGTAGTTCAGACACCCCATGGTACTTCTTCTTTTTAAACTCTTCCCAGTGGTGTCTCGCAGGGCTCTAGTCTTTCTCCCCTTCTCTTTAATAAGTACATAAGTACATAAGTACATAAGTACATAAGTACATAAGTAGTGCCATACTGGGAAAGACCAAAGGTCCATCTAGCCCAGCATCCTGTCACCGACAGTGGCCAATCCAGGTCAAGGGCACCTGGCACGCTCCCCAAACGTAAAAACATTCCAGACAAGTTATACCTAAAAATGCGGAATTTTTCCAAGTCCATTTAATAGCGGTCTATGGATTTGTCCTTTAGGAATCTATCTAACCCCTTTTTAAACTCCGTCAAGCTAACCGCCCGTACCACGTTCTCCGGCAACGTATTCCAGAGTCTAATTACACGTTGGGTGAAGAAAAATTTTCTCCGATTCGTTTTAAATTTACCACACTGTAGCTTCAACTCATGCCCTCTAGTCCTAGTATTTTTGGATAGCGTGAACAGTCGCTTCACATCCACCCGATCCATTCCACTCATTATTTTATACACTTCTATCATATCTCCCCTCAGCCGTCTCTTCTCCAAGCTGAAAAGCCCTAGCCTTCTCAGCCTCTCTTCATAGGAAAGTCGTCCCATCCCCACTATCATTTTCGTCGCCCTTCGCTGTACCTTTTCCAATTCTACTATATCTTTTTTGAGATACGGAGACCAGTACTGAACACAATACTCCAGGTGCGGTCGCACCATGGAGCGATACAACGGCATTATAACATATAACATATAACATATAATAGTTTTCTATCTGCTTTGGCTCTTATGATTCAATATCTGGATTTCCGTTTTTACATTTACGTAGATGATATTCTTCTGTTTTCTGTTCTGGACCCTATTGCACCTAGTCTTTCTGCTCTGCAGGGATGTCTCGACTCTATTGACCAATGGCGTTCCATGAACCATTTGGTGCTTAATCCCTCCAGAACTCAGGCACTTTGGTTAACGAGATCAACATTAACCCCATCACTTAGTCCCCTAATTCGAGGTTCCCCTGTACAAGTAATTGACTCTCTGAAATATTTAGGAATTACTACTGATTCTCAATTGCCATTCACTCCTCAGATGTCTGCTGTAGTATGCTCATGTTTTTGTTCTCTCTGCTCTATTCGATGCCTTCATTCATTCTTAGATGATGATGCTTGTGCCACTCTCCTCCATGTGTTAGTATTAAGCAAACTTGATTACTGCAATATTGATTATGTTGGTCTTCCAGTGGAGGAGTAGCCTAGTGGTTAGTGTAGTGGACTTTGATCCTGGGGAATTGAGTTCAATTCCCACTGCAGCTCCTTGTGACTCTGGGCAAGTCACTTAACCCTCCATTGCCCCAGGTACAAAATAAGTACCTGAATATATGTAAACCGCTTTGAATGTAGTTGCAAAAACCTCAGAAAGGCAGTATATCAAGTCCCATTTCCCTTTCCAAGAAACTTCAGTCGGTGCAAAACACTGCCATTCGCATCCTTTCTGGTATGTCGTTTCAATCATATTACGCCTGTATTCAAACACTACTACTGGCTCCCAATCATTTTCCGAATACAGTACAAAATTTTGATATTAACTCACAAAGTTCTTTTTTCTAATGCCCCTGCTTATACAGTTACAAAGCTTATAGTCTGCTACTACCAAATGTAGTTCAAAGCGGATAACAATAAGAGGGAACTAGACCAAACATCTAGGAGCATACATTGAATTTATCAACAAAATTATAACTAATTCACTGTATTCAAAACATGTTTCCTAAAAAGATACGTTTTAAGCATCTTCTTAAAGCTAACAAAACTGGACAAAGCTTTAAACCCATTTGGAAGGTGAAACCAAAAAGTTGCTGCTTGATACATAAAAATTGTCTGAAATAATTTTTAGTAACAGTCACCTTTAGGACCAGGAAATGTTAAAAATTTAGAGTGTCGTACAAGATGCATCTTCCCATATAAAACCAGATATAGCTCCATACAATATTTTGAAACCTAGACTACCTAATTTAAACATAATTCTGCCCTTGAGTGGGAGCCAATGGGTCATTACATAAAATGGAGTAATATGTGAAGAAACATTTCGTGAGTTTTGTATAGTTTGCAACCGTTTTAAAAGAATTTTAGCCACCACCAAATATACCATATTATAGTAATCCAGTTTACTCAAAATTAGAGACTGAACTACCAACTGAAACTGTCTACGATTAATATATTCCCTAATTCTTCTCAATTTCTGCATTACCCAAAACAACTTTGTCAAATGATTTATTTGTTCCATCAAGGTCATTTTCCAATCAGTGAGGAACCCCCCCCCCCCCCAAAAAAAATCTTACTTGATATTTCTAATGTGTATGTTGTATTATTCACTATCCCAGGGATTCTAAATATCGTGCCTTAATTTCCACATGGAAATCGAAGCGTATTTTATAAGAGTGCGTAACTTAGTTGGTTAACTAGCTAATCAGCTCTGTGAATTGGATGTTAACAAGCAATTATCAGCACAAATTGACATTAAGATTTACACGCACAACTCACTAACTGTATTCTGTAATGTAGTGTGTTAAATTCTAAGTCACATAGTTGAAAAGGGGGTGTGGCCATGAGCATCATGTAGGCATTTCTAAAATCTATATGCGTTGTTATAGAATACACCCGCTCTGTACCTAATTTGGGCATTGGGATTTACACCAAGTAAAACATGGCATAAATGGCTACAACTAAATTTGGTCATGTAGAGGGGCGCTTGGCATATTATAAATACCATGTGCAAATTTAAGCCCATTCTATAAAATTTTGGCATACTTTAGAGAATATGCCTAGGCGTATTTTTTTTCCGTGTGGAATTTTCAGCCGCCATATACAGAATCTAGCCCTATAAGTGTGAAATCATCATCAACTTCATCTTTCTCAATCAGCAGAAATATGGTCTTTTCTTTATTAAGCTGCAGGAAATTCTTACCCAGCCAAGCTCCAATAAAAGACATGCATCTTGTGATGTCTGGTAGTAAATCTACTAGTTTAGATCTAATTGGAAACAGTATCGTAATGTCTTCAGCAAGGTCTCTCACAAATGAATTGGCCCCAGCACCAACCCGAGGCACTCCACTACTCACCTTCCTTTCCTCTGAATGGATTCCATTTACCATCAACCCTCTGTCATCTGTCCCACAGTGTGTGCCAGAGCTTATGTGGGTCCCAATATTTTGTTTTACTTCCCCCTCTGAGCCCCCAAAGCAGCCTCCCT
Organism: Microcaecilia unicolor; assembly: GCF_901765095.1. NCBI lineage: Eukaryota > Metazoa > Chordata > Amphibia > Gymnophiona > Siphonopidae > Microcaecilia > Microcaecilia unicolor. Next base: position 211,484,828 of record NC_044039.1, on the reverse strand, counting down.
CTTTCCAAGCACCCTCTCTCCAGCTCGCCACTATTCAGAACCCCTCCCTCGAACAACCCCCCCAACCTCGAATCCCCCGTCCGATATTTAGTGCCAGGATCCACATACCTAACACGGCCAAGTTAGGACAGCTTGTACTGCCCCTGACCTGCCCACTTTTAACATGGGCGGTCAGAGGTGATATTCAGTGGCACTGCCTGATTTAGTGCCACTGAGTACTGACAGATGAGCAGCTCACTGTGATTTAAGCAGGCCGGAGCTTCTCCTGCCACTTAAATTGCTCTGTATATCAGCCAGAATAAATATATTTGTGAACTAGCAGATGTTATCATACATTTTGATCTGAGTGCACTTTAATTTTATTTAGTAGTAAGTTATTGGGCAGCGTACAATTTTGGGGGAAAGATTTTGTTATAGGACACGAATGGGTAACCTGCAGTGTGTCTTGACCTGAACTCCAATGAATACCATTACTTATTTTGTTATATATTATGGGTTATTTTTTGTGTTATAGGTTCATTATTTCTATATTGTAAATGCTAATGTACAAGATTATGGAAACGTAATACCAGATCCATTATATCAGCTTCAGCCAATAGTGGGCACCAACTGAGGGTCCAAGGGTACAGCAGACAGAGTCAGATTTGCCAACAGTGTCTTGTCTCTGCAGAAAGTAAGGTGTCTACCTCAGGAAACACCAGCAGCCTATCCAGGTCCTCCTGCAGCAAATAATACAGCCTACCCAACATGATGGTTCTCTTGAGCATAAAATCCAGAGCTTCCCACTCTGCTAGGCCAATCTGAGAGAGGGTAAAAGACTATGAATCATCCTCTTGAACCTATTGAATCTCTAGGTGCGTTGTGACACGAGGGCGGGGCAGACACTCATGGGCAAACAGCGATCTACACAACTACAGCTTCCGGCTTCATTAGAACGTTGGAGGTGAGTTTTATATAGAGAGATATTTTTTATTTATAGTAACTTAACCATGTTCCAGTTAGATTGTGGTAAACATTTTTATTGACCTTATTAATATACTAGTGTTTTACCTTCCAAATTTCTTGAATTCTTAACCAAAGTTAGGTGCCATTATGATCTGTGCTAAGATAGTATTTTGTAACAGGCGCTGTGCTCGGCACAATTCTCAACCTAACTTTGGGCGTCAGCCACCTGTCAAAGGCTGCTGTAAATGCCTGCATCCAACTGATGAAAATTAGGTATGCAAATGCAGGTATTCTATAAATCTGAATGCCCCTCCCATGGCCACACCCCCTTTGGAATTGCACACTATGAAATTTAGGCATGCATGTTATAGGACAGAGTGTAGAGCAGATGGCCGCATGCCAATTAACTCCAATAATTTATTGTTAATTAACTAATTAGGTGCCTAAATTTTGGCGCTCTTTATAGAATCCAGGGTAAGTGCATCTGTACTAACTGAATACATGGTAAAGAAATTTTCTGTGTAGTAACTCCATGGGTACATGCTGGGCACTCCCTCAACAGTTAGCAAGCGGTCTTGGCACTTAACACACATTAATGTTTGCTTTTAACATGTAGCAGGTGCAAAAAATTGTTGCTCTTTAACTAACAGGACCCTTAGGTCTAAAATGAGCTCCCTTTGCAACATTTGTAGAAAGCATAAGCTTGCAGTTGTGCTTAAACAAGGTAAACTAGTACTGGCTGTATAAGAAAGGCCTCGTGATTTCCCTCAAACGTTCTTCAGCTCTGAAAAGAACTGCATACCCTTTATTTGAAAAGAATTTGTGATTCTTAGAGTCCTTAAAACAAGCACGGCAACTTCTACAGCCAGGTTCTGAGTTACCATCCCATTCGCTCTCACATTTTCCATTCAGTCTCTTAGGTCTCCCTTTAAATAAAAGTTTAAACAGTCTCTTACGTGAAGAAAACTCAAAAGAAATAAATTACTCTCCACTGAAAGTTATTGCCTTATATGAGTGTGACCTTCCTTAGGAACTGTATCTGGTTCAAACACTAGCTGATCAGTTTTGCAAGGAAAATGGGAAAAACACAGCTAGAAAGGTTGGTCGTTCAGGTCAATAATGTCAAGCGGGCAATGATGCAATGGTGATACGATGTACACACTGACATACAACTGGAACATTCTGAAGACCAGTAAACTGAGGCCTAAGCAGCCCTAAGACTGCAGACAACCCAGTAATTGCGTATGACAGATGATGGTAAGACGAACAAACAGAGGGCTGGATTCAGTAAACAGTGCTGACAGATGCAGGAAAGATATGCACTGAAATTGCATACTATAAAGAGTACTCCATGCCAAGCGCCCTTTATAGAATAGCACTTAGTGACAATTCCCGTGACCAACTTTGGGCGTGCAGACTTACACCAAGTGAAACCAGGTGCAAATCTGGCATGCAACCCCAAAATTCTACAACATTGCAACTAAATTATGGAAATGCCCCTGACAGCCCATGCCCCCTTTGGGGTTGTGCATGAGACAATTTCAGTGTGGAATTTTATAGGATAGCGTGAAGGCAGAAGCGTGCGTAAATTCAAATAATTGCCAATTTTAATGCCAATAATTGGTATTAATTGGCTCACTAAGGAGCCCTCTTACTAAGCTGAAAGACTAAGACGTGCTTACCGCAGGTTAAAAACGCCTAACGCAGGGCACGCTGAGGCATCCCGTGGTAGTTTAGGCATGTGTGCATGCTTCCCATGTGCTAAAAAATACATTTTATTTTTTATTGCTGGGGGCGTATTTGGGGGGGGGGGGGTAGAGAGTGGGCGTATTCAGTGCTAATGAGTTAGCGTGTGGACATTGCCATGTGCTAACCCATTAGCATGTGATTAGTGCATGAGCCCTTACTGCCTAGAAAGCAGGTGAGTTAAGGACTCACGCGCTAATAGAAAAATTAGCGTGTAGCCATTATTGCCGATATACAAAAATCGGCCATTTTACCCCCATGTTAAAAGGTGGCCTCAGCGCATGGGAAACCCACAGTAATAGCGCAGGCCACCTTTTAGCGCAGCTTAGTAAAACGGCTCCCTAAGTAATTATGTTGTGCGCACATCTCAGGATCGCACCCAAAATTTGGCATGCAAATTTTGGCGACCTCTATAGAATCTGGGGGGAGAATGCTTAAGACATGAAAAGAAAAGAATTACCTGGAACCTCTAGTCAGCAGCAGGTAAGAGAAAGAAAATGATTATATATACAAGATTGCCAGTATAAGAAAAACCTTGTTAAAAGTCAGAAAGAGGTCTGCCTGATGGCCCATGGACAGTACTGGGAATGCTGTAGAAAAGTCATTCACGGCCCTGTTGGGAGGGAATTCAAGTCGTTGTGCAAGAGTGGCACAAAGGGTGTATTGTTATAAAAATCCACTTAAGACAAAGTTCCAAAAAGGTGCTTATTTTATAACTATTTATTTATTTTTAGCATTTGTATCCCACATTTTCCCAACAATTTGCAGGCTCAATGTGGCTTACATTTGCAGTAATAGCGGTTGCCATTTCCGGGTAACAGAATGTACAAATGGTAATGTGTTAAGTTGCATACATACATGGTAACATACACGTAACATAACATACGTGAACAGATCATGGTATAGATATATATCATGTGCATATATATGTTAAGGAAGAATAAATTATGGTAATACATGAAAATTCCTGAGTAAGAAATTGGAAGAATAAATTATAGTAATACATGAACGTTCCTGAGTACGAAATTGGGTTGTATCATTCTTTAGGTCATCGACTATGGAGAGACCATATTCGACATAGAGATTGAAGTGGTTATGCTTATTCATTAGTGGTAAGGAGGTTGATCAGTCAAGTGATAAGATTTCAATTATGTCTATGTCGTGTAAAGTCTCATTTTTTTGTAAAGGCTCTTATAGTAATTGGCAAATATTTTTTTTTCAATATAAATCTCTATTAAAACATTTATATAGACAGAAGAACCTCATGAGGTATTAATATAGCAAAAAAGTTGAAGTCTGGGAGAGCTCTATTAACTTCCACATGTATTCTCTCACTAGAAAATTTATATGATCTTTTTATTTTATTGGACTTTCAAACGTGTTACTCATGAGTTATTTGAACTCTGCTGAGATTTACCCACTATGCTCTTCATGGGTCCAAAATTATCCCAATTTTCTTATGATAAATATTTATGCTCAATTTTATCTTCAAGTTTTATATATAAAATACTTTTTTAGATTTACAACTTATCTATCTTTGCTTACACCCTATACTGTCTATTAACATGTTTTATTACATATTGTGTTGACATTGTAACATAGCATACTATACCATCTTTTTTATTGATATCTGAATATTTTTACTGCTGTAATTGTCTATTGCTTATGGTTGACTTATTCTTTTTGTACACCGCCTTGAGTGAATTCCTTCATAGAGGCACTAAATAAACCCTAATAAATAAATAAATATATGGACTTTCCAAAATAAGATGAAGACTTGATACCCATCTTAAAGCTGACATGGGGAACTGAAAACTGGGATAATTTTGGACCCATGAAGAGCACGGTGTGAACATCTCAGCAGAGTTCAAATAACTCCTGAGTAACACCTCTGAAGGTCTGATAAAAATATATATATACAATTTTTCTAGTGAGAGAAATTATGTGGAAGTTATTTTGTACAGGCAGCACAGGTGCATATGTGCCTTTATTAAACAGGCACTACAAGTCCCAGTCGTACCTAAATCCTCATGCACAAAAGAACGCCTTCTCTGAAGATGTGTACATCACAATGCCACCTCTGCCCCAAGGAAGAACTACGCTCATATCATATAAAAGTGGACACATCCGTTTTACCTGTATACATCCCTGTGCAATCTTATAACAGCCTACAAAACAACCTACACACACTGCAAATGCTTTATAAAATTATCTCCACAGGCAGTGGGGGGGGGGGGGGGGGGGGGGGGGGGGTACAAGTCTTGTGCCTATCTGATGAGAAAGGTTGTTTTTTCAATACGAAGAATAGAGGATGTAGCTGAAGCTCTAAAACTATACTGCCGTATGTGCGTAGGGTAATTTTATAAGAGGGGTTTTACCCAATAGTGTGTACACGTAAACCAGCTGATATTCAGCCAGCAGTGATCAGCAATTTTTTTAACGTCTGGACACCGGCACCGAATACCTGGGGGTAATTGGAGGAGTAGCCTAGTGGTTAGTGCAGTAGACTTTGATCCTGGGGAACTGGGTTTGATTCCCATTGGGCAAGTCACCTAACCTTCCATTGCCCTAGGTACAAATAAGTACCTGTATATATTATATAAACTGCTTTGAATGTAGTTGCAAAAACCACAGAAAGGCAGTATATCGTCCCATTCCCTCACTGCAAAACCCACAGAAAGGCAGTATATCGTCCGATTCCCTTTCTGGAAATCACTGCTATAACCTTTTGCAGCAGCTTGTGGTATTTGTGTAGTATCAAGACTCCAAGAGGCTGCCATCAGAGGTCACGTCAGCCATTTGCAGATACATTTAAACCCTCTCTGGAGCTTAAGCTGTCCCTATAGGGAGCTGTATTTTTTCAGCTTTCATCATTAAAGAGAGCTGTTATCAGACAGGCATCCCTCATCCCTCTTCATGCAAAACAAAAACCACGTATACACAGGAAGAAGACTGCCATCTACTGGCAGATCACCAGAACACATTTGGCTAAAGAATTATTGCCTACTGAACAGGATGCCAGTTTGATCAGTTTCACTATTAATGAGTATTATAGTAGGAAATGAGTGTCCTCACTGTGTATGAAGGTGAAAATAATACCCAGTGTACCTGAATGTAACTCACCTTGAGTTACTACTGAAAAGGTTGAGGAAAATCCAAATAAATAAATAAAATGCTAAATGAATACTTAGAGACCTCATGGAGTTGCAAAAATCAATAATGTCTGACAATGTAATAACAATTCTGAATCCTGTTCTCACCATGTTAGCATTCTTGAAGATATTTTCAATAAAAATGTTTTAGGAAGTTTTAAAAGAAAAAATGTCGCCCATTGTGATTGATGATAAAGCCTTTTGCATTTGCCATTGGTGTCAAGCATTATTGTAGAAAGATAGGAATGCACAGATCATTCACTCCACTGAATAAGATTACTCTTGCACATGGCTTGTCACAGAGAGGTCGATATTCAAAGTGATGTAACTGGGCAGAAACAGTTCCTGGCTGGTTAAATGGCTTAAGACAGTAAAAAAAAAAAAAATCTCTCCACATTCTTTGCTGAGTTCCTTTCAATGTCAGTATTTGTGTGTGTTGGGTGGATAAAGACTGATCGCCTTTAATCCACCCTGTCTGTCTCTTGTTTCACAAACGTTGCATATATGTCTGTCTTTGTTTGCTATGCTTCCTTGCTAGAGAAATGTTTTCTAGCATAGGTCTAAATTTTCAGAGAAAACAAAACAAAACACAAATGCATTGTCCATTATATGCAGCAGCTGACTCTGTGTGTGTTAAGACAGTAAAAAACACTAACTGGTTATATTCAGTGACACTTACTACCAGTGGTGTGCTGGAGCAGGCTCGCACTGGCTCGCAAGAGCCGGTTGTTAAATTTTTTGGCATCTTGTGAGCTGGTTGTTCTGGGAGTGCGAGCCGGCTTGCCTCTCCTCCGCCCCCCCCCCGCCCCCCCAAGCTGCTGGGTCACAGACTCCCAGCGCTAGCTCACCTGCCCGCCCTCAGCTCCCCGATAGCCCTCCTTTCCTTCCTTCCGCATCTCTGCGTTTAAATCTTTTATTTTTACCTCAAGTCTCGGAGGCAGTGAAAGCAGCAGGCTCGGTTCGCCTCCAGCCTTCCCTTCCCTCTCAGTGTCCCGCCCTTGCGGAAACAGGAAATACATCAGAAGAAGGCAGGACACTGAAAGGGAAGGGAAGGCTGGAGGCAAGCAGAGCCTGCTGCTTTCACTGCCTCCAAGACTTGAGGTAAAAATAAAAGATTTAAATGCAGAGATGCGGAAGGAAGGAAAGGAGGGCTATCGGGGAGCTGAGGGCGGGCAGATGATTCGGCGCTGGGGTTGGAACTGGACCTCGGGGGCTGAAAAGGGGAGCAGGTGGAGGCTGGAGCAAGTTACTTCACATGGATGGGATGGAAGGGAAGGATGGGGGCAAAGGAGAATCGCTGGACATGGGAGGGCAGGGGAGAATCGCTGGACATGGATGGGAGAAAAGGGAAGGGGAGAGAGGAGAATCGCTGGACATGGATGGGAGGGGATAATAGGATAGGGGCAAAGGAAAATCGCTGGACATGGATGGGATGGAGGGGCAGAGGAGAATTGCTGGACATGGATGGGAGGGGAGGACAGGAGAGTTGCAGGACATGGATGGATGGAGGGGAGGGCAGGAGAAATGCTGGACATGGATGGAGTGGAGGAAAGGGAAGGCATTTGGGCTTGGGAGGAGCCAGGATTTGTAGTGCACTGGCCCCCTGACATGGCAGGATACCAACCGGGCACCCTAGGGGACACTTCAAAAAATTATTTAAAAAAAACCCAAACAGCTTCCAGGTGCATAGCACCCTTATCTTGTGTGCTGAGCCCCCCCAAATCCCACTCCGCACACCTCTACACCATTACCATAGCCCTAAGGGGTGAAGAGGGGCACCTACATGTGGGTACAGTGGGTTTTGGGGGGGTTTGGAGGGCTCAACATTAACCACCACAAGTGGAACAGGTGGGGGGGGGGGGGGGGGAATGGGCCTGGGTCCACCTGCCTGAAGTGCAGTGCACCCACTAAAAACTGCTTCAGGGACCTGCATACTGCTGTCAAGGAGCTGGGTATGACATGTCAGGCTGGCAAAAAAAGTTTTAGGTTTTTTTTTTTGGGTGGGAGGGGGTTGGTGACCACTGGGGGAGTAAGGGAAGGTGATCCCCGCTTCCCTCCGGTGGTCAGTCGGGGCACTTTTTTCAGACTTGGTCCTAAAAATACATGGACTAAGTCCAGCCAGTGAAATGCTCGTTCGAGCCGGCCATTTTTTTTCATTATAAGGTGAAGCCGGCCATCTCGTAACCACACCCCGCCCCCCTTTGCTTCCCTCCCAACACACCCCCTTGAAGGTTGGCCGGTGCCGCGATGAGAAAACAGTTGGGGCCGGCCAAAATCGGCTTTCGATAATATCGATTTGGCCGGGATCAGGAGATTGCCAGCGATCTCCCAATTTGTGTCGGAAGATCGCCGGCGATCCCTTTCGAAAATGAGCTGGATAGTGAGCTACACGACTTCCCTTCTGGTACTTAATATAAAGCCATGAAAAAATCAAGCTCCGTCAATACTACACAGGATTTTCTTTCAGAATATAATGGTGTGGTAGCTGCATTAGTTCAGTTTTATAGGTAATGAACAGAAATAAAACAAACAATAAACCCAAACAGAAAAAGAAGATAAGATGATACTATTTTTATTAGACTAACTTAATATGTTTCTATCTTTGAAGGCAATACCCTTCTTCTTAGGGTCAGAAATGAGCAAAAGATGACAAATATCAGAATATATAAAGGGAAAAAACACATTGAGGAGCATTTTCGAATGGGGACGCCCATCTCTATGGGCGCCCATCTCCAAGGGCGTCCCCGTGAAGAGGCGGGCAACCCGTATTTTCAAAACGAGATGGGCATCCATCTTTCATTTCGAGAATACAGTTGGGGACGCCCAAATCTCAACATTTAGGTCGACATTAGAGATGGTCGACCTAAATGCTGAGATCACCGGCGTTAGAGATGGGCGCCCTCGGTTTTCGCCGATAATGGAAACCGAGGGCATCCATCTCAAATACGACCAAATCCAAGGCATTTGCTCGTGGGAGGGGCCAAGATTCGTAGTGCACTGGTCCCCCTCACATGCCAGGACACCAACCGGGCACCCTAGGGGGCACTGCAGTGGACTTCACAAATTGCTCCCAGGTACATGGCTCCCTTACCTTCGGTGCTGAGCCCCCCAAAACCCACTCCCCACAACTATCCACCACTACCATAGCTCTAAGGGGTGAAGGGGGGCACCTACATGTGAGTACAGTGGGTTTCGGTTTGGTTTTGAAGGGCTCACATTTTCCAACACAAGTGTAATAGGTGGGGGGGGGGGGGATGGGCCTGGGTCCGCCTGCCTGAAGTCCACTTTGCACCCACTAAAACTGCTCCATGGACCTGCCTACTGCTGCGATGGACTGGAGTATGACATTTGAGGCTGGCATAGAGGCTGGCAAAAAAAGTTTTTGAGGGTGGGAGGGGGTTAGTGACCACTGGGGGAGTAAGGGGAGGTCATCCCCGATTCCCTCCGGTGGTCATCTGGACAGTTCGGGCACTTTTTTGGGACTTGGACCTAAAAATAAGGGACCAAATAAAGTGGACCAAATTCTTGCCAGGGATGCCCTTCTTTTTTCCATTATCGGCCGAGGACGCCCATCTGTCCTCGGCCGATAAACAAGCCCCAGTCCCGACTTTGCTATGCCTCCAACACGCCCCCGTGAACTTTGGTCGTCCCCGCGATGGACTGCAGTTGGGGGTGCCCAAAATCGGCTTTCGATTATACCAATTTGTGCGCCCGCGGGACAAGGACGCCCGTCTCCCGATTTGTGTCAAAAGATGGGCGTCCTTCTCTTTCGAAAATAAGCTGGATTGTGACCTGGAGAAAAAGCTATTGCCTTTGAATGGTAGTCAAAAAATGTATTAAGATGATACTTTTTCAGCGGAATAAGGTATGCTCTTTTTTTTGTTGTTGTTTGTTTTATTTTATTTATATTCATTACTTTAGAATCAAAACAGGATAAAATAAGCCTTTCATTTGCATGTATTCAACTGCCTTAATGAAATGTGATACATTTTTAGGGCTGCCATGTCCCCAGCCTGGGTGATACAGGAGATCCTTTCTTTGAATTAAAGTGCTTTCTTGGTCTGAGGTATGTGCAATAGGCAATATTCCTTATGTTCCGTTTGTCCATGATAAACTACAGTGCAGGACTGACACAATGAAAACAATGCACCTATTTGGAAAAGAGTTTGCTACTTACCTGACTATCCCTTGCCTTCATGGGAAGCAAAAAAAAAAAAGAAGCAGAGACAAAAAGTAAAAAAAAAAAAGGCAAGCAAGGATTAGCAATTAGAAAAGCTAAGAACAGATGTTAGTTGTACATACAACAATAAAGCAACTAAAAAGTGTATTCCGTCAAATGAAATGGCGAGGAAAGGCGTATGTATTTGTGGTGAACAGAAAACGGGTAATTCTATAACTAGGCACTTGCAGTTATGCACATCTTGCATGTGTAAGTGCACAGAAAAGCAGCACTTACAATAACTGCACCATTCACTATTCTATAAGGTAGTTGCATAAGTGCAAGGTTGTGTACATGTGGGAGGGGCATGGGCGTGTCTCCAGTTTACTACAGGTTAAGCGCATATCTTCAAATTCTATAAATGGTGCTCAAAAATGCACCTAGCAAGATGAGTGTGTAAATCCAAATTGTTGCCGATGCCAATAATTGTTAGTGCCCACTTATTGGCGTTAATCGGCTTGTTAATTAAATGACAATTGAGTGTGCAATTTAATTAACAAGTCAATTTGCGCCAATAATTGGGCACTATCAATTATTGGCGTTAATGGCAACAATTTGGGTTTACACGTTCACCTTGCTAGGCGCAATCCTATAAAGATGTGTTCGAAAAAACTTTTGTGTGTAACTGAAAAGGGGACGTGGCCATGGGAGGGTCAAGGGCACTAACTAAAGATTGGCATAGTATTACATAATGGGGGGGGGGGGGGTCCATGTCTAATTTAGGCACGAAGACTGTGTCCAAAGATTGGGTGTGGATCCTGGCACTATGCGCTATTGTACAGAAGATGCCCAACTCGGAGTGCCATTTATAGAATAGTGCTTAGCATGCATTTCTTTGGTACTCGTTTACCAAATCTTATCCATAGCATGGCACATTTAGGAGCAGCCATTTACGCCTGCCTTTCACATGACATAAATGGCCGCGCAAATTTAATCTAGTATTCTGTAATGGAACTGGTCCTTCCAGAGTATCACTGGAGTGCTTAAAATGGAGGTGTCCTGTTATAGAATTGCCCCCAAAGGCTTTTCTTGCAAAGTTTAATTGAAAGGTGACGACAGACTTCACTTTCCAAAAATCTTTCCTCCATCTTGTGCTCAAGGCTGCTTGAGTCTGGTCCCTTTTTTATTCCCCAATATGAGGATTTGCCTAGACTGCTAGAAATTCCTCCGACCTTAATCCACACTCCTCTTCCAATTCACCAAACTTTAAAAAACCATCTTCCCCCACCATCTGAAAGAGCCTGTGCAAACCTTTTTGGGCCCATCTCTCAAAAATACCCCTTGCTCCCTTCCTCCCATAAAGGTTTCTTCTCCGTAATAGCTCATCCTGAAGACCTTTCATCCTTTTCATCTTCCCCCACCCCAAGACTCCCATTAAATGAATGGTAAATTAGTTGAACATTTACCTCACGCAATACCTTCCCTCTGAGACCTACGGAAACTATTTCAGTTCATATTCAAGTGTACAGCGCTGCGTACGTCTAGTAGCGCTATAGAAATGATAAGTAGTAGTAGTATTTCTGCTATCACTCCAGTTCCATCCTTACTGCCAGCTTCCAACCGCCTATCCCCCCCCCCCCAGTTCCTAATCCAGCATGTGCTTCATCTGGTCTGCCGAATACAGTCTGCAATTAGGTAAGGCCATCCCCCCTCCCACCTTACTACTATACAAAACCTCTTTTGCCACCCTTGGCCTCTTCAGTCCACACACAACAGATTTATTTATTTCCCTCTGCAATTTATTTAAATCCTCCCTGGGAAGTGTTATGGGCAGGGCCTGAAGCAAATACAGCAGAAAGGTAGCACATTCATTTTAACTGCTGCTACTCTCTCTGAGCAGAACAAATAACTCCCATGCCACTGCTACAAATCCCTTTGTATCTCTGTAATAAATTTTCCCATAGCTACAGCCATATATCTTAGTTAAATCAGTTAGTTAAATCAGCTCCAATGTGTATGCTTGGGGGGGGGGGGGGGCTGGAACCTATACTTAGAGTACCTTTACTTCTATGTTATTTTAATGTAATTATCTCTACAGATTACCCTTCCCCTCTTCCATTCCTATTATTTCTTATCAATAGAAATCAAACAAAATAAAACATGGAAAAGAAAATAAGATGATACCTTTTTTATTGGACATAACTTAATACATTTAAGTTATGTCCTATAAAAAAGGTATCATCTTATTTTCTTTTCCATGTTTTATTTTGTTTGATTTCTATTGATAACCTTAAGAGTGGACTAACATGGCTACCACATTCCTCTATTATTTCTTGCAATTGTTTTTTTTATTGTAAACCAATGAAGTAGTCTGCAAACGTGCCACCTCCTCCTTTTCTAGTGTATTAAGTATTCCCATTTTATCAAATTAACTCTCTAACTCTCAAGTTCTTGCAATTCCCTTATCATAACAGGCAGCAACGGCAGCGTTTGTGACTTATTACCAGGAAAATGGTATAAAAATGTATTCAGTAAAGGTATTAAATATTTGCAGATTTGAACTTTGCAAAACCATGTTGCCTCGGATCTTGCAACCCATTGGATTCTAGGAAGTTCAATATCCTTTCCTTCAGAAGTCTCCATCAAGTCTCCAACCACTGAAACGAGGCTTACTGGCCTATGGTTTCCCACTACTTCCCTGCCCCTGCTTCTCTCCAATCCCACGGAACCTCTACTATTTCCACAGATCTATTAAATAAATCCTTACGAGGTCTCGCCAGGATTTCACCGAATTCTCTTGATGTTCTTGGAAGCCATCCGGCCCCATAGCTTCATCTACTTTTAGTTTTTCAAATTGTTCATAAACACTTTCTTCCATGAACAGTGCAATATCCACTCCATTGCCATATATTCCCTTGGCAGTTGACCGCAGTCCTTCTCCAGGATTTTCCTCCATTAACGGTGACCAGAAGTATTTGTTTAGCATGTATGTTTTCTCCTTATCATTCTCCACATATGGCTCTCAGCCTGCCTCCTTTTCCCAATATATCTGAAAAAACTTGGCACCTCTTTTTACATCTTAAGCCATTTTTTTTTCTATCTGCGCTACTACTGGCCATATTTCCCTCTGTTTCTAAACGTTTTATCTGATAATTTTTTTCTGTGGTCGTTTTGATGTGTTCTTCTATATTTCTTGAATGCCACTTCTTTTGCCTTTATTTTTTTCAACCACTTGCTTGGATAACCATATCCATTTCCCTTTTCTCTTGCTTTTGTTTATTTAGAAAGATTTGTTTTCATATATAAACAGATACACAGATTCACAGAAGAAAATCCTGGAGAAGGACCACGATTGACTGGCAAAAGTACATATGAGAATGGAGTGGATATAGAAATGTTCACAGAAGAGAGTGTGTATGAACAACTTGAAAATCTAAAGGTGGACAAAGCCATGGGACCGGACGGGATCCACCCCAGGATATTGAGGGAGCTTAGAGAGGTTCTGGCGGGTCCTCTTAAAGATTTGTTTACAAAATCCTTGGAGACGGGAGAGGTTCCGTGGGATTGGAGAAGAGCGGATGTGGTCTCTCTTCACAAAAGTGGTGATAGGGAAGAAGCTGGAAACTACAGGCTGGTAAGCCTCACTTCGGTTATTGGAAAAGTAATGGAAGCGCTGCTGAAGGAAAGGATAGTGAATTTCCTGGAAGCCAGTAAGTTGCAAGATCCAAGACAACATGGTTTTACCAAACGAATCTCATTGAATTCTGACTGGGTGACCGGAGAATTGATTCATGGATGTGCTATAAACGTAGTCTACTTAGATTTCAGCAAAGCTTTTGACACGGTTCCCCACAGGAGGCTCTTGAATAAACTTGACAGGCTGAAAATAGGACCCAACATGGTGAACTGGATTACGAACTGGTTGACGGACAGACGCCAGAGGGTGGTGGTTAATGGAATTCGCTCAGATGAGGGAAAGGTGAGTAGTGGAGTGCCTTAGGGATCGGTGCTGGGGCTGATTCTGTTCAATATATTTGTGAGTGACATTGCCGAAGGGTTAGAAGGTAAAGTTTGCCTTTTTGCGGACGATACCAAGATTCATAACAGAGTGAACACCCCTGAGGGAGTGGAAAACATGAAAAAAGATCTGCAGAAAAATGGTCTAAGGTTTGGCAATTAAAATTCAATGCGAAGAAATGCAAAGTGATGCACTTAGGGAGTAGAAATCCACAGGAGACGTATGTGTTAGGCGGTGAGAGTCTGATATGTACAGAAGGGGAGAGGGATCTTGGGGTGATAAGTATCTGAGGATCTGAAGGCGACGAAACAGTGTGACAAGGTGGTGGCCGTAGCCAGAAGGTTGCTAGGCTGTATAGAAAGAGGTGTGACCAGCAGAAGAAAGAAGGTGTTGATGTCCCTGTACAAGTCATTGGTGAGGCCCCACCTGGAGTATTGTGTTCAGTTTTGGAGGCCGTATCTTGCTAAGGATGTAAAAAGAATTGAAGAGGTGCAAAGAAAAGCTACAAAATGGTATGGGATTTGTGTTACAAGACGTATGAGGAGAGACTTGCTGACCTAAACATGTATAACCTGGAGGAAAGGAGAAACAGGGGTGATATGATACAGACGTTCAAATATTTGAAAGGTATTAATTTGCAAACAAACCTTTACCGGAGATGGGAAGGCAGTAGAACTAGAGGACATGAAATGAGATTGAAGGGGGGCAGACTCAAGAAAAATGTAGTATTTGTTCACGGAGAGAGTTGTGGATACTTGGAATGCCCTCCCGCGGGAGATGGTAGAGATGAAAACGGTAACGGAATTCAAAAATGCGTGGGATAAATATAAAGGAATCCTGTTCAGAAGGAATGGATCTTCAGAAGCTTTGCGGAGATTGGGTGGCAGCACCGGTGGTGGGAGGTAGGGCTAGTAGTTGGGTGGCGGGGCTAGTGCTGGGCAGACTTCTACGTTCTGTGCCCTGAAAATGGCAGATACAAATCAAGCAGGAGATCACCAGGAGATTTCCTGACAACAAGGACTGACTTTTTGCATGGTTAGTTCTCCTCATCTGTAAAACTAACATGTCACCCTCTCTTCCTGTACACTAATAAACTGCTCTGTTTCACTTTTAACCCGCTATCTGGCTGCTGTTAATCAAGGCTCTAGACCCCCTCTCGCTCATGCTGCTACAGGACCCATAAGACTAATGCCTCTGATAAAGGAATCCCCTAGCAGCAATAATTTTCTGCTTCAAACTGATTTGTCATAGGTGCTCCCTGTGCTCATTGAGGCAGCTATATCTAAGCATCTTTTACAGAATTGTCCCCTTCGATTTGAAATGTTCAATTGGCTTACATGTTGCACTTTGGGTGTATGGTTTAATTGTTTATATTTCTCATAAATAGGCATGACACAGTATGAAGAGATTTGTGTCCCAATCCGCAGGTTCAAAGGCAATCCTGTAACACACCCCTGTTAGTGTGAATGCATTTGTGCATTTGAATAAAGTACATGCGGATTTGATTTTTGCAGTGAGAGCCTATGAAATATATAACTTCTGTTACCTTTCATCCAGTGAGGGCTCTTTTTGCTGTAGGTGAGGCTTGATTCCCTGCATTAGTCGAATATTTGTAGATAAGGCTTTGATGGTATAATTGATTTCATTCTCTTTGATCACATCGCTGTCATAGCCTAATTTTGGAATGAGAATCCATGAAACAAGACCAGGGGAAATACACTTTAAAAGACAGCACACCACATATTAAAAGTGCTCTTTGCTTCATTGCAAGTCATGCTCAACACTGTCCAGAGTGCACTGAATTCTGATTGTTACAATACTACATTAATTGCTTGGAAAATCTATGTTTCTGAGGGCTTTTTTTCTCCTCTAATTTATGTAGTAATGAAAATGGCACAAAACCCTTAACTAGGGATGATCCCCTGGCCCATAAGAACATAAAAATAACCCTACTGGGTCACACCAATGTTGCATCTAGTCCAGAATCCTGCTTCCAGCAGTGGCCAATTCAGGTCTCAAATATCTGGCAGAATCCCAAAGAGCAGCAAGATTCATACTACTGATCCCAGGGACAAGCAGTATAAGAAGTCTAATCAGTCTTGGCTCATTAGCATACTCATTAACTCAATATGCAATCTAGTAAAATTCATGCATGCCATTTGATAGGCTATCTGCCACTGGGAACTGTTACCAACTTAATTAGTTCTTGTTAGGATTTGTGTGGTGGGTAGCAGGTGCAAATAGTCCGTGTATACCTTACATCATTTTGATCATTGATTTGCATGGCTCTAAGCTTTCTGATTCTCCATTCTCACCCACAATTATGGAACTCTGTATAGAACAGAGAAAGGGGAGTGGTGACATCCAGGTGAAAAAGGAGTGGAGGAGTGGCCTAGTGGTTAGCGTGGTGGACTTTGGTCCTGGGGAACTGAGGAACTGAGTTTAATTCCCACTTCAGGCACAGGCAGCTCCTTGTGACTCTGGGCAAGTCACTTAACCCTCCATTGCCCCATGTAAGCCGCATTGAGCCTGCCATGAGTGGGAAAGCGCGGGGTACAAATGTAACAAAAATAAAATAGATACTATTGGAGATTCTACATGGAATGTTGCTACTATTGGAGATTCTACATGGAATGTTGCTATTCCACTAGGCTGCGCAGGCTTCTGTTTCTGTGAGTCTGACGTCCTGCACGTACAGACTCACAGAAGCAGAAGCCTGCGCGGCCACATTGGTAATCTGCAAGGGCCGACTTCTACATGGAATGTTGCTAGTGGAATAGCAACATTCCATGTAGAATCTCAAATAGTAGCAACAGTGGAGGAGTGGCCTAGTGGTTAGGGTGGTGGACTTTGGTCCTGGGGAACTGAGAAACTGAGTTTGATTCCCACTTCAGGCACAGGCAGCTCCTTGTGACTCTGGGCAAGTCACTTAACCCTCCACTGCCCCAGGTACAAATAAGTACCTGTAAGCCGCATTGAGCCTGCCATGAGTGGGAAAGCATGGGGTACAAATGTAAGAACAAAAGAAAAAGCAGCCAGGGCTCCTATCAGTAAAGCCAGCTGTTGTTGCAACTGAGAAGAATTTATTTCCCCTGTACATATTGCTCTCTCTGAGCCCAAACTGTGAGGGAGAGGACCAGCAGCACATGTGCAGGAGAGTGTCTTCAAACTAAAACAGAGTGGAGGAGTAGCCTAGTGGTTAGGGTGGTGGACTTTGGTCCTGGGGAACTGAGAAACTGAGTTTGATTCCCACTTCAGGCACAGGCAGCTCCTTGTGACTCTGGGCAAGTCACTTAACCCTCCACTGCCCCAGGTACAAATAAGTACCTGTAAGCCGCATTGAGCCTGCCATGAGTGGGAAAGCATGGGGTACAAATGTAAGAACAAAAGAAAAAGCAGCCAGGGCTCCTATCAGTAAAGCCAGCTGTTGTTGCAACTGAGAAGAATTTATTTCCCCTGTACATATTGCTCTCTCTGAGCCCAAACTGTGAGGGAGAGGACCAGCAGCACATGTGCAGGAGAGTGTCTTCAAACTAAAACAGAGTGGAGGAGTAGCCTAGTGGTTAGGGTGGTGGACTTTGGTCCTGGGGAACTGAGAAACTGAGTTTGATTCCCACTTCAGGCACAGGCAGCTCCTTGTAACTCTGGGCAAGTCACTTAACCCTCCACTGCCCCAGGTACAAATAAGTACCTGTAAGCCGCATTGAGCCTGCCATGAGTGGGAAAGCATGGGGTACAAATGTAAGAACAAAAGAAAAAGCAGCCAGGGCTCCTATCAGTAAAGCCAGCTGTTGTTGCAACTGAGAAGAATTTATTTCCCCTGTACATATTGCTCTCTCTGAGCCCAAACTGTGAGGGAGAGGACCAGCAGCACATGTGCAGGAGAGTGTCTTCAAACTAAAACAGAGTGGAGGAGTAGCCTAGTGGTTAGGGTGGTGGACTTTGGTCCTGGGGAACTGAGAAACTGAGTTTGATTCCCACTTCAGGCACAGGCAGCTCCTTGTGACTCTGGGCAAGTCACTTAACCCTCCACTGCCCCAGGTACAAATAAGTACCTGTAAGCCGCATTGAGCCTGCCATGAGTGGGAAAGCATGGGGTACAAATGTAAGAACAAAAGAAAAAGCAGCCAGGGCTCCTATCAGTAAAGCCAGCTGTTGTTGCAACTGAGAAGAATTTATTTCCCCTGTACATATTGCTCTCTCTGAGCCCAAACTGTGAGGGAGAGGACCAGCAGCACATGTGCAGGAGAGTGTCTTCAAACTAAAACAGAGTGGAGGAGTAGCCTAGTGGTTAGGGTGGTGGACTTTGGTCCTGGGGAACTGAGAAACTGAGTTTGATTCCCACTTCAGGCACAGGCAGCTCCTTGTAACTCTGGGCAAGTCACTTAACCCTCCACTGCCCCAGGTACAAATAAGTACCTGTAAGCCGCATTGAGCCTGCCATGAGTGGGAAAGCATGGGGTACAAATGTAAGAACAAAAGAAAAAGCAGCCAGGGCTCCTATCAGTAAAGCCAGCTGTTGTTGCAACTGAGAAGAATTTATTTCCCCTGTACATATTGCTCTCTCTGAGCCCAAACTGTGAGGGAGAGGACCAGCAGCACATGTGCAGGAGAGTGTCTTCAAACTAAAACAGAGTGGAGGAGTAGCCTAGTGGTTAGGGTGGTGGACTTTGGTCCTGGGGAACTGAGAAACTGAGTTTGATTCCCACTTCAGGCACAGGCAGCTCCTTGTGACTCTGGGCAAGTCACTTAACCCTCCACTGCCCCAGGTACAAATAAGTACCTGTAAGCCGCATTGAGCCTGCCATGAGTGGGAAAGCATGGGGTACAAATGTAAGAACAAAAGAAAAAGCAGCCAGGGCTCCTATCAGTAAAGCCAGCTGTTGTTGCAACTGAGAAGAATTTATTTCCCCTGTACATATTGCTCTCTCTGAGCCCAAACTGTGAGGGAGAGGACCAGCAGCACATGTGCAGGAGAGTGTCTTCAAACTAAAACAGAGTGGAGGAGTAGCCTAGTGGTTAGAACACTGGGGTGATGGCTGGGGAAGCCTCATTCAGAATCCACAGCTACTCCTTGTGATCTTGGGCAAGTCACTTATGGCCCCTTTTACTAAATCGTGCTAGTGATTCCTGTCGCTAGCGAGTCTTTGTATAAAGGCCCCCGAATCCTCTATTGCCTCAGGTACAAACTTAGGGGCCCTTTTACTAAACTGTGTTCAGGAATAACATGTTCTTAACTCGGAGAAATAAATGACCAATCCTGTGCTACTTTTGGCATCAGTGCACAGTTAGTGCCCACTGTTTAATTTTTAACTATTTTTTTTGGCTGAGGTCATCATGGGCAGATAATGGGCATGGAAGCATAAACCAGAGATATGATAGAGGTCTATAAAATATTGAGTGGAGTGGAACGGGTAGAGGTGAATCACTTGTTTACTCTATCCAAAAATACTAGGACTAGGAAGCATGCAATGAAGCTACAAAGTAGTAAATTTAAAACAAACCAGAGAAGATATTCTTCACCCAATGTGTCATTAAACTCTGAAATTCATTACTAGAGAATGTGATAAAAGCATTTAGCTTAGCGGGGTTTAAAAAAGGTTTGGATAACTTCTTAAAAGAAACGTCTATAAGCTGTTATTATGATAGACTTGTGAAAATCCACTGCATATTTCTAGGATAAGAAGCATAAAATCTGCTTTGCTGTTCTGGGATCTTGCAAGGCATTTGTGACCTGGACTGGCCACTGCTGGAAACAGGATACTGGGCTTGATGGACCTTTGCTCTGTCTCAGTACAGCAACGCTTATGTTCTTATTAGTGTGCTGGCTGATATACATGGGCTTAACATAGGAGCCCTTAGAGCCTTCTAAATAGGAGGAGGCAGTAAGTGCTTCCACATTATTTTTATTCAGTTGCCATGTGCTGATGCTAACATTAGCACACAGCCTGAAAAATAAATAGAAAAAAAGTCTATTTTAAGGCTAAGGTAGAAATGACCTTAGCATGCATTTTCTATTACAGCTTAATAAAAGGCCATTTAGATTGTATGCCCTGTGTACTTGAATGTAAGTCACTTTGAGCAACTCCTGGAAAAGGTGTGAACTAAATCTAAATAAAATGAGGGTTCTCTAGGCCTTGCCACAAAACCCAAAACAAAACAATAAACCTGAAGAGGAAGGGAGTTTCTCAGTAGTTAAGGATAAGATAACCTATAAGACACTAAGGTAAGTTTTCTTTGCTTCTTACACCGATGGTTTGGTCTTTAACACTGAACTCACAGCACTGATAAAATATTAGAAGGAGAGCTGGGAAAGGAGGAAATAAATATGTATGATTCTAGAAGAACAAGGATAATGACGAGATCTCAGAAAGCACAACAAGGAAAGAAAAAACACAGTGAAAAGGAAAGGAGATTGGATCAAGCTGAGATGGCAGGTGGAATATCACAGCATCCAGAGGGGCCCTTTTACTAAGCTGTGATAGGGCCTAAGCACATGCAGTATATGCAAAAACGAGACTACCACCAAGCTAGCACACCCCCTGGTGGTAATTTCGGATTTGGGGCTCGCTCATTCTAGCGGTAGAAATTATTTTTTTATTTTCTACCACACATGGTGTTTCTGGTGGTAATTGGCAGCTGGCGAGCACCGAATGGTTACCACGCATGTAGCACGTGAGACCTTACCACTAGACCAATGGGTGGCAGTAAGGGCTCAGGCTGTAAATAGGTGCATGCTAGTTTTAACTCTAGTGTACGCCCATTAAAAAAATGTCCTGGTACCGCCTACAGTACAGACTACTTTTTATTATTGGGACCTTATGTTTCCAGAGCATCAACCTCCGGTTTCAGGCTTGGCCCCAATAGTAGATAACCCTATGTTTGAACCTGGCATAGGAAATACTACATTTAGCAGGTGGGCAGACTCTGGCTTGGATATGTTGGGACAGGTACATGTGGGTGGTAACATGGTAACCTTTGAGAAGTTGGTGGAAGATTTCAGGCTTCGGCCTGATGATCGTTACGCCTACTTATAGTTACAACATTTCATTTTAGGACAAGTCTATAAAGGTTGTATGATGCGTGACACACATCCTATGGAAGAGCTATGTGTAAATTGGAACATAACACGCGGCATGTTATCCCACTTGTATGCCTACCAGGTGATAAATGTTAAACATTATGTATTGCACAGGAAACGGTGGGAACAGGAATTACAGTTTACTCTATCAGACGCAGCATGGCTTGTGTTGGAAAAAAGGATTTTGAGATCTTCCATAGCAGTGGCAATGCAGGAAAATGCTATCAAAGTCTTTTATAGATGGTATTTAACACCGGTCAGACTACATCATATGTTTGCCCATGTGCCCAAAGACTGCTGGCGGAAATGTGGGGGAGTGGGGACCATGGGTCATATTTGGTGGTCGTGTCCTAAAGCTCAGGCCTATTGGAAGGGGGTGAAGTCGCGTCTGCAGGTTTGGGTGGGTAAATCTGTGCAGTGGCATCCTTTAATTTTCATACTTGGGCAGCGGCCTGAGGGCTTTACGTTGGACCAGTGGCTTCTGATGAGAGGAGCCTTGCATGCAGCGCGTATAAATTTAGCACAGAATTGGAAGTCGCCCAAAGTTCCCTCAGTGGTGCATTGGAACACTAAGGTGCGATACATATGTGAAATGGAGAGACTAACTGCAGTAAGAAGAAAAACTTTGCCCGCATGGGAAAGGGTTTGGGGACCTTTTCTACAAAAATGTTCTGGTTAACTGGGCTATACATGGGAGGTTGGAGAAGGTGTAGGGAGAGGGTGAGAGGGGAGGTTAGGACAAGGGTTGGGGCGATTTATAGTATTGAAATTTGAAGTAGAGTATGCATCTGTTATAGCATTGTTATTTCAATGATACTTCTTTTGTCAAATACTCCTTGAGTGTTTATGTGGAACTGTAGTTTATTCTAATGTATTGACTTGAGGAGATGTTGTACTTATTTTGCAATGCATAATAAAGACTTCTGCAAATTTAAAAAAAATGTCCTGGTAAACTGTTAGCTGTGTAGTGGTGGAGTAATAGTATGGCAGGTTGGAGAGAGTACAAGACACAGACTCTTTTCAACCAGAGCTACTTGTAAGTTCGGAGGAGATGGGGGAGGGTTGACTTCAAGGGAAAGTCACCTAGTTCATATGGAGGGTTAGTCTTTTGTTCACTTGTTTTCAATATAGGTTGTTGTTGTTTGCAATTGGTTTATTGAGAATGTTTAAATCTCTAAGTGGTATCTGTACTCATAAGGGGGGAGGGGGGAAAGTAATAAATAAAGTCAGGTATAGCTGTTGATGTATATGATCTGGCTTAAATGAGCATTGTATTCTAGTAGAGCATTGTATATATACTCTGCAAGTGTTCAAGTTGCATTGTCTTTTTTTTTTTTTTTTTTTGAATTATCTTTATTGGTGCCAGAAGGCAAATAAGCACATAATACATTTCTGAACATGAAAACTCTATACATACACGGTCCAAAATATATGCAAACATTTTGTCCATCATTACTTTCCAAAAATGACCAACGCTCTTTATAAGACCATCCATATCTACACCCCTTCTGACTTTTCTCATTTTTTATATAAATGCCTTCCCCACCCCTCTCCCCCCTCCCCCTCCCCTCCCCCTCTCAGGTACCTCTTAATGAGTTCAGAGGTGTTGGTGGATTGTATTAAGGATCCCCCACGCTATTCAAGCTACATAGCTGTGTATATGTTTTCCACAATCCCTGATACACTCTCTGTTTGTTTTTGGATGTCACTTTATACTGCAACGCTACCCACTCCGCCATCTCCCCCATCGTCCGGTGCCACTGCTGCACAGACGGCGGAGACGGCTGCGCCCAAACCTGCAGTATGCATTTTTTAACCAACAGAATTGCGAGGAGAGCAAACCGGCTCTGTGCTTCTAAAAAACCTTCCTCCCTCAACTGTTCTGACTCTCCCAGTAACAAAACCGAGAAAGACCATAAAAATGGTTTGGCTATAACTTTTTCAATGGTCTCTAGTGCATGTGTCCAAAGCTCTGCCAGGGTCGGGCACTCCACAAACGAATGAACAAATGTGCCAGTTCCTCCCTGACATTTGACACATCTATCATCTGCCCATAGTCCCATTTTCTTCCCCCGTTGGCGGGTAATATACACCCTGTGCAATATTCTAAATTGAATATCCTGCAACGCCGCATTAGGTGTAATACTATGGAGTTTGTCAAAAGCCTTCCCTAGCCTTTCCTGTGTGACATTTTCCCCAAGGATATCACTCCAACCCATCGCCAATCGCATCAATGGCTGAGTTCTTTTATGAGCGTCCATGTATTTATACCACTGGGACACCCCATTCGACTTCGATGGGGTCAACAAAAACACTTTATCCAACCCCGTGAACCGAACTGGGGAGCCTACTGCTCGTGTCAGTTTCTGATAATAGTCCCGTACCTGCAAGTACTGAAAAAATTGTTTATTATTGAGATGCCATATGTTTTTAACTTGCTCAAAGGATGGGAAAGCCTGATCTCCTAACTCTACCAACTGCCCTATATACTTGCAACCCCCTTCTACCCATGTCTCAAAATTACTTTTCCCTAGCCCTGCCGGGAATGCTGGGTTATCAACCAACGAGAAAAAGGGATAATTCTTTCCCCCACCTCCTATCACTCCCCTCCACCATCTCCAAGCCTTCCCCAGCGCTTTTAAGAAAGGATTCCTGCGGTAACGCGACCCGTGGGTTCCCGTATTCCCTCCCAATACTGTAAACACATCCAGAGGAACGCACCAACTCTGCCAAAATTCCCTGGGCGCGTACCTGTCCTCTCCAGTATGGCATTCATGCAGCCACCTCATCAAAGCTGCTACATTGTACTGTCTGAGATCCGGGAGCCTTAACCCCCCTTCCCTTCGAATTCTGACTAATTGAGCAAATGCAATTCGTGGGCGCCTATTATGCCAGATGAAGGTGCCTATTGTACTACGATATATGGTGTCTTCCCGCCGTTCCACCCACAATGGTATCATTTGCAATGGGTACAGTAGTTTGGGGAGGAGAACCATCTTAACCAACGCTATCCTCCCTCGAAAGCTCACCGGGAGGTCTCTCCACTGTACACATATTCTCCTTATCATCTCTATTTTTTCTATGACATTTTTCCTGTATACCCACTCTATATCAGAACTCAAGTACACCCCCAAATACTTTATTCCAGTGTGAGCCCATAATAACGGAAAGGTCTCTAAAGTGACACTATGGCAAGGGTTCGATATTGCCAACGCCTCTGACTTTCCAAAGTTGATACGTAGCCCTGCAAACTCCCCAAACTCTTTAATTATCTCCATTGCTACAGGCAGCGACTGTGCAGCATTATCCAGTAGTAACAACATGTCATCCGCAAACATATTGACCTTATATTCTATGCCCCCCGTGCTTAAGCCCCGCACTCGTTCATCATGTCGCAACCGGATGGCCAGTGGCTCCAGAGACAACACAAACAACAAGGGCGAGAGCGGGCATCCCTGCCGTGTCCCCCGCCCCAGTGTTATAGTAGATGTGAGAGCGCCATTGACCAGCAGCTGAGCCGTTGGATTACTATATAACACTCGAATCCAATCTAGAAAAGCCCCTCTTATGCCGCACCGTTGCAGAATCCAGAGTAGGTATGGCCACAAGACCTTGTCAAAGGCCTTTTCTGCATCCAAACTGGCTAAAATCGAATCCCCTCGCCGAAATTTTCTCTCTCTTAATATGCGGCATACTTTTAAAATGTTAGCTGCTGCATACCTGCCCTTCACAAACCCCACCTGGTCAGTATGTATCATGAGAGGCAGCAGTTCCCCCAGCCTGGCCGCCAGTATGCTAGCCAATATCTTAAGGTCTTGATTTATAAGAGATATAGGCCTATACGACCCCACTACCTCCCTATCTTTTCCTGGCTTGGGCAACACGGTAATATATGCATGGTTAAGATTGGACCCCATGTCCTGGGACGTACGAATATCATCACACATGTCTATAAATGCGGGTATGCATTGACCTTGGAGTATTTTATAAAATTCTGGCCCCAATCCATCTGGTCCAGGGGCCTTAGCTAATTTTAATTGCTTTATCACTTCCTGTACTTCCTTGCCTTTTATAGGCGCACATAACATTGCCACCTGCTCTAACGCTAAGCGCGGCAGCCGTAGTCCTTGCATGAACTCCTCGCATCTTTGACTAGAGAAGGTACCAGACTCATATAAAGATGCATAGAATTTCACAAATTCTCCTTGTATGTCTTCCTGTGAAGTAATACTTTTGGCCCCCTCTCCTTTTAATTTTGTTATATAATGTTTTCCCTCACGTTGCCGCACCAAAGAGGCTAGCAATTTCCCTGTCTTATTACCCCATCTATGTAGGCCATATTTATACAATTTAATGCTGTATAATGCTCGTTCATTAAGCAAGGCCTGCACCTCTTTTCTGCAAGCAATGTATGCCCGTCTGTTTTCTTCTATGTGTCGTGTTAGATATTGCCGGCGCGCTTCTCCTAACCTGCGCCCTGCACTGAGCAATGCTTGATCCCGC
Source organism: Microcaecilia unicolor (assembly GCF_901765095.1). Lineage (NCBI taxonomy): Eukaryota > Metazoa > Chordata > Amphibia > Gymnophiona > Siphonopidae > Microcaecilia > Microcaecilia unicolor. Next base: position 211,459,224 of record NC_044039.1, on the reverse strand, counting down.
TTCTTGCGCTTAGCTGCTGTATATGCAATGATTTTCCCCCTAAGAACTGCCTTTGCCGCCTCCCAATATACTCTGGGTCCTACATCCTCCACCCTGTTCTCAGCCACATATTCATCCCACGCTCCTTTCAGGTGTGCTTGGAACTCAGCACTTTGATATAGCGCTGGGTTCATGCGCCAGCGTGCCGGACGAGCACCAGTGCCCCACTCAACATCCACCCACACCGGCGCATGATCTGACACTGTCGCCTCCTCTATAGCCGCTGCTTGCACTCTGCCCAGCAAAGCCCCTGATAGCAATACATAATCCAGACGAGCATGCACTTTGTGTGGATGGGAATAAAAAGTGAAATCCCTTTCCTCCTCGTGTAAGGTGCGCCATACGTCTACCAATGCCAATTCCGCACTTAGGTAATTGACTCCCTTATTAAAATGTTCTTTTAAAAGTGGCCTTGGGGGCTGGCAGTCAATAGTTGGGTCACTAGTAATATTGAAGTCCCCTCCTACAATTAGGGGGTAGTCTTCAAACGCTGCCAATTTCGATCGGACATGTACAAAAAACTGATGTGTGTACAGGTTTGGTGCATAAAGACTACATAGGGCTACTTTGACCCCCTGTAAACTTCCAGCTACTATCACCCATCTGCCCTCTGAGTCCTGTATCAGCTCGTGCAAGGTGAATGCCAAAGATTTTTTAACCAGTATTGCTACTCCTCTCTGACGATCGCTATATGAGGCAGCATATACTTCTCCCACCCAATCCCTTCTCAATTTTTCGTGTTCTGCTTTATTCAGGTGGGTTTCCTGTAATAGTGCCACATCTGCCTTCAGCCTTTTTAGATGTTGCAATAAGCGTGTCCTTTTAACAGGAGAGTGGATTCCATCAACATTTAAAGTTACTATTCGCAATCCTGCCGATGGCATGCTTTGTCATTCTTTGAATACTCATTAAATTTTTTACAATTGTCAGATGGGCTGGCCTCCCAGCTCGACCCTCCCATCAGTTCCCTATCAATCCACTTCCTTCTCCGCCTATTAAAAGTCTCTTCTCCCGATACCTGAGAACCCTTCCCTGCCCCCCTTGGAAACCCAGAGCTTAACCTCCAGTGTTCCCAGGCCCCCCCCTTCCCCCCCTCAACCCTGCTTCTAAAATATCCCCAACTCAAATTCCCCCACAATCGTCTTATCAAACGTTCCCCCACATTCATACTCCACTTTCCTCCCTCTTCCAACCATACCCTTACCCCCACCCAGCTCGACCTCCCCCTCCCCCCCCCCGCAACACTGCATAAAGAAAACATTGCATATCAAGACATTGATTCCCAAACAGTTAACAACCAAACATTGGAAGTAGCCCCCGCCTCACAAGAGGGTCCAACCAGGGGAAGCCACCCACAAACATAACAAAAACCAGCTCAGAAACAGAATACATCTTAACCAGCCTTCCCCTTCTGCCTCTCTCAGGACTGCCGTGAAATCTCCGGCGCCCAATAGTTCACATTAACTCTCCATGTGTTCCCTGTTTAAAGGTTAACTCACAATCCCACAGTAAACTCTCCTCTTCTGGTCACACTCCTTAATCTGCTCCAGGGCATACAGTCCTCTCCTCCTTTATTTTTTCTGGAGCCTGTCCACGAACTGCTTGAGCTCCAGCGGGTCTGTGAAGAAAAGGGTTTTGTTTTCATACTGCAAACGGACTTTGGCCGGATACAGGATTGAGAACCGAATTCCCTGATCATAAAGTATCTTGCACAGCTGTCCCATTTTCTTTCTCTGATCCGACACTCGTGCAGAGTAATCCTGGAACAGCAGGACACGTGCTCCGTTGTAATCCAAAGCTCTGCTTACTCTAAACGCCTGCATGATCTTCTCTTTATCTGCATAATCTAAAATTCTTGCCAGGACGGGTCTCGGGCGTTGTTCACCTTCCCGCGCTGCTCCCACGCGATGCACTCGTTCCACCCGTAGTGCCCCCACAGCCTGGTCCAATTTCAGCTGTTCAGGGATCCAGCGGGTCACAAAATCCCTCAGGTCTCCATCTTTTTTTTTTTTTTTTTTTAATTTTTAGAAGTCTTTATTGATAAATGTTACAAAACGTCTGGTACATAATACATTGTGCAAATCGTGTTACAAGCCTTTTAAGTAAGCCAGAATGATCTCAACTATTCACGGTTATGCAACATAGAACACAACAACAATTCCTTTGTATATCAAAAGGAGAAAAAGAAAAGAATACAATATTCTTGTTATGTTGAAATAGCAAATAAAGTAATCAGACTTGTGATTTCAAAACTTCACTTTTCCAGTGTTTTCATTTATGTTACTAGTCTCTTCCTCTTAACCTCTCAACACAGGTATGCCCTTCCCACCCTCCCTCCCCATCCCTCCCACCCTTCCAGCACAACCTTAACAAAGAACTTTGGTCAAGTTATACATGAAGAAGAAAAGGGTCCCAGATCTGATGCCATCTGTCTAGTTGGTTACGCCTCTCCGCTAGAAGCCTTTCCATTTCACAGGTGTATCTCAATTTCTGGACCCATCTAGTGATAGGCGGGGTCACCGGCCGCTTCCAGTACGCGGCAATTATTACTCTTGCGGCGATTATGGCTTGTCCCACAAATTTATGCTGAGCACTGGGAAGACTCACCGCCCCCCCATGGAATAGAAAGAAAGTTGGGCTCCATGGCAATGGGCTGCCCGTCCACCGTTGTAGCCTGCTATGAATCGATCTCCAATAGGCCCTGACCTTCTTACAGGTCCACCAGATATGACCAGCTGTGCCCCTTACTCCGCAACCCCTCCAGCACAGCCCTGACAATGTGGGATAGATATGCTGTAGACGTTCAGGCGTCAAGTACCAACGGTACAATAGCTTCACAGCATTTTCCTTAAAGGGCACATGAGACGACACCCTCGTAACTGCCCGCTCCATCCTCTCCCATGTTGCCTCCTCAATTACCATACCCAGCTCCCTCTGCCAACTCTTCCTGTGGAGCGTGTAGCTCGGGGAATATCTATTAATAATGCGGTAGAGGCGAGAGATCACCCCAGCCGTAGTGGGTGGGCCGTCACAAATAAGCTCCAGCGCAGTTTGTTCCCTAGCCATGACCTCCCGAACTGCGCTTGTCTTAAGAAAGGAGGCCAGTTGAAGGTATGAGTATCTATCAGACCCCACTATCGGGAATCTTTCAAGAGCTGCAGGGTAGGACAACAGTTTCTCTCCATCGAATAGCTGACCCCACGTTCGTAGGCCCCCAGTGAACCATTTTGTGAATACTCCTTTTGTCATTCCAGGGTAAAACAATGGGTTGTAGGCTATGGGGGATAAACGGGATAGCGTTGTGCGGCGATGTAGGAACATGCTATCCCAATTGGAAAGGGTGACGTATATTGATGGGCATAGTCCTGTCTCCAGTGACCTAAATGAACCCGGAATCCACATGAGGGCCCCCAGTGACCTATCGCCCAGGGTGTATTGTTCAAGCTGTACCCACTGCCTGTCTGGGTAGTCTTGGAACCATTCCACTGCTGCTCGTGCCTGAACTGCTCTGTAGTACCAGGCCAAATTGGGTACACCCAGCCCTCCCCTCTCCCTGCCTTGATACAGAACCGTGCGTGCCATACGTGGACGCTTCCCTGCCCAAATAAAACGCATTATACGGTCCTGTAAGGATGATAAGAATCTTCGTGGCATATTGATTGGGAGAGCCTGAAATAAATATAATAGGCGTGGCAAAACGTTCATCTTTACTGCTGCTATTCGACCAAACCACGAAAGGGTAATGTCACCCCATTTACCCAAGTCTTCTATGAGAGCCTCTGCCAAACCTTTATAGTTGGCCGAGAAGAGATCAGAGAGGTCTGCTGTCAAGTTAACCCCCAGGTAACGAATGCTCTTATCTGCCCATCTAAATGCATAGGAGGTCCTCAGTGAGTCCCTGAGCTCCGTCGGGAGGGTTATGTTCAAGACCTCAGACTTGGACATATTAACTTTAAATCCCGACATGGTCGAGTATTCCTCTATCTCCCGCAGAAGCCCGGGGAAAGTGGACAGGGGGTTCGTAACAAATAACAGGACATCGTCCGCGAAAAGGGCTAGTTTATGAGTTCTCCCACCCATAGTTAGTCCTGATATGCTTGGATTATTTCTCAGCCGGGTTGCAAATGGTTCCATAACCATGGCAAATAATAGGGGGGACAAAGGGCAACCCTGTCTAGTGCCTCTATGCAAGGGTATCATCCCCGAATTACCCCCGTTCACCCGAATACAAGCTTTAGGGGAGCTATAGAATGCTTGTATCCATTTACAAAACTGTGGTCCTATTCCAAAGGTCTCCATCACCCTATACATGAATGGCCAATGCACCCGATCGAAAGCCTTTTCGGCATCCAAGCTAAGGAGGCATAGAGGTCTCTTCATTTTCTTAGCCAGATATATTAAATCAACCACTCTCCTAGTATTATCAGTAGCTTTTCTATAAGGGACAAATCCCACCTGGTCAGGATGGATAACCGCTGGGAGCAAGGGAGCCAGCCGATTGGCCAAGACTTTAGCTAGGATCTTGACATCAGCATTTAAAACAGATATAGGGCGAAAGGATCCACAATCATTATGATCTTTATTCGGTTTGGGCAACACCGCAATCCACGCTTCCAACATGGTAGCGGGCAGAGACTCTCCCTTCCCTATCAAGTTAAATAAATCGGCTAGCAGTGGGGACAATTCAATGGTATATTTCTTGTAAAATTCATTGGGGAATCCATCCAAACCTGGTGACTTGCAGGATGGTAAGTGTTGGATGGCTTTTTGTACCTCAACTGGGGTGACCGGTGCATCTAAAGCTGCTCTTTGCTGACTAGTTAAAGAAGTCAATTGACTCTCTGCCAAATATTCCGAAATAGCATTTTCAGGTGGATTGTTCTCCTGCGCATAGAGTTTCTGATAGAATTCACTAAAGCGCCTCCTTATGGCCTCAGACGTGTTAAGCAACTCCCCCTTCGAGCCCCTTATGTGAGGGACCGTTCGGTCTACTCTTTGCCTACGCAGCTTTATGGCCAGGAGTCGACCTGCCTTGTTAGTGAATTCATAAGATCTAACTTTGTTTCTGGTTTGTAACCAACTTAGCTGTTCTGAATAAATAGAATCCAGCTGGAGCCTCTGCCCGCGCAACTCTTCCAAAACAGCCTGGGAGCCTCCCAACTTGTGTTGTGCCTCCAGTTTCCTTATCTTTTCCAAGCACTGCGCCAGCTGGATCCTACGCACCCTAGCACGTCTACTAGCTATCTGTATAAAGTGACCTCTTGAGACTGCCTTCATTGCATCCCACACCACACTGAGGGGGGGGCCAGATTCCATATTTAACTCCAGATACTCTTTCAGGACCTTCCTACACCCCTCCACCACTTCCTCCTCCAATAATAGGTCTGTGTTAAGTGTCCATCTTTGGTCTTTAACCTCTGCTTTGATAGTCGGTAAAACCACCCATACTGGGGCATGATCTGAGATTGTTATACTGCCAATTTCTGCTCTCGGGCCCCTCTCTGCTAGTGTAACATCCAGGAAAATGTAGTCGATTCGAGAGTATGACTTATGTACAGGGGAGAAAAAGGTATAGTCCTTGGTTGTCATATGACTCAGTCTCCAAACATCTAGGGTACCTAATGAGTGGACCAAGGAACCCAAAGCCAGTGAATCCCTAGATGTCGGTTGTGGTGGTCTCCCAGATCTATCCACCCCAGGATCCATAACTTCATTAAAGTCACCCCCCATAATCAGGGAACCCCTAGTGAACGTAGCGAGTATGTTTTTCACCTTAGTGTAAAAAGTTCCCTGGTGCTCATTAGGGGCATAAATAGAGGCAAGTGTGAGATCTACCTGACCCAGGACAATTTGCAGAAGCAAAAAACGCCCTCCCGGATCCCGTCTGATTTTCTTTATTTGGGCCGAGATTGTTTTATGAAACAGAACTGCCACCCCACGCTTTCTGGAATCATCGGCAGAGGAGGCAAAGAAGACGCTTGGGTATTCTGGATGAGCTAACAGTCTCTCATGTGCCCTGCGGAGATGAGTCTCCTGCAATAGTATAATATGCGGCCTAAGCAACTGCATCTCTTTGAAGAACTTCTGCCTTTTCTGAGGCATATTCAGCCCCTTGACATTATATGATAAGATTTTTAAGTCTGTATTCATACCTGTGGTGTTGCACCATCTGTTCTACCCCTCACCAAGTGGGAACCCTCCACTTCATGTTTTTGTGTTATCCAGTACCAATTGTGCTCCCTTCCTATCCTAACCCTCCCCCCCCCTTTTAATGACCCTCCCCCTACCCATACCCACCCCATCCCCTCCTGTTTAACACCGACTAGAGGGATCAAGTCCCAATAGTGGGAAATGAGGAAATAACACACCTGCATCCAGGCACCCCAGCCCCCCCTCCCCCCCCGATATCCTATGTCATCACCAATGGCACGGGCACAACTCGAGCACTCGTAAACGCCCGCATGTTTGATTGGATCCTGCCCATTTGCCATCACCTTACATTCCCCCTCTTCTTAGTTTCACATAACTATGCAGCTTTATACACATTATACCTCACAGCCATGATTATTACATACTCTATGGGCTTTAAAGTTAAGGTTCAAGTATGCATATAATAGCAATAATAAACTAAGTACATTGTATTGTCAAACTTGAAACAGAGAGTATTTTACCTAACTCTCTACAACATTACCAACCCGGAAAACAGTTTCGGCTAGTTTTCTTCTGGCCAAGTTCAAGTTTCTTCCACAGCCACTTTTCTTTTTGGAATATTCCTTTTAGGAGTGGCAGGAATCCTCTGCCACTTTTGAAGCTTTGTCTTCGTGGCTGGGGCCAGAGCGCCTGGTGGTTTGGTTGTCTGTACCAGGCCTGCCCCGTGCAGGGATTTCCATGCCTCTGTCAGCGATGTAGCTCTCATCTTAACACCCTGAAGTGAGTAAATCAGGGAAAAGGGGAAGCCCCATCTATAGGCAATCTGTTCTTTGGCCAAAATGTCCAGAGCTGGCTTCATCAAACGTCTTTGTTGCAAGGTAAACTGTGATAGGTCTTGATAAACAGATATACGGGTCCCGCCATAGTCCAAGTTGGGCTTTTTCCTGGCGCAATTGAGCAGTTGTTCCTTTGTTTCATACCTATGAAACCGGGTGATAATGTCCCGTGTTCTATTTTCCTGCCGCTGGCCCAGGGATCTGTGTGCTCTGTCGATCTCAATCTTTACCCCTGCTCCATCTGCCCCCAGCAAACTGGCGCACAGTGTCTGTACAATGTGAATAACATTCTCTGTCTCTCCGCCCTCCGGGACTCCGCGGAATCTAAGGTTATTTCTCCGTCCCCTATTTTCAAGATCATCCAGTTTATAGGTTAGATCTACATATTTTTGATCTAGGGTTTGGAGATTGGTCTCAAATGTTTGTATAGACTCCGAGTGCTCTTCCAGCTTAAGTTCTGCCTCCTCAACTCTGCTCCCCAGTTCACGGAGGTCTGAGCTCAGCGACTCCATTCTATCCAAAATCTCCTCCTTCGATTTATTTATATCCGATTGTATACCGCTCAAAATCTGGCGAAGTTCGCCTGAGATCCCTTTTTTGATATGCGGTTTCCGCGATTCTGCTAGTGAGAGCGCCGAATCAGAGTCAGAAGGAGAGACCGGCGCCATTACCTCGTGGCGCTTCGCGGTTTTAGCCGGTCCGCCGCCAGCTGACTTCTCCTGCTCTTTAGCTCGCGCCGAAGACGCTTTGCTCATTCTGTTATCGATGATGAACAGCGGGGAACACTGCAAAAAGTTCCAAAAAGGTTGGTGATGGCTTTTTATAGCTTTTATATGTATCGAGGAACGGGAGCTAGAACGCTAGGCAGCCATCTGCTTCAGTGACGTCACTTCCTCCAGGTCTCCATCTTTCACTGATTCAGGGACACCGATTATTCTAACATTATTCCTGCGGCTCCTGTTCTCTAAGTCGTCTGTTAGCTGCGTCAGTTGCCTCGCCAGAGCTTCCACCTGCTCTACTCTTCCCTCCAGGGCCTCTGACCTGTCTTCTTGACGACCAATACGTTCCTCTGCACTTTGAAGTTGCGCTGTTTGCCTCTCCATATTTTCATTTAGCGTGTCCACAGAAGCCTGCAACTTAGAAAGTCTATCATCCAGCACCGCTGTGATCTGCTTTGTCAACTCGCGAACTGCCTCCTCCTGCAACGTGATCACCGCGCTACTGGGCACCGGGGACGCCATCTTGGAGCTCATGGGTTGTGCACGATCTCTGGGAGGCCTCGGTGTTTTTGCCGGCATACCACGGCTCGGTCACCTTCCCAACCCCGAAACCTCACCCGCAAACACTCCAGACCGTGTCAGCTGCAGGTAGGCTATTTTCGTTGCGGCGGGGGTTCGAGAAAACAGGTTAATTAAGCAGAATATTACACCAGGGTCGGAGCAGGGCTTGAGAGCGTCTTATCCGCCTGCTGGCATCACGTGACCCCCAAGTTGCATTGTCTTAATAAAAAAATGTTGAAACATAAAAAAATGTCTTTTTTCCCAGATGCGATAAAAAATGACCCGGCGTGCGCCAGGGGCGTATCTGGAATCCGGCGGTAGGGGGAGCCAGAGAGGGGGGGCACATTTTTGCCTCCCTCCCCCCCCCCGCCGCCTCTCTCCACTCCCTCCCCACCGTCAACCCTCCCCCGCTGCTTACTTTTGCTGGCGGGGGGCCCCAACCCCCGCCAGCCGAGGTCCGACCCGCAATCTCCATATTTCGTCTTCCTCCGTGGCCATGTGCTTCAAGGAAGTAACGCTGCAGTGCTGATTGGTTGAATCCAGTTCGGCAGCGTTACTTCCTTGAAGCACATGGCCACGGAGGAAGACGAAATATGGAGATTGCGGGTCGGACCTCGGCTGGCGGGGGTTGGGGCCCCCCGCCAGCAAAAGAAAGCAGTGGGGGAGGGTTGACGGCGGGGAGGGGGGCCAGGGCGAAATCTGCGGGGGCCCAGGCCCCTGTGGCCCCACGCAGATACGCCCCTGGCGTGCGCCAAAAACACATGCCCACACTACTGCACAGGACACTTTTTACCACAGCTTAATAAAAGGACCCCAGAGTGATTTTGAAAAAAAAAAAAAAAGAAAGGTCCCAGCTTGAGAGGTAGGAGAAAGAGAGATGTCAAAAAGCTTCTGGGTTGGTGACCTTGCAGAAAATCACTAGTGAGAGAGTCAATTAGGACCACAGAAGAAATCCACATAAATGTAAAGGCCTAGCCCACACACAAACAGATTTTAGTGAAGGAACTCGGACTTAATTTCTGCCTCAGCTTTTAAATTCATACTAACCTCCATCTTCCTCGGAGTCCAGGTCAGACTCTTCACTGTCACACTGCCTGGTTTCGCGATGTCCCTCCATCTCATGGCTCCAGAGCATCAGTGAGGTGTCCGAGCCTCCAACAGTGACCAATAAGCTGTCATCGTGGGTCCAGCGAACATTCGTCACATGGGTACTGTGGGCCACATACCTCTTAAACTTCCCAAACTTTCCCTGTAACAACCCAGAAACAGAAAATAAAACTCTCTCATCAGCTCTTCCCACTTAAAACTAGAATTTAAAAAATGGGAGCAATCGGATTAACTCACATAACTTTATTTACTAAGGGGTCCTTTTACAAAGGCACATTAGCTTTTATAGTGCGTGCGCTAAACACTAGAGATGCCTATATATTCCTATGGGCGTCTCTAGCATTTAGCGTGTGCTAAAAACACTATCGCGCCTTTGTAAAAGAACTCCTAAGAGAAATAAAACACTTACAGTCAGGGGTTGTTATTAATATCATTGGGGGCACTTCTATAAAGTGGCACCTAAACTAATGTGGGAATGACCAATGTGATAGTCCAGGGTAAAACTGGCTTTTTCTGCAGATTGGAGAATACTTGGAGGGATTTGAAGCCACGTCTATAGTACTTTTGTGACTTTTGCAGTGTATTCTCGTTTTGGCTGAGTATCTGGACTCCTGATGAAGGCATAGGCCGAAACACGGACCATGTTGAGTTCACCTACAAGCAAATGCTTTTTGCATCCTATTGATGTGTTGACTTCAAGGAAGCACTATTGTATATGCTTAATACAGGACTTGTGCTTTTACCTTGAACTACTGCACTGGTCATGCCCACCTTTTTTTGCTTGGCTTGTTTCTTGTGGGAGTGCCTGTTTTTCCTTTTTGTTAGACCTAAATTAACATGTCAAAATGGGGCCTGCTTAGCACCAATTCTGTAACAGTGTTGAGACGCACCTAACCGGCGTGAGCACTTACACCAAGTCAGTGGCTGGAAGCTGCCGTGCCTAAGTGCGCCATGCAGCGTGAGCATCTAACAGTTTTCTATACATCGCTCACTTTGCTTGGCAACATGGCTATGCTCCGCCCCCAGGTATGGCCCACTTTTGGCCCTGCGTTATGCAAGTAACGCGCTACTTTTATAGACTAGCGCCAAGACTTCCAAACGTGTGAGCCAAGTAATGGTGCCAATCCCCCGCAGAAGTGCCACTTTTCTATAAACTTTGGGGCGCAACTGGCACCTGACTTTAGGCGTGCCTTACAGAATTGTCTTTATTACACTTAGTCTCTAACATTTGTAAATGTGCTAATAGCCCCAATAGTCAGACCACGGGAAATAGCCGGGCTGTCTCCCGCGGTTGGTGCTAAACCCAGATATTCAATGCCGGTCTGTTTCTGATGACTGGCATTGACTATCTGGTTTAACTTTGGTCGGTCTGACTTTAACCTGCCAAGCTGATACTCAGTGCTGGCTGGTTAAACTCAGACTGACCAAAGTTATTCTACCTATTGTGGCCGCCAAACTTGGTGGATTTTGAAAATCGGCGGATAGATGATTACATCACCCTCTATAACTAGCTATCTTTAAGCCGCTAACCGGCGATATTCAGTGCCAGATAGCTGGCTATCTGGCACTGAATGTCGCCGGACAGCTGCCTAAGTGCTGTTTTAGCGGCCATTTTCTTTTAAATATTGGGCGGAATATTCCTAAATGAGTAGAGCCTCATCTTAACATCTTATCAGTTACACCAGTTAAGAAAGAAATTACAGAAGGTCAAATTAAATATATAGTTTTACTGCAGTTAATTTTATGATCTCCAGCAAAAATATTGTAGACTAAATTTTTTTATAAGATTAAATATAGCAGTTGGATTCAGTTCCACAAATCAAATACCCCTAATTCTATAAAAGTCGTCAAAAACTGAGTGTGGAAATTTGTGTGCACACCCAACTTGCATGCGCAATTAAATTAAATGAGCTAATTAGTGTCTGTTTTTTAAACAAGCCATTATTGGCACTAATTAGATTTAATTGGACTTACGCATGTAAATTTAGGCACGGGATTCGCACCTAAATTTTATAAGCGAGTAAAATAAAAAGAGGGTGTGGAAATGGGAGGGTCGGCAGAACAGGGGTGCTCCTAGCATTTATGCACGCTGCTACAGAAAAGGGGTTTAAGCGTGTACAGTTGGTTAAAATGGTCACGCCTAAAGTTAGTAATGCGTCCCGGATGTAAGCACTATTCTTATGCCTAACTTTAAGCACTGCTTACAGAATAGCGCTTTTTTCGGCACCATATATAGAATTCACCCCATATTGCACTTTATTATGCCTCAATTTAACAAAGAGGTACAAATACAAATATCATTTAATTACTTTTTGTTCATTTAAATATATTCTTTAAGTAAGTGGATATGATTTATATAAACGAATTTCAATACTGAAATGTAATTTCTCATACTCTGATCCAATAAAAGATATAAAAATAATTCATTAGGATGAACTTACAATGTTTGCTTCATACTTAACTTTTCCCATGAAAAGTATTTAAAAGTATTTATTTAAATAAGTTAAACAGTTTTGATAGTTTTCATGTTATTAGTTGGAACGTTGTTTTTTTTTTGCACACAAATACATTGTATATGCTGTATTCTGGTCATTTAGGAGCATTCTTGACACCCTTGTTATACAATTATCCCACTGGCCGGTGACCGTGCTGGCACTATCCATTTAGTTTAGTCTTGCTATGTAAGCCCCGAGGACTGGGTTGAAAACAGAAGCCATGCTGGGTTTGAGTAAGGTCCACTGAGCCCAGCATCCTGTGTCTGACAGTGACTATTCTGAGTTATGATACCCGGTAGATCACAAAAGTAGGTCCATGTCACATGTTCATTTTCAGGGATGAGCAATGGCTCTCCCAAGGCTACTGGCTAATAATCTTTAATAGGTTTTTCCTCCACGAACTTGTCCAAACCTCTTTGATATCTCGCCATGTTAGCTGCTTTGATCACATTTCCTATCAACAGATTCCAGAGCTTAATTTTGGTGCCATATAGAAGAAAATAATCTATGGTTTGCTTTCAATCTGCTGATCATTAGGGAAAAAGTACTTACTTTAACAGGATATCGAAAAATCTTCACAAATCCAAAATCATCTCCAGTGGCCAGTATCTTATGATCATTGCTAAGACATGAAGCTGTTACATCTGTGACTTCTCCAATTATTGGCCAGATCCCTTCGCAGCCAGAACCTAAAACGCTGGTCCATGATGCCCATCCTATCTTTTCTTCCTAAAGAAAATAAACCAGTAAAGGTGCAGCACGCTTCAGTTTCTGAATTTCAGTCAATCTAACTCCCAGTTCTTAAAGAGTTTCTCCAATTTAAAAAATACAGGCAGTATTTACAAATACAATGTTAAAGGAGTGAAGAAGTATGGTTAGTATAGAGGCCTGAGAACCAAGGGAACTGGGTTTGATACCCACCGTAGCTCCTTGTGACTCTGGGCGAGTCACTTAACCCTCCATTGCCCCTGGTATGAAATAAGTACCTGAATATATGTAACACACTTTGAATGTAGTTGCAAAAAAAAAAAAAACCTCAGAAAGGCGGTATATCAAGTCCCATTTCCCTTCCCCTATTTGAGATTCTACATGGAATGTTGCTGTTGCTACTATTTGAGATTCTGGAATGTTGCTACTATTGAGATTCTGTTGCTACAATTTGAGATTCTACATGGAATGTTGCTATTCCACTAGCAACATTCCATGTAGAAGTCGGCCCTTGCAGATCACCAATGTGGCCGCACAGGCTTCTGCTTCTGTGAGTCTGACTCACAGAAACAGAAGCCTGCGCGGCCGCATTGCTGATCTGCAAGGGCAGGCTTCTACATGGAATGTTGCTAGTGGAGGAGTAGCCTAGTAGTTAGTGCAGTGGACTTTGATCTTGGGGAACGGACTTCGATTCCCACTGCAGCTTCTTGTGACTCTGGCCAAGTCACTTAACCCTCCATTGCCCCAGATACAAAATAAGTACCTGTATATATGTAAACCACTTTGAATGTAGTTGCAAAAAAAATACCTCAGAAAGGCGTTATATCAAGTCCCATTTCCCTTCCCCTATTTGAGATTCTACATGGAATGTTGCTGTTGCTACTATTTGAGATTCTGGAATGTTGCTACTCTTGAGATTCTGTTGCTACAATTTGAGATTCTAAATGGAATGTTGCTATTCCACTAGCAACATTCCATGTAGAAGTCGGCCCTTGCAGATCACCAATGTGGCTGCGCAGGCTTCTGCTTCTGTGAGTCTGACGTCCTGCACGTACATGCAGGACGTCAGACTCACAGAAACAGAAGCCTGCGCGGCCGCATTGCTGATCTGCAAGGGCAGGCTTCTACATGGAATGTTGCTAGTGGAGGAGTAGCCTAGTGGTTAGTGCAGTGGACTTTGATCTTGGGGAACGGACTTCGATTCCCACTGCAGCTCCTTGTGACTCTGGGCAAGTCACTTAACCCTCCATTGCCCCAGGTACAAAATAAGTACCTGAATATATGTAAACCACTTAGATTGCAACTATAGAAAGACTTCCCTGTTACTATAGATTAGAACTGTGAACCATGCTTCCGTACTCTCATCTTATTTTGCTTTTTTTTTGCTGTCCAGATCTCTGTTGGAAATGGAAATGAACTTTCATCTCACAGTTCTACGTTTATATTACTTTTTTCCCTGTCAAAGGAATTAAATTTCATTAGTTTATTTTCTCTTATTTTTTGTCCATGGCAGAATACCTTCTGCCAGACCCAAGCTGGAATATGGTTGCAGGAATATCATCTTTTCTAATTTTTTATCAAGATGTAACATTTATAATTATCCTCCATAGCCACACATCACTGGCTTTCTGCCACATGAAAACCCAATAGATTTCTGGTAATGTATACTGCTAGTTTATCTTTAGTACAAGCAAGATCATGAGTTATCTTTGCTTTGCAGATCTGGATCACAAAAAAAAAAAAAAAAAAGAGAGATTTTAAGGTAAGAAGAAAAAATGGCTCTAATTTTTGCTGAATCAAAATGGAAGCAAAGTTCACTGCAAACAAATTCATAAAACATATCAATACTCCTTGAAGTCACGTGTGTTAAATATATAAACTAATATCTAAACAAGCTTTCATTTTTCCTCTTTTCCCCCAGCCTCACCCTCCTCCTCCACAGCCTGAGCTAAGAGCAGAGGCAACTTCCAGCTTGGCTGGGTAGAAAAAAAGCCTGGTCTGGAGGATGAAAAGCAGGTTGGTGGATGTCAGGTTCCCATCCAAGATTACGCACTTGGTTAGATTCTGAGTTCTGAGTCGAAGGTGTGCAATGTCTGGGTCCTGAGGTCCAAGTTCTGTAGTAACCGATGATATCTAAAAAAGTGGGGAGCCCAAAGCTCCCTAAAGAAATTCTAAGTGCAGTGTGCATGATCTAGGGTTGGCCTAGAAAGGGCAAGGCAATGCTAGAAGATCTGGAACATGGGGAAAAACTGTAGGCAAGAACACAAGGTGTAGTAGAAATAAGTCCAAGTTCTGTGGTGAAGAAGGTGGAGAAACCTATTTGATGGGAACACTTTCTTGTTTCCAGCAATCCCTTTTCAATGTTCCTCTGGTCAATCCTATTTGTGGGGGAAAGGGGGGGGGATGGTTTAAGGATCTGCTATCGTAACCAGGTAACCAAGCTTAAGAAAGAAGCAGTAGTAGCCAGAGGAAACAGGTACTGTGGCCTTCCATGTCTATAAGTGTTTATGATACTCCCAGATTTGTGAGATGGAGTTGTTTGCTTACCTCTTGATTTGGAATGGTTTGCTTTTTCCCACGAGGAGCTTCAAAGAATAGCTGCTCTTTAGCACCTGTATTGACCTGTAAAAGCTTTCCTGCAAGACATGAAAGAATGACAGATATATAGAGAGAAAGGGAAAGGACAGCTTCTATATGTGCTAAATGGTTGAACATAGCTCCAAAAACATGTGGGTCAATATCCAGACTGCAGCAGTCACTGTTTCTTTTAAACGTTGGCCGCAATGGGCTCTTTATACCCAGATATTCAGAATTGGGCCATGGCACTGAATATTTAGGATAAAGTAGCTGCCAGCACTTATCCGGATATTGGCAATGCTATACCAGTACCCACATTAACACCTGGATAGAGTTAAGCCAGATTTTTCTGCAGTCCTAACTTTACCAAAATAGTTACTCAGTTAGTGGACTGGATATTGCAACTAACTGGGGAGGGGTCCTTTTACGAAACTACGGCAAAAGGGGGCCTGTGCTGGTGTCGGCATGTGTTTTTGACACGCGCTGAGGACCCCTTTTACCGCAGTGGGTAAAAGGCAGGTCTTTGTTTTTTTCAAAAAATGGCTGTGCGGCAAGTGCTTCCATTTGGGGGGGGGGGGGGGAAGGACTTACCGCCACCCATTGAGGTGGCAATAAGGGCTCCCGCACAACCTGGTGGTAACTGAGCAGCATACAGTGCTGCCTGATTACTGCCAGGTACACACCAGTGCTACAAAAATTAAATATTTTTGCAGCGCCGGAAATGGTGCTTGCTGGAGTAGGAACTATCACCGGGCTGGCCTTTTAGCGAGCGGTAAGCCCGTGTTTGGCTTACCACTGCTTCGTAAAAGGGCCCCTGGGTAACTCACAGCTCCACCAAGACTCTGCTCTTGCACTGCTAAGACAGTGCCAAGGTGATTTCACTGGATCATCATCAGCATTTTGGGTAAGTGCTGCTGAAAATTTTGGTAGGATCGGGTGAGTGGGATTTATCAGTCTCAAACTGTCTTCCAAAGTTAAAAGATCTTCAATAAAACATTTTTGCTAATATGTAAAAAGCTCCATTTTAACAGAACAATGAAGTAGGAATTGGGATATCCACAGTTCCCCTGGTATTTTACAAAAGGCTTTACTGAAGGTGGAACGTTTTGTAAAATACATACAAGGACACCAGCAAAAAACACATGAATTTGCTGGCACATACAGAAAAAGTGCAAAACAAAATTGGCATCACTTGGGTTTTACACATTTAAGCACTGACATCTACATGTGTAGGCGCAAAACTTGAAACATATAGGTGTATTTGCCAATGTTTACACATGTGTGTGCAGGATTTTACAAAGCTACATATAAAAGAGAAGCAAATTATGGTGTTGAGTGAAACAACCCCTACAGAGGTTATCATAATTGCCCCCTGAATCACAGGTGGCACCCTAGGTCCAAACAATCAAGTAGTTGGCACACTTGCTTGTGCCTCAAAGCATGTGCAGAAGCTGGTGTGTGAAATGTTTTAAAATAGATGCATATTCCTAGGAACGCCCCGACCAGTCTATTCCCCATCTATGGACACACTCACTTTTTGGATCCGTGCGTAAAACTTTACATGCGCAACATTACAGAATACTAAATAGGAAGATGCGTAAATGCAAATTGTTGCTAATTAGCACCAATAATTGTTAATGGCCAATTATTGGCGCTAACTGGTTCATTATTCAAATAAATTACGTGTGCAAATTGGGTGCGTGCCAAAATTTGTACGCACAATTTTGAGCACCATTTATAGAATCTGGGGGATTAAGGCTTCTAAAATGATTTCCTTAGGGCCCTGTTTACAAAGGCGCGCTAGCGTTTTTAGCGCACGCTGTGTAGATGCTCATAATATTCCTCTGGGTGTTTACACAGTTAGCGTGTGCTAAGTTTTAACACATGTTAAAAACCTTAGCGCAATTTGGAAACAGGATTCATAGTGTTTTAGCTCCTTGGCCTTCACTCCTGGTCCTCATGGGCCACCAACAGTTCAGATTTTCTGTTCATCCTTAATGAATACGCATGGCCTAGTACCTCCATTCTATGCAAATCTCTCCCATAAATATTCATTAGGGATTTACTGCTAATCTAATTGATTGACAGTCCTTAAGTACTGGAAGTTCAGACCAAGATTTACACTTATTCATCTGTCCGTTAATGAAAAGTAGTAAGATTTTAAAAATTGCTTTTAACTGTACACAGTAATAAACTATACTGTACTACCATGCACCATTCTAGAGGCAATAACTTTTTAACAAAAAGTTATTTGATGTTATAGTTAGTAAATAATGTTTAAACACTGTCACTACTGAATGACAATTTAGTAGGGAACATTGGAGACCCCAAGACCTAGGTTGTGCAGGTTCACATATAACAACTGCCTTTCCCTTTAGGCTGAGCCCTCCAGTACTCAGAAGTTGCCAGGACTTAACACAGTTTAGTGTTAGAGGCCAGTGGCCAGATGATAGAAGGCTGAAGAACTACAAGAGTAAAGGTCAGTAATGTGGTTGGACAAGCAAAGGTGGGCAACAGAAGTACCATACCCAGGAACTCATGCCCCAGACTTATCAAAGTTTAATCAGCTTTAAGGAACCAATTAGAACAAATCAAATTATCAGGATGCAACTTGCTATGTCTTAAAAAGGCTGGAGGAAGCCGTGGCACAGTTCTTATGTGAGAAGGGCACTTTGAATGGGCTGTGTCAGCATTGCCGCCTGGCAGCTGCTAGTGCAGCTTTGTAAACAGGAGGGTTTGCCTTTCAAAATTATTTAGTAACATAGTAAATGACGGCAGATAAAGACCTGTATGGTCCATCCAGTCTGCCCAACAAGATAAACTCATTTTACATGGTATGTGATACTTTATATGTATACCCGAGTTTGATTTGTCCTTGCCTTTCTCAGGGCACAGACCGTAGAAGTCTGCCCAGTACTGTACTTATACTAAAGTTCTGAAGATTCTGGAATCCTAAAGAGTTACAAGATTCCGGAATCCCAATTAGTAGCAACATTCCATGTAGAACCCCAAAGAGTAACACAGTAACATAGTAAATGATGGCAGATAAAGACCTGAACGGTCCATCCAGTCTGCCCAACAAGATAAACTCATTTTACATTGTATGTGATACTTTATATGTATACCCGAGTTTGATTTGTCCTTGCCTATCTCAGGGCACAGACCGTAGAAATCTACCCAGCACTCTTCTTGTACTCTGAAGCTAACGCCAAAGCCCCTTAAAATTTACACTCCAACCCATCCCTATCTATTCAGTCACGATCAGGGCGTAGACCATAGAAGTTTGCTCAGCTCCCGTTTTGTTTCCCCAATTACCAGCATCGCCACCCAATCTCTGCTAAGATTCCATGGAATCATTCCCTCTAAACCGGATTCCTTTGAATTCCATTACCATTTACATCTCCACCACCTCCCGCGGGAGGGCATTCCACATATTCACCACCCTCTCTGTGAAAAAATACTTCCCGACATTAGTCCTGAGTCTGCCCCCCTTCAACCTCAATTCATGTCCTCTAGTTCTACTGCCTTCCCGTCTCCAAAAAAGGATCATTTGCAGATTAATACCTTTCAAATATTTGAACATCTGTATCATGTCACCCCTGTTTCTCCTTTCCTCTAAGGTAGACATGTTCAGGTCAGCAAGTCTCTCCTCATATGGTTTGCAACACAAATCCCATACCGTTTTCGTAGCTTTTCTTTGCACCTCTTCCAGTCTTTTTACATCTTTAGCAAGATACGGCCTCCAAAACTGAACACAATACTCCAAATGGGGCCTCACCAATGACTTGTAGAGGGGCATCAACACCTCCTTCCTTCTGCTGCTTAGGCCCCTCTCAACGCAGCCTAGCATCCTTCTGGCCACGGCCGTCGCCTTGTTTCTTCAACTTTAGATCCTCAGACATCAACACCCTAAGGTCTCTCTCCTGAGTCGAGCTTACTAATCTCTCCCCTCCTATCTGGTATCTCTCTTTTGGGTTTCTGCACCCCAAGTGCATCACTCTACACTTGTTGGCATTAAATTTTAACTATCATAAATGAATAATAGAAACCGTTGTAGAACTCTTCGTATTCTTTCTTTAATCTTTTTATATGCTGTGATTTGTGCACAAAATAAAAATCTAAATTGTGATATTCAACTTATGATTTAATGAGCGCTCAGTAAAACACATGTTGCTCTGGCTGGACTACTGAAAGGCAACACGCAGAACCCAACATCATTGCACTCCAGCCCTCCCTCACTCGTTATATAATGTCTATTGAGGGTTTAGCTAGACGCCATATGGGTGTAATGTATACAACACGGCAAAGTTATCAAAATAGGTACTTAGCTTGGAGCTGGATTTGTATTCCCTTGTTACGAGACCACCGTTGGGTCCTTCTCAGTAAACTGCCAAAGCTCTGTTAGTGAAAATCGTGCTTCGTGGCTAAAGTGATGTCTCTTAAAACTTAAATTCTGTTCTGAAACAGCTGATCCATTTCTCATCCCTCAAGTTTAACTGCCAGACCCTCGACCATTCTTCTAATGTTCAGAGATCCCTTCTCATCGTTTCTACTCCCTCCAGGGTATCCACTCTATTGGCTATTTTCATGTCATCCGCAAAAAGGCACACTTTTCCTTCCAACCCCTCAGCAATATCTCCCACAAATATATTAAACAGAACAAGCCCCAGCACTGACCCCTGAGGAACTCCACTGCATAAAATAATCTAAAAATATCATTTAAAAAAGTTGTGGCTATTGGTAAAATGGTCTCCAGTTTTGTCATGTCCTGTGACTGCTTTTAAAATCTAAACCAGCTAAATTCCCTACAGAAATGCATTTGCAACAAACAATTTTGTTGTTCAGAATTCACTGCACTACTTTCTGCCCTCATTTGTAATAGCATAACAGTGTCTCTTGTGACCAATTACTTCTCCTTATTCCCACTTTGCTTCTAAACGAATATGACAAGAAGATATAATGCAGAATGCGTGTCCTATGTGGAACAAAAGTAAGTGGCTCAACTTCTAATTACTGATAGGATACATTTTCCACTGTGCAGTGTGCACGGGATTGAGAAAGGACCGCTCAAGGTCAATAGTGAAAGATACATAAATCAACTTCCAATTCACAGCAGTTTATTGTAAAAGTAAGACTGAAAGGTTAACCTGGATAAATGAGCCCTGTAAGCTCAGAGGCAACATTACTTACCGTTCACGTCCCAGTCTAAATGTGTTATGTAGCTGAAGGCTCCCTTACAGACTCCAACCCGTTTACTGTTCAGCACATTGTAGAGATCCACAAAATTGTCATAGGACGCCACAGCTAAATATTTCCCGGTCCCTAGAACACATCAGCAAGGATACAACATCACTTAAACGGACAAAATTTGCATGTACAGTCAAAACTGATTTTTCTTTACTGTCCCTCCTTATGGCAAATTTGAAACAAAAACATTTCAAAATTAATTCCCCAGGGTTTTAGCCTGGAGCATAGCCAGACCTCAAGGTGGGAGGGGGCCACAGCCCAAAGTGAGGGGGCACATTTTGGTCCGCCTCCCTCTCCACCGTCACCCTGTCGCTCCCATCCACCACTGCCGCTGCTCCACATACCTTGACTGGCAGGGGTCCCCACCACTGCCGCCGCCGCACATGCCTTGGCTGGCAGGGGTCCCCAACCCCCACCAGCTGAAGCGCGTTGTCCGGCGCCACCGCCGCCGCATTTCCTGCCCTGCTTTCTCTTGCCCTCACATCATGTCCAGCATGCTCAGTTTCACTAAAATGAGCGTGCTGGATGTGAGGGGAAGAGACAGCAGGTCAGGAAATGAAGCAGCACCGGAGACCAGCACTGGAAAACACGCTTCTGCTGGCGGGTGTTGGAGACCCTTGCCAGCCAAACCAGGGGCACAGATCCAGTTTGGGGGGCCCAAGCCCCTGTGCCCTCCCCCCATAGCTAAGCCACTGGTTTTAGCATGTGAACAGCACTCGAGCACATTAGATCAGTGGACTCTGTTTCTTATATTTAACACAAGACCGCAATTAAATGACTGTGATTTAGGAAATGCAGTTTTTGAGGTGTGAACAATCATTTACAAACGGGAGACTTTAACTGGGAATCTCGCAAACCGTCTCGCTTACCAGGGGAAAATCGAATGTCTGAAATAATGTCTTTCCTGTGGTGAAAAGAGACTAGATCCTCCAGAGTGTCTGCATTCACTATCAAGAAACTTCCATCGTTGAGGCCTACAGCCAAAGACTTCCCATCAGGGGAGAAGGAACAACATCTGCCACCTGAAATATATATTGAGACACAGACACGGTAGAGAGGAATTCTACAGGCTAATTTGTTTTCAGAATACAAGTGGTAGCTCCAGACTTGCATTTGCAAGAAGGAAACTAGTAGGCACTACTACTAGTAGTACTTATTGTTTCTATAGCGCTACTAGACGTACACAGCACTGTACACTTGAACATGTCCCTGCTCAATAGAGTTTACAATCTAATCAGGACAAACAGGACAAATAAGGGATAAGGTAATTACTAAGGTGGGAATGACACAACAGACATGGGTACTGAACAAGTGAATAGGGGTTAGGAGTTAAAAGCGGCTTCAAAAAGGTGGGCTAAAAGCCTAGATTTGAAGACAGCCAGAGATAGAGCTTGACGCACTGGATCAGGAAGTCTATTCCAGGTGTACGGTGCAGCAAGATAAAAAGAACGGAGTCTGGAGTTGACAGTAGAGGAGAAGGGTACTGTGGAGGTAATGGTACTATGGGCTTTGAATCACCAAAATCTAAATCTACAACCAGCATCAGCCTTTTAAATAAGGGCCTTGGACACATGAACATTATCATTTTCACTTTTAAAGAATCAACCAAATATATTTTCCACTGATTATTTCTATATACTTACCCTCTGATATTCAAAAGCATCTCACTGGCCAGGATCGATCGGCACCTGGCCGGTTAAATGCCTTATAACTGGCTATCCGGTGTTATTTAGTGGGGGATAGCCGGCTATCTGGTGTTATTTAGTGGGGGATAGCCGGCTATCTCTCACTGAATAATTGCCGGCTAGCGGGTCATATCGGGCGATATAACCGACTATCTCCCGATTTTCAGCCCCACTTTAGCAGCTATATTTGGCTGCGTGAACACATGGGGTGTCTTTGCCGGTTTGAACATAACCAGCTAAGTCTGAAAATTGATTTAGCCAGTTATGTTCAAACCGGCGAAAAATAAACTGGAAACGGCCTGACATTGAAAATCAGGGCTAATTCCTATGGTCTGAATATCAGCCCCTTAGACATTAAAGAGATTATTCTAAAACTGGGAGCTTATAATTACATGTCCAGAAGGCACCTGGTAAGAGCCAATTCTATAAAGGAACATAAGTGGCTACTTTACTTTACAGCTAAAATACATTAGTCAGAGAGCTGGTGTAAATGGTCACAACTAAATGTTGGAGATAAGCACATAACTTAAAGCATTAGATAAGTTAAACGCGTTAATGTGCGCCTGCCCATGCTCTGCCCAGCCTCCGCCTCTGTGCATGAGCTAAGTAAAATACGCTTGTATTTACAGTATAGCTCTTAGGTGGATTTTTGGCATTTACATGCATATACACACTAACAATGTGTGCCCAAATCCCGTAGTGTGCAACTCAAAAAGGGGTGTGGTCATGGGCGAGTCAGGGGTGTGCCTAAAACTTGTGCGCAGTGTTACAGAATACCGGAGACGTGCGCCCAGATTGGGTGCTTTGATTGGCACTTGGTGCTGTTCTACAATTGGGGGGGGGGGAGAGATAATCTTTGAGTGCTCAATGTAAAACAGCACTGAGTGCCGATTTTTGAGCACTGTTTAATGAATCTAGCCCAATATGTCTGTACGTAGTTATTTGATTATATTCTGAATATACAGCTAACTTTATATGAATACTTTATCCATATACAGATATCACCCTATTGAACATTAACGCAAAAGAGTTTGCCTATGGGAATGTATAGGGTAGAACTCCCATCTGAAGTACCCATGATGTATTGTAAGCCACATTGAGCCTGCAAAGAGGTGGGATAATGTGGGATACAAATGCAATAAATAAATACTGAGATGGTACACTCTTTCATTTGGTTTAAGTTTGATTCATTTATGGTTCAAGATTAACACTGAATAGTATCCTACATTTCTTTCAAAACGTTCCCAGGCTTGACCATGGACTAATGGCCATAGAGCTTCAAAAAAGACCATTCAAGGCATGGTTACCTCTAGCTAACAGCAGACACAGCAATGAAAGAGGCTTGTCTGCTGTCTCTCTGCTTTCCCAGGCATCAAAGACTAGAAAAGACAGCCACTGCTAATTGTTTCATGTTTCTTGTGAAGCACTTACCCTTCTTCAGTTTCCGCACAGCTAGCATACAATGACTAGGGGAGAGGTCCCATATCCTTAAGGTTCTGTCATCACTTACAGTGGCACATATAGGTAAATGAGGATGGGTAGCCAGACCCCACACTTCCCCTTCCATGTGGCCCTGTATAAAATGCAAATACAATAGGTAACTCTGTTTGCAAAGTCAAAGTATACTCTTTTCTATTTCCAATATTATGTATTTCACCATCATGTACCCAAAACTTGCTGTAAAACCAAATGTAAATTCTTTTCTATTTCCAGTATCCACGATGAATTGTAAGCACATTGAGCCTGCAAAAAGGTGGGATAATGTGGGATGGAGTGGAGGAGTGGCCTAGTGGTTAGGGTGGTGGACTTTGGTCCTGGGGAACTGAGGAACCGAGTTCGATTCCCACTTCAGGCACAGGCAGCTCCTTGTGACTCTGGGCAAGTCACTTAACCCTCCATTGCCCACCACATAGAGCCTGCCATAAGTGGGAAAGCGCGGGGTACAAATGTAACAAAAAAATACAAATGTAATAATAATAATAATAAAAAAGGGGAATAAAACACGCTGGTGTCACTGCATGGGAGAAAGTCACTCTCCCATCCAGTGACGTAGCCACGGAGAGCCTTGGGGCTTGGGTCCCCCCCACTTTGGGCTACCTACAGCATCCCATTAAATGGCTGGTGGGTATACTGAAGCCCCACCAGCCAAACAAGTTCAGGGTCTGAGCCACTCAGCTCCTTCTAGTGCTGCTGCTGTAATCAGAAGCCAACTGAAAATTTAACTAATGGCCTCTAGCTGCCGATGCCAGGATTCTCCTTGCACATACTCAGTTCGTACAAGAACTGAGCATGCTCGGGAAGTCCCGGTATAGATGACTAGAGGAACGTCACAAGTTTCCGATTCCAGAAGCAGCAGTAGGAGATGAGTGGCTCAGACCCGAATTTCTTTGGCTGGCAGGGCTTTGGCATTCCCGCCAGCAAAGGTATTTTTAACGTGCAGGGGGAGGGAGGAGGGAATGTGTTGCCCCTACAGTCCACCTCTGGACAACCCCCAAAATTGGAGGGCTACACCCCTGCTACCATCGAAAGAACGAGGGAAACTTGTAGAAAGTGAAAATGAGGGAAAGAAGAATTTTTTTTTACCTGAACCAACAGGGTTATTGGTCCACTTTTGTCCACCTCCAATATTTCACCGTTCTTTGTGCCCACTAATATATGCCCGTGTCCTAACGATATGGCACGAATGGAAGGGTTATCTTCTAACAGCAAGCCTGCAATATTCAGTGAGGCAGGTTGTTACTAGAAAACCACAATCCAAAGCAAAGCTACGGAGGCCATCTGCTGGCCACACAAAGAAACTAAGGCAAATACAATTTCATAGCATATAGTTTTAAAGAGGAAGGAAAAAAGATACTGATTTTCTGTCACACACAAACCGGTGTAATTATGACTGTGCAAAAATTAAATAAAAAAGGTCAAGTTTCAGTGGTGGTGTCAACCACACTGGAACCATGATTAATAAAGACTGGTCCAGGCATTTAACCTGTACAAACCTTGAGCTCTTAATAGTACAAAATCTGCTGACAACTAGATATGTCTGTAAATTTATTGAACAGCTTTATTTGCAATACATTATATATCAATCATGAGAAATAATTATATAATAAATAAACAGTTGCTCTGCTCTTGGTTCCATGATACTCAGCAGAAAAACAAGCTTTTTTTGTCTGCAAACATTGAAATAAATAGATAAATACATATACATCAACCATGACTAGGTCCTCCAACATCATCTGATTTGTCTGGAATGCTGCTTTGACTAGCTGTACGATAACATCTATGCAGCCAGTACTCAAAAGGAGTTCTGGGGGTATCTTTGGGAGTTACTTGGATAAATCTTTTATTTTAAAAATTTGCCAACAGACAAGTTTTGGCTGGATAAGTCGGTGCTTGGCCAAAATGTATCCATATACATAAAAAAGAAGTCACGGGTGGTCCAAAGGCGGGGTTACAGTGATAAGCAGCATTATCTAGCTAACTTTATCTGGCTATCTCAGCTGCAGAGTTAGCAGGCCTGCAGATATCCAGGTAGGTATCTGTATATCTCTGTGGGGCCAATTCTCAGAAAATGCCAGCGCTAGAGGTGATTAGTGCCAGACTAGCACCGGCGTAAGGTCACACATAATGTTCAGAGGGCACTAGCATGGGAAATAACACCTGCACCAAAAGATGGCCACAAATCACATGAAAATGAGCTCATCCGATACCCCACCCCAATACAGAAGTAGACTGTGCCCTTGCAGCAGAAAACTTACTGCCAGCTCGTGGATGGCGGTGAAGCTACTGCAAAGATAATTTTGAAAGGAACTGCTGTGCCTAATGGCAAGAATTAAGCAACACTGCAGAATTAACTTGTGGTGTGTTGAAACCAACAAAAGAATCACTTAAATCTTCTGTAATTCTAGCCAGGTGCAAAACACAAACACCCCCTTTGTTTCTTAGCAGCCAAACATAACAAGCTAACTGGAAATTGGAGCCCGGGACTAGTGCGTGCAAGAGTTTGTGCTTCTGATCGAGCACGCGCATAAGATCTGTGCTTACTGCACAGCTCTTGTGCGTATGCGCCTGGCACGTTCCTCTTCCTTAACTTCACAATGCCCAACGCTAACAGCAAGTATATAATTTACATGCTATTACTGTTAAGCATTGGAAAGTTTTTTTTCTAAGCTGCTACCGTGGTATTTCCTGGCACTGTTGTTCCCTAATCGTGATATTTGGCAGCTCAGACACATCCATATATCTGTTTGAATATCTACACAAATACATCTGGATATGTATCCAGATAACTATATGCAGATTTGGTTCCACTAAATATTGCCTGATATTTATATAACAGTTTGTGCTGGCACAATTAAAGATAACAAAATGTGCAAAGAATTCCATTGGAAATCTGAGGTAGAAGACCTTTGTCTATTATAGAGTCAGGTTCTATTTTTAGTTTAAGTAACAACTAACACATTAATACCTAGATGACCAAAAGTAAATGCGGACTCTAGAGGTCACTAGCATTGTACTAATGTCCACATTTTCACAGCGCCCATCATGAAAGAGCATCCAGTATTCCGCACCTATGATCAGAGCACAGCACTCTGATTGTAGGAGCGGAATAACACAACCCTACGCCAGCTCAGAACTGGCATTAGGGCTAAGGGTCTATTCCTGCCCCCACACCCCCTCCCATCAGGAGAGTCAGGCGGACCGGGCTGTCACCTACCTTGGGGGTCCACCCCAAGACAATGACACGGGGGGCTGGCGGTCCGGCAGACCTCCGCCCCCCCCCCAACAAAAAAGCCATGGTAGCCCAAGTGGGCTGCCGCTCCAACCCCCATGCTCCCTGGTGGTCTAGCTAAGCTCTCCCCTCTCCCTTCTTACCTCTTTCATAGAGAAGGGAGTAGCACACATCTTCCTTGTCTAGCGCCACCTTCAAAATGGTGGTACTCTGCCCAATGCATCCTGGGGCTTCCCTACCATACAAGGGAGAAACTCCAGAATGCAATGGGTAGGGCATAACCATTTTGAAGGCAGAACTGGACGAGGAGGGAGTATGCTACTCCTTCCTCCGTGAAGAGGTAAGAGGGCGGGAGGCCTCCACTAGACCACCAGGGAGCATTGGGGTTGAAGCCGCAGCCCACTTGGGCCACCAGGGCTTCTTTTTTGGAAGTTGGAGGGGATAGGGGGGCAGGAGATCTACTGGAGGAGGGTGTCGGAGGGCCGGAGGTCCACTGGATCTCCTTCCCCTGTGTCGCTATCTGGGGGGGGGGGGGCTTGGGGTGGTGGATAGCGGAGGTCTGGGGGTCCCATGGCCCTCCATCTCCTCGCTTGACAGGTCCTGGCTTTTGACAGTCTGGACCTATCAAACTAGTGCAGGAGGATTGTGCTCAAGCACAATCCTCCCACACTTCCCCCCTATGATCAGAGATAATAGCATGCTTAAATTTGCATGCTATTATCTCTGATCATAGGGGCGGTATAGCCCTGCACTATTTTTAGAGTGCTGTTTGGAACAGCGAGGGGCTTTTGATCATCTGCCTATGAAATTCTTAATCAGACTCCTTTAATCTAAATCACTTTGCAGGCCTTATTCAGTAACACGTTTACCATAGGCACAGAAGTGTGTGGAGAGCAGTCAGGAAGGGAGGAAAAGTATTTTTTAAAATCCTTTTGTTTTACAAATTATGGGGCCCTTTAACAAAGATGTGGCAAAAAGTGACCCATTTTCCACTTAAATGGCGATGTGCTAATGTTGCCTTTAGCGTGAGGCCAGTAACAAAAATTAGCACAAGCCCTTACTGACAACTATTTTGTTAGCATGCGGTAATGTAGCTGCAGTAACTGATTAGCACAGAAATGTTCCCTCAGCACAAAAAATTAAATTTTTGTTTAGCACACCAGTAGCACATGCACATGTCAAAAGTACCATGGGATGCCTCAGCGCACCCCGTGATAGGCCGTTTTAAGTTGCAGTAAGCATGCGTTAGTGATTACCACAGCTTGGTAAAAAGGCCCCCAAATTAAAAATGGACCTTAATAGCTGAAATAAAGAAGAAACACTAACAGCATCAAAATCACTTAACTTTAAAAAAAAAAAAAAAAAGTACAATTCTTTCCCTCTAAAAAGATTTGTACTAACCGAGGGGGTCTTTTACAAAGCCGTGCTAATGTTTTTAGCTCACGGTAAAAATCAGCTGGCGGTATACGCTGAGAGGCCATGGGCCTGCTGATTTTTACTTCACGCTAAAAGCAAGTGCGGCTTTGTAAAAGGTCTCCTGAAAGTGTATAAAGAAATAAGACTCATATTGTTACTGTAAATAATAATGTTAGCAATAGAATAATCGTAAATGATTTGACCTTTGGAGCCAGGAGCCAGGGATGCTCGCTTGATGGCATAGGTTTTCAGGCACCGTTCAAAGGAGTCATCCCAAAGGGCCACTACCCCATCCTTTCCACCAGTCACAAATCCCTGCAGCAAACAGAACATGGCATTCAAGCTGTGCTATATGTAACATACTGGCAGTAAGCCCTGGCAAATAAATTGATGAAACGTGCACATACAAGCAAACAGCAGAAAAAGAATAATGACATATTAAGTCACACTAGCTGAGGATCCCATGTTATCAACTTACACCTTCAAAAATAATCTCTTACATGTTCTCAAAAATATTCAATCTAACTCCTTTTTACTTTTCACCTACCTATCAACTCTCTCACCCCCTAGCTCCCTCATTTCCCATCTCACTCCTTCCTCAGGCTCCTATTCCCTTCCATTGTTCATCTACTCTCCACTACCACATTTCTACACTCTGCACTCATCTCCTTGCTACTTCCCTGCCCCCCCCCTCAACTTTGTCCTCTCCCAGTGGTTCCACCATTCTCAGCATCTCAATTTCTCTTCCTCCCTCCACCCTTTTGACCAGTATCTCCTTCCTCTCTCTCCTACCCACCCTTGTAGCCTGACATTTCCCTGTCCCTTCCACTCCACTCCCCATCATCTTTCTGTCCTATTTCATTTCCTTCTTGCCCTCCCCCCAGTCCAGCATCTCTCCTCTCCCCCTCAACACATGGTCTAGCATCTCTCCCTCTCTCTTTCCTGCTGTCCTTCCCCTCCCCTCCTCCCCCTATGGCCCAACATCTCTCGCTCTCTCTTCCCTCCCTTCCTGACCCTTTAATCCTCCCATTGTCCAGTATCCCCCTCACTCCCCTTCCTCACCAGGGTTCGACATCTCTCTCTCTTTCTCTCCTTGCCTCCTGCAATTGCAGTAGAGATTATGGAGGCTTTCTGAATTGTTGGGGTGGTGGTATGGATTGGAAGGCTGACTGACACGTTGGGGATTAGGGGTTGGGGGTGACTGACTGGCTTACTTACTGGGTGGTGAGGGCTAGCTCGGAGGTTTAACTGGCTTGCTAGGGTGGAAGTAGGGGTTAGGGGAGCTGGCTGGTTGTGGTGAGGGTTAGCTGGGGTGGAAGGATTGGGGCCGTGGGAGTAACTGATTTAAGGGAGGATGGAGATGGTGGAGTAAGGGAAAGAGACTAGTGGGTAGAAAGGGATACTAGAGCGAGACTAGGTGACAACAGGGTAGAGGAGAGAGAGACTGGGTGGGGAGTGGGGCTGTTGGCTGTGTATTTCTGCCCATGGCCTGCAGAACCTTTGGTATATCTCAGAAGTCACCCCCCCCCCCCCCACACACACACAATTCCTCAATTTCAGTGGAAACAAGGGGGAGAGGAGGAAAGGTCTCTGCTGCTGACTCCTAAATTGAAAAACAATGTATCAAGGCCTGCTTTAATTACGCTCTTGCTTGTAAGGCAGCAGAAATCATACAAATATATTGAATTGCAAACTTTTTTTCTGTGTTAACAGTGACAATTATTTTTATAATTACCTTGCTGACACTATGTTCTCCTTCTCATGAAATCAATAAATGAAATTATCAGTCCAAATTCATGGATGGTTAATGCTCACACCATGGGCAATGCTTAATTGATTACCAATAATTTGTGCATTTGCATTGTTCTTTTCTAATGAAGTCACGTAATTAAACCCTTTCCAAATATGAACTCTTCACCCCATAAAGTACATGGTAAGCAACGCTGATAATATAGTTCAGCTCAACCATGAAAGCAAAACTACATATAGCTCTTCTAATGCTGAAAATATAGGCTTAATACACCCTAACGTGGAACTTTCTTGCATGCTTAGCACAGATTTTATGCAACACTTTTATATAGGGCATTTTCCAAATAATGTCATGCGCAAATGTTCACATTAGCACACTGCACCTTTAAAAAGTTAACGCAGGAGCCCTTACCGCTTCCTATTTAGTAGGCGATAACGGTTGGTACTATACAACGGGCTAGCCAACATTTTTCAGATGATCTAGACTGAGCTGGTGACCTTACCAAGAGAGAGGGCAGTCTCTGTTGAGACTGAACCCTTTAATGTTATACCTTGGCTTGCATTAAGAACCCAAAATGTTCACCATTCCCCCCCCCCCCCAGCTCGGGGGGAATGGTTCAGGTACCAGAGCAACATGATCCTGCTTAAAGAGGCCAGCCACAGTACAACGAAGGTGCTCCCTGAGCCCCCTCAAATCAACCCCCCTCTCAAATGGCCCACATAAGTCATATCCCCTCCTGACAAATCTCTCCAATATCGGAAGCTCCTCCAACAGCCCCCTCCCCCCCCGCTGTTCCCCTCCCACCCAGAAATATCCCCAAATTGTAAGGGCTCCTCCCTGGAAGCCCCCCCACCCACCCACATACAGGCTTACCTTCATGATTTCCTGGGGTCTAGTGGAGTCTGAGCAGAAATGCTCTCCAGTTGCTGCTGTCCTTGCTGGCACCAGGTTCAAAATGGCACCAGTGACCCCTACCTTGAACTGAAATCTGGCCTTATCAGTAGTACTGCAAGGATACCACCAAGGATTGCTGGTGCCATTTTGGACCTGGCACCTGCAAAAGTTGGAACGACTGAGAATCAGTCTTGCCTGAAGGTAAGGGGGCCCTTATCATTTTGGAGTATTTCCAGGTGGTGGAATGTTACTTCTGAGGGAGCTTCCGGGTGTGAGGGAGAACATTCGGAGGGGGGAGAGGGTCTGCTTGGAAAGTCTTCTCCTATAGAAGGTCCCTTAACATGTATGGGAGGGGGGCTTGAATTGGGAAGGGCCTTCAATGGGGGCCAGTCAGAAGGGCTCTAACTCATGGAGGGCCATTCAGAAAGGGGTTTTTTGATTTGGAAGAGCACCTTGGTTGAACTTTGGCTGTCCCCTTTAAACACTGCTCAACAACATCCGGCCATGACTTTGTGGCCTGATCCTCCTTAGCACACTAAAATAACCCAATATTTGGTTGGGGTTATTTTTCCAGCTATAAGGTGGCTTGCAGGGTACACATGCATGTTCATGTTTGAATCTCATTAATATGTATTATCTGCAGTGACTTAAATTTAACTGAATTATGGCTAGACACTTTTAAAAATCAGACAGTTCCTTAGTCTTATCCAAGTCTAAATGGGTCCCCCAGGGAGCGTTTGATCCCTATGTTGCTGCCTTTAAGAGTTTGGAGCTAACACTTGGACATTTTTCAGCCATAATGGAACAAAACAAAACCGTCCAGAACTAAAACTAAGTTTTGAGCTCAACCTGTTTTTATAACAAATAAGGCACAAAAAGGTACCCTAAATGACCAGGTGACTACTGAAGGGAATCAAGGATGACCTCTCCTTACTCCCCCAGTGTTCACTAACCCCCTCCCACCCCAAAAAATGATGATTTAAAACATTACTTGCCAGCCTCAGATGTTATACTCAGGTCCATTAGAAAAGCATGCAGGTCCCTGGAGTAGTCTAGTGGTGGGTGAAGTGCACTGCAGACAGGTGGATCCAGGTCCAAACTTCCCCCTACCTTTTACACTTGTGGAGGAAACTGTGAGCCCTCCAAAACTCACCAGAAACCCACAGTGCCCACATATAGGTGGCCCCTTCACCTGTAAGGGCTATGGTAGTGGTGTACAATTGGGGGTAGTGGGTTTTGGGGGGGCTCAGCAGACAAGATAAGGGAGCAATGGTGAAATGTGTACCTGGGAGCATTTTATGAAGTCCACTGTAGTGCTCCCAAGGGTGGTCTAATGCTTTTCTGGGATGTCTGGAGGACCAGTCTACTAAAAGTGCTGGCTCCTCCTACATCCCAATGGCTTGATTTTGTGTGTTTTGCATTTGAATGTTTTTGGGGGGTTTTCGAAAATGGGACAAAAAACAAAACATCCAAATCACAAAACCTTGTTTGAAACAGTATTTTCGGGAAAAAAAAAAAAGAAATTTTGATTTTTCGAAAATGACCTTTCCCATTCAGATTTTGGATGTTTTTTGCATAACATCCAATCGGACTTAGTCATATTGAAAATGCCCCTCTACATCACAGTGGTGGTAGAAAGTAGAAAAGGAGGGAGGGTGGGAAGAGTGATGTGTTATCAGGCGACCCTCAGGGGGAGGAATGCTGGCTTCGGCCTAACCCCTGGTAAGCCTTTCCTCAGCTGAGAGGTGCCCAGCTCTACCACCGGCTGCCTTTCAGGTGCTGTGGAGGACTTGCAGCTCATCTGCATATCCTTACAGCCTTCTCCGGGGTGACACCCAGGTCCACTCCGATCCACTCAGGGCCTCCGCTCTAGGTGCCGGGGCATTTTTCTCTTTACATCTAATCTTCTTCCCAGTTGCTAAAGTACCTCAGTCATTTATGGCCCCTATTCACATTCTCTTCCTAGCCCTGTCCCTTCCAAATCTTTTCCCTCACCCCCTACCTCTCTCCGCTACAGGAACTCACTGCCCATCCATTGACTTCATCACCTCACCTTCTCTCCTACCCTCTTCCTCCCTCTTGGCTTTTAATCTCCGTCTCTTTCTTCCCTCCATTTTGCCTTCCCCATTCCACCTAAATACCTCTCGCCTTCGACGCCTTCGTGGCCACACCTCTCCTACTCTCCTCCGCTCTCTTTTACTCCTTCTCTTACTCTCAGCTGGTGACATCAATCCCAATCCTGGCCCTCCTCACCAACTATTATCCAAACTCTACAGATCTCAACGTGACCTCTCTAACCTCATCTCTAGTCCTCTACTCCCCTCCTCTTCTCTGCCCTTCTCTTGCGCCCTATGGAATGCCCGCTCTATCTGTAACAAACTCCTCTATATCCAGGACCTCTTTATCTCGCGTCACCTCCATCTGTTCGCCATAACAGAAACCTGGCTCTGCCCTGATGACTCTGCTTCAGTCGCAGCCCTGTGCCATGGTGGTTATCTATTTTCACATACTCCTCGCCCTGCTGGCCGTGGGGGCGGTGTTGGACTACTTCTCTCTCCCTCCTCCAGATTTCAACCCCTTCTTCCACCTCAATCTCACTGTTTTTCCTCCTTTGAAGTCCACTCTATCCGCCTTTTCTCTCCTCTGCCTCTTCGAATAGCGGTCATTTATCGTCCCCCTGATAAGTCCCTTTCATCCTTTCTCAGTGACTTTGACGCCTGGCTTGCCTTCTTCCATGATCCTTCCTCCCCCTCTCTCATCCTTGGTGACTTTAATATTCCTGCTAATGATCCTTCCAACTCTTAAATTTCCAAGTTACTCGCTTTAACGTCCTCCTTTAATCTCCAACTATGCTCCACCTCCCCCACTCATCAAAATGGTCACTGTCTTGATCTCCAACTGTTCACCTTCTAGTTTCCTTGCCTCTGATCTTCCCTCCTCTGATCACCATCTTATAACTTTCACACTTAAATCTCCCCCCTCCCAGTCCCGTCCTATCTTATCTAATTTATCTAGGAATCTTCACGATATTGACCCTTCATCTCTATCCTCCCATGTTTCAAACCTCCTCTCTACTGTGGCACCATCCACGTCTGTCAACGAGGCTGTTTCTTCTTACAACAATACTCTATCCTCTGCCTTAGACACTCTTGCACCTTTGATGACCCGCCCTGTAAGGCGTACAAAACCCCAACCTTGGCTGACTTCTAATATCCGCTACCTACGTTCCTGTACCCGCTCCGCCGAATGCCTCTGGCGGAAATCTCGGGCCCTTGCTGATTTCTTACACTTTAAGTTCATGCTGACCTCCTTCCAATCTGCTCTTTTACGTGCCAAACAGGACTATTATATCCAACTGATCAACTCTCTTGGCTCTAATCCTCGACTTCTCTTCACCACATTGAACTCTCTCCTCAAGGTGCCCCCTCCCCCAACTCCCCTTCATTATCTCCTCAGACCCTTGCTGAATTCTTTCACAACAAGGTTCAAAAGATAAACCTTGCTTTCTCTACCTCACCACCTCTCCCTCCACTAGTCCGTTCCCCTCTCTCTCCTTCCCCTCATTCCCTTTCCTCCTTTCCTGAAGTTACTATTGAGGAAACTACACTTCTCCTTTCTTTCTCAAAATGTACCACCTGTTCCTCTGATCCCATTCCCACCCACCTTCTTAATGCCATCTCTCCTGCTCTTATTCCTTTTATCTGTCACATTCTCAACCTCTCACTTTCCACTGCGACTGTCCCTGCTGCCTTTAAACATGCTGTGGTCACACCTCTCCTTAAGAAGCCTTCACTCGACCCTACTTGTCCCTCTAATTACCGACCCATCTCCCTCCTTCCTTTTCTCTCCAAATTACTCGAGCGTGCTGTTCACCGCCGCTGCCTTGATTTTCTCTCCTCACATGCTATTCTTGACCCACTACAATCTGGTTTTTGCCCTCTCCACTCAACCGAAACTGCGCTTACTAAAGTCTCCAATGACCTATTACTGGCTAAATCCAGAGGTCAATATTCCATCCTCATTCTTCTTGATCTTTCCGCTGCTTTTGACACTGTTGATCACAGCATACTTCTCGATACCCTGTCCTCACTTGGATTCCAGGGCTCTGTCCTTTCCTGGTTCTCTTCCTACCTCTCCCTCCGCACCTTTAGTGTTCACTCTGGTGGATCCTCTTCTACTTCTATCCCTCTGCCTGTCGGCGTACCTCAGGGTTCTGTTCTTCGTCCCCTCCTCTTTTCTATCTACACTTCTTCCCTTGGTTCATTAATCTCATCCCATGGCTTTTCCTACCATCTCTATGCTGATGACTCCCAAATCTACCTTTCTACCCCTGAAATCTCACCTTGCATCCAAACCAAAGTTTCAGCGTGCTTGTCTGACATTGCTGTCTGGATGTCTCAACGCCACCTGAAATTAAATATGACCAAAACCGAGCTTCTCATTTTCCCCCCCAAACCCACCTCCCCGCTCCCCCCATTTTCTATTTCTGTTGATGGCTCTCTCATTCTCCCTGTCTCCTCAGCTCGAAACCTTGGGGTCATCTTTGACTCTTCTCTCTCCTTCTCTGCTCATATCCAGCAGATTGCCAAGACCTGTCGTTTCTTTCTTTACAACATCCGTAAAATCCGCCCCTTTCTTTCCGAGCACTCTACCAAAACCCTCATCCACACCCTTGTCACCTCTCGTTTAGACTAGTGCAATCTGCTTCTTGCTGGCCTACCACTTAGTCACCTCTCCCCTCTCCAGTCGGTTCAAAACTCTGCTGCCCGTCTCATCTTCCGCCAGGGTCGCTTTACTCATACTACCCCTCTCCTCAAGACCCTTCACTGGCTCCCTATCCGTTTTCGCATCCTGTTCAAACTTCTTCTACTAACCTATAAATGTACTCACTCTGCTGCTCCCCAGTATCTCTCCAAACTCGTCCTTCCCTACACCCCTTCCTGTGCACTCCGTTCCCTGGATAAATCCTTCTTATCTGTTCCCTTCTCCACTACTGCCTTCTCCAGACTTCGCGCCTTCTGTCTCGCTGCACCCTACGCCTGGAATAAACTTCCTGAGCCCCTAGGTCTTGCCCCATCCTTGGCCACCTTTAAATCTAGACTGAAAGCCCACCTCTATAACATTGCTTTTGAGTCGTAACCACTTGTAACAACTCGCCTCCACCTACCCTCCTCTCTTCCTTCCCGTTCACATTAATTGATTTGATTACTTTATTTATTTTTTGTCTATTAGATTGTAAGGTCTTTGAGCAGGGACTGTCTTTCTTCTATGTTTGTACAGCGCTGCGTATGCCTTGTAGCGCTATAGAAATGCTAAATAGTAGTAGTAGTAGTAGAGAAGTTCCCTGTCACTCTTCTCACTGATGATCATTCACTCTACACTTCTTCTGTTCCTCTTTCACACCACCATTACAATGGAAGCAATGAATCACTTGTATACTTAAATAACATCCCCCATTGCGTTTACCTGCTCTTTTAGTTTTTATTTCATGAATAGAATATTGCTCCCCAAAACTAGTTAGGAGCAGGGAAACTTTTAAAATTAGCATTAGAGAGAAAGGACTATTACATACAATAAGAACACCATGCTCAGAATGTCCCCTTTAAAAACGTTCCATACTGCAGGTATACATATGGTAGCAACTTTTCTAAAATCACTACTTATAAATGTATGGACACTTATTTATTAATCAGCTTCATACGTGTGCACATGGTGCCTACCCCTTCTAAAATGACCTCCCAAATCGGCCAAAAGGCTGTCAGACAAGTGCACGAGATGCATCCTCAATTAACGATAGTCTGGTTCTACATATTAAACTCTCTCCTTTTCTGTATTTCTCTATATTAATAATTAACTTGATGCTATTTTTCTCAAGCTACTTGTCCACCAAAATAAAAGATAGAGATGGACCAAGCTGCTCGGTGCACTCTTGCTGATCTTAAATCAAAGTATTTCAGTGCAAAATCTGCTCTTCATACTGGAAAGGTCACACAACTGCTGGCGGTATCCCCTGGGTGGCAGCAAATTGGATTTTTTACACCACTAAATTGTGAAGGTTCCTTCTTAAAGACTCAGTGGGGTGCTGGGTATGCACATAAATCATGAATGGAGCAATTAATTTTAACTGCTTGGTTCTGAGTTTCTCACTCAGAAAATGTCACACGGGGCTCCAAGATTTAATTTCGGCATTAAAATACACCAAAAGACACATGATCCTAGATGTCTGGTAGCCAAAAAGCAAGCAAGGTAGAACTCAGAACTGCTCTTATGCTTTATTATATATATTTTTTAAGGGAAAGAGGATGGGATTTGATATAACACCTTTCTGTGGTTACAATCACAGTGGTTTATATATTACTAGTACAAAAGGCCCGTTTCTGTATGAAATGAAACGGGTGCTAGCAAGGTTATCCCCCACCCTCCCTCGCTCTCTCCGAGTCCCACGCCCCTTCCCTCCCTTCCGATTTCCAGGCCATCCTCCCTCCCCTCTCCCACTCCCCTGCAACTCACCACTTTGTCCATGTTTCCAGGTCTTCTCTACGGGCCTGATTGTTTTTGTTTTTTTTTTTACAGGTGGTGCATTCCCCCCCTCCTCCCCTGTCCTCGGAGTTCCAGGCCCCCCCTCTCCCTCCCTTCTCCTGGGAGTTCCATGCCCCCCCCTCTCCTGGGAGTTCCATGCCCCCCCCCTCTCTCTCCTCTGAGTTCCCGGCCCCTCTCTCTCTCTCTCCCTCCCTCCGAGATCCAGACCCCCCTCAGAGTTCCAGACCTCCCTCAGAGTTCCAGACCCCCCTCCCTCCCTCTCCAAGTTTCAGACCCT
This sequence comes from Microcaecilia unicolor, assembly GCF_901765095.1. NCBI lineage: Eukaryota > Metazoa > Chordata > Amphibia > Gymnophiona > Siphonopidae > Microcaecilia > Microcaecilia unicolor. The sequence goes on along the minus strand of NC_044039.1, from coordinate 211,421,494 downwards.
GCCTCCGAGTTCCAGACCCTCCCTCCCTCCAATTTCAAGACCTCCCCTCCGAGTTCCTGACCCCTGGACCCCCCTGCCGCGACCCTCACTGGACCCCCCTTCCCGCCGCCAACCCTCCCCCACCGCTGACACGTGTACCTGTGCTGGCGGGGGACCCCAACTCCCGCCAGCCGAAGTCCTCTTCTCAACTGCGCGGCTTTGACGAATGATCTGATCAAGTTTGAATCTGTTTCTGTGCGTGCGTCTGCCGTCCTGCACATACAACACACGCACAGAAACTTAATCATATCATTCAGCAAGCAATGCTGCGCAGCCGAGAAGAGGACTTTGGCTGGCTGGGGTTGGGGTCCCCCGCCAGCACAGGCACGCGACGGCGGCGGGGGAGGGTTGGCGGTGGGAAGGGGGGGGTCTAGGGGTCAGGAACTCAGAGGGGGGATCTGGAAATCGGAGGGAGGGGGGTCTGGAACTCCGAGAGCGAGAGGGAGGGATGGAGGGAGGGAGGGGGATGTGGAACTCGGAGGGGCTTAGAGCAGGGAAGGCAGCCGACTCGCTGTGTGGACGTCATACTGGGAAGGTGACGTCAGCCTGGCTTCAGAGCCTAGCAGACCAACTCAGCCACGAACACAGGCAGCAAGACAGAACGTTGGAGGTGAAAATTATTATATAGGATATACAGGTACTTGCTTTGTATCTGGGGCAATGGCGAGTTAAGTAATTTGCCCAGAGTCACAAGGAGCTGCACTGGGAATGGAACCCAATTCCCCTGGTATTTAGACCACTGCACTAACAATTAGGCTACTCCTCCACTCTCTCTATATATACAGACTAGATATCAGAAATATCCCTTTTTAAATGATTGTTTAATTATCATATCGCACAATTTCATCCATCAAACCAGACATTTTGAGGTCTTCCTTTTTTTTTAACCTTGGATACTGAGTAAATAGAAACCAATGCTTTCCACTTATGACTTCAGCATCATTTTTCAGAGTTTAATTCTATCAAAAGTGGATTATTGTAATGCATTGTTTTGGGGGATTACTATTTCCCAGTGTAGAGCTTTACAGGTCTTTCAAAATGCAGCAGCAAGACTGATAATGGGGATGTTTAAGTTCACATATATTACATGACTGCTTTAAAACAACTGCATTGGTTGTCAATGGACTTTAGAATCCAGTATAAGATTTTGTCACTGATTCATCAGATATTTCATACAATAGTTCCATGGATTTGTCCCAGGTCTTGCTATTACACCGTCCGAGGCATCAGTTGAGGTCTGAGAATGCAATGCAAATGTCAATTCAAAGTTTAGCTGCTACACATAATGTTGAGACTACAATGCCAGCTTGTTCAGTGGCTGGTCCACTGTTGTGGAATAAACTGCCTGGATATTTGTGCTTTTGAAGGAGGATTACACAGTTTACGAAGTATTTGAAAACACATCTTTTTTGCAAGCATTCCCTAGTGAGTAATTGATTTGTGAGCTGCTAGGCCTTCTGTATATGTTTTTATTTTGTATAATTGTTGTATAAGTTTTTATTTTGCTTTGTAATCTGCCTAGGTGATTGGCAGGCTATAAATGAAAACAATAAATTAGTTATGGTGACTTGCTCTCTTGTTACCGATGGAAGGAAGATCTGTGTGATTGTGTTAGTGGCGTAGGAAGGGGGGGGGGGCGGTGGGGCGGTCCGCCCCGGGTGCACGCCGCTGGGGGGGGTGTCAGATCCGCTGGTTCACTGCTCTCTGTGCCCCAGAACAGGTTACTTCCTTTTCCGGGGCAGAGAGAGCAGGGAACCAGTGGAGCCGACGCAGCTCCCAGCGACGACGTGCACTCGGGGCGGAGCGCCAGTGGTAAGAATGCGCTCCGAGGGAGGGGTGCGCCGTGCTGCACCCAGGGGGGGGGGATGCGCAACGGCGACCCGCCCCGGGTGTCAGCCGCCCTCGCTACGCCACTGGATTGTGTCATTCTACTGTATTATATGTTGGTTGTTTTAAATTATTATGTATGTAATTTTGTACTCCGAATTGAACTATGAAAAGTGTGGTTAGAAGTATTTTAAATAAATCAGTTTGCAATGTTGTACTGTTTATCTTGACCAGGAACAGACTGACAGTGATCTGGGCCCCCAGGCAATAAGGGTCATGACCTCCCTCCAACAGGTGAAATTTTGGCATATCAGCCATATTGTGAAGTAATACAAAACCCTACAAATGTCATTTAGAAACTAGAGAGGAATTCTATCATACCATAATAGCACTAACTTCCAGAAGTCACATAGCAAGGACCAACCTAAGAAAAGGCACTTGAACATCAATACACCTATTGGGAAAACTAACAAGCTGGATTAGTACAGATCAATCCTACACAGACATTCACTGCTAACAGAATACCTGGTCTCTTTCACACACAGAGAAGACAGATAGACCCTAATCCAGTACAGAATAAGTAAACCTAAACTAAATATAGAAATATGTAGACAAAAATTAAACTGACCCCCCCACAAGAAGCCAGACTCTGCATACAATGTAATACCAGAGAGACACACACCTCGCTGTACTGTGCAAAATATAGAGAGAGCAGATATAAATTTCAAAAACTGATATATTCCAATCATTACGTTACACATTAACAAACAATTTTAAGAAATGGAAAATAAGTTGATACATTTAATTGGACTACCTTAATATATTTTCGACTTGCTTTCAGAGGCCAAAACCTGCTTCCTCAGGTCAAGACAGTATATCATAACAGCAGTACCCTGTCCTGACCTGAGAAAGGAGGATTTGGCCTCTGAAAGCTAGTCAAGAAATGTATTTAGTTCAATAAATTGTATCACCTTATTTTCCATTTGTTGTTTTATTTTTATTCATTAACCTTTAGAGTGGACTAACATGGTTACCACATTACTTCATCCTAAATTAAAAATAATTTTTTCTACCTTTGTTGACTGGCCATTTAGGGGTCGATATTCAAAGCGATTTAAATTGCCAGCAGAGGATCCAGGCCATTTTAATGGCTTGTACAAGGCTATCCGGTGATACTAAGTGGCACTTAACTGGAAAGTATTGCTGAATATTCCCTTTAACCACCTATGCTGAAACCAGATAGTTTGCGGGTGCTCCGGCAGCGGAATTAGGGTGGAGCAGAAACTTAGCCGGTTAGCAGCAATTCTCAGTCTGCTAAGTGGCTAAGTAACTGCATAAAGTTAGGATATCAAAACAGCTCTTTTAACATTATGTGGTGAGTTAACCAGGAACAAGTCTGAATATTGGCTGCTGCCCAGTTAACTTCCAGGTCAAAGGTCATACCTGGATATTCAATGCTGGGAGCCCGTTACTGCCGTGGACTGAATATTGACTCCTTAATTTTTCTAATAGTGTTGGTTCCAGTCTCTGGTTTCTGCTTTCCTCTGTCTTCTCTTAACTCTCTCGCCAGAGTTTCCTGTCCATTTGTCATTCTCCTCTCTCCTCCACTGCATCCATCTCCCACACTGATCTTTTCCTTTCAGCTTTCTTCCATTTATTTTTCTGGCTATCTGTCCAGATTTTATCCATTTTTATCATCCAGTCTTCAATTTTCCTCTACAGTTTCCATCTATTTCCATCATCTCGGCCTTCTCATTTCCCTTCCTCTTATTCCTTAGTCTTTAACTCCCCTTCTCTACCTCCTCTTCCATCCAGCATCTCCTCCCTTTCTCCCCCTCCAGGCCAGGCTCCAGTATCTCACTTCTCTCTCCCTCCTCTTCCATCCAGCATCTGCCCACTATCTCTCTTCTCTACCATCCAGTGACTCCCTCTTCCCCCCTCCCCTTTCCATCCAGCTAGGGGAAACTGAACATCTTTTTGGTTGGAAGGGTCAACAAACCTATCTCCAGTCCTGCCTCCAAGTTCTCCGCTTGCTGATACTGTGTTAGTCAACATGTTGATGGGGCCATGGTCTCTGTGGCCCACTCCATTCCACTGCCTATGCATCCAGCATATCCTCTCCCCTTTCCATCCAGCATCTTCCCTCTGTACCTTCTCCCCTTTCAATCCAGGATTTCCCCCCTCTCTCCTCCCTTTCCATCCAGCATTTCTCTCCTCTTCCCTATCAACCTCCCTTCAGCATCTTCTGTTGCACTCCTCCTCCTCCATCCAGCATCTCCCCTCTCTCTTCTTCTATCTCTCTCCTTCTCTTCCATCCAGCATATCTTCTCTCTCTGCCTTATCAACCCCCCTCCTGGCATCATCTGTTGCCTCGACTCTCGTTCCATTCAGCATCCCCCCCTCTCTAACTTCCCCTTCAATCTAGTATACCCCCCCTCTCTCCCTCCCCTTCCACCCAGCTTCTCCCCTCTTGTCGCTTCCTTCCATTCAGCATCTCTACCTGTCTCCATCTCTCTCCTCTCAGTGTCTCTTCTCTATCCACCTCCCACTTCTGGTATCTTCTGTTGCCCTCCACCCTCTCCATCCAGTGCCTCTTCTCTCCTCTTCCCTATCTATCTCCCATCCCCTAACATCTTCTGTTGCCCTACATCCCTTTCATCCATATCTCTTCTCTCTCTTTCCCTACCTACCCCCACCATCTTCTGTTGCCCTCCACCTCCTCCATCCAGCATATCTCTCTTCCATCCAGCATCTCTTCTCTCCTCTTCCATATCCACCCCCCCCCAGTATTTTTTGTTGTCCTCTACCCCACCCCCCACCACACTTCAGCCACTGCTGCTTCCTGGGATCAGCAGCGACAATGAAAAGAAAACATCCACAGGGCTGTGGTCTCTATGCATGCCCCTAAGCTGCACTTCCAATCCCGTCCCTCCAAGTTGCTGCTCTGGTCCCTTGGGCACTGCCTGGCTCCCAAATAGTCAGTCCACCCCTGATCTTGACCCTCCACTGCCTTGCTTGTTATTAAGGAGTTTGTTCTGGATAACTGCTTATTATGTTTATATTTCAATAATTTTATTGATGGAACATTTCACAGTACATAGTCAGTATCCATAATATACAGGACAATAAATGCGATATCTTACATACATTTATACAGTTACTACATGCCATCAAGCATTTTTATAATTCCCCCCCCCCCCCAAGGCCCCTTTCCCCAAACCCTCTCCAACCTAACTCACCCCCCCCAACCCCATGAATCCTAACCTCCCTCCCTTTCCCCACCATAAGAATCTCATCTCCTCAACAAAGGGAGTCAACCGTCACCTGCATTTGGTAAGCGCCTCTCTTGTATATGCAGAAGGGGGTCACCCAATTGATTAAGAATGGCACTATGGGCCTGCGGTGCAAGGGCATGTATGTAGCATTGCCAGGTTAAGTAAAACTCTCTCTGTCGCTTAAGTTTCAGACGAACATCTCTTAATTCCAATAGTATGAACGCATGTAGCTTGTTACGCCATTGCCAGTATGTAGGAGCCTCTTGTTTTACCCAGTTAATTAAGATGCATTTTTTACCTATTAGAGGCACTTTATATAGCAGCGCGTAATAATGGACAGCACCAGCCCCTCTCAGCGCCCCCACTCCCAACAGTACGTTTTCAGGCCCCAGTGACATAGGGACCTTCATTATATGCCCCACAAAGTTACAAATTTTTGCCCAAAAAGCCTTTATCTCCGGACAGTCCCACATAGCATGGTAATAATTGCTCTCGGGCTCCCCACACTTACCACACTGAGGTGAGTCCACCTCTCCCATTTTATAAAGTTGCAACTTAGAAGTGTATGCTCTATCACCCTGCCCTGACATTCCCGCAGTTCAGCAGTAGCTCGGCTTATTATATTTATATGATTTTGACATCCTGCATGTACAAGACAACATTATTCAATGGATTAAGGGCTATGTTTCTAAAGAGGGGTTTTTTTTTTTTTTTTTAAATCCCTGGATAGTCTGTACATAATGGGCTCCTGGAGCTGCCGTCCATACTATGAAGGCAGTATTTATTGGGATATGGAATAATGAGAAACATGAAATTGAAGGAAATCATGCAACGTTAAAAGTATACAAAAAATACTAACTTGGTAAAGACCAGCTACCAAAATAAGCTGGAAAATGGTAGAAGTTCAATGACTGATTGTTTCAACTGAGCCCATTTGGAAAAGAGTTAAACATGAGACGTTCAAAATTCAAAGGGGTTTAATGGGAAAGCAAAGGCTCCTGTCCAGATAAATCCTAATGAGCTGACCAGCTGCTAATATTAAGCAGCACTTCACCAGATAGTAATGATTAATATCGGCTCTAACCGGCCATTAAGAAACCAGCTATGTTAGGGGTAGTCTGGGGATGAAGTTTGGGCAGAGCCTCTACTTAGTCATTTAGAAGCGACATTCAGTTTGTATCCAGCTAAGTGGGCTGATAAAGTTAGAACAGCAAAAACTCTGTCCTAACTTTATCCGCTGAGTTAACAGGGCACTGGTATGACTATTGGTAGGTGCACAGTTAACTTCTGGGTTGCCGCACTAACTCATATGTTCAATATCGGAGGCTGGTCATGCCCAAGCATTGAATATCTTACTGCGCTGAGTATCAAACCCGAGAATTTTAAACATTGTTCACAGAAGTGGGTGATCCTGCTAGTTAAGGGCTCAAACAGAAATTGTACACAGCAGTCCTTGAGACTGTCCGGCACATTTCATCACAGAAAACCTACATCAAGGACAATTCCACTTCAAAGATGAAATGAACTTAAATTGCAGTATCTGGAGAACACCAATATATTTTAATAACCACATGTATGCTGTTTGGTGGTTGTGAAGATACATGCCACAGTAAAGGGACACTCGATATTACATAGCCTGACACAAACACAAGCACCCTCTGTACAGTTTAATCCAGTAGAAACCTACTCACTTTACTTTCTTTACTCACCTTTTCCAGAGCATGCATGCTAAATACTGGTCCATCGTGTGCTTTGACTGTTTTTATCAGAAACACATCTCTCCAGATACAGACATCTCCAGCTGAAGTCCCAGAAATGGACATCTCTTCGGACCAGCCATACACCACACACATCATTGTATCAGCTTTGGCTCCAGCACCTATACAACCTTTCTTCCCAATCAGCCCTCCACCTGGTTTAAATGAAAACAAAGAAAAAAAAAAGGCTGATTTGGAAAATATCAACTTCCTACAGAACATAAGAGTAGCCATACTGGGTCAGACCGATGGTCCATCTAGTCCAGTATCTTGTTTTCCAAATACTTGGCAGAAACCCAAATCATGGCGACACTCCATACTACAAATCCCAGGGCAAGCAGTTACTTCCCATGTCTGTCTCAACAGCAGACTATGGACTTTTCCTCCAGGAATTTGTCCAACCCCTTTTTAAACCCACATCCTCTGGCAAAGAGTTCCAGAGCTTAACTATTCATTGGGTGAATGAGAAGGAAAAGCCCAGAGTGGCCACTGTTCCAAACCAATGAGTGGAAGCTGACAGATTCAATTTGTTCTGCAGAGATTTGATATAATTTGTTTCCTTTGTTTGAAACAGTAATGCAGAAAAGATGCTGGACACATGCAATAGCAAAAATGATACAAGAATTCTAAAAGGTTTGGGAGAAGCACAGAGAATGAGAAATGAGGTGAGAAATGAGATCTGGGAGGGAATGAATAAATTCCACAGGGTGATCTTGTTGTACAACACCCATACCAAATCTGAGCAAGGTGATCACCACAACTGAAGTATAATAGGAAAAAAAATTCTACACTAACTGCATGTCCTCCAGAATTAAATGGTGCTTATCCTTAGCTTAAGTACTTGAGCTTAGGAGTCAAGTTCATTATTGTCATGGTACGCACAAAACACTTTTGGAAACAATATCCTGTGAAAAGGCAAAGATCAAAGATTATACAAAGGACTGCCAACTGCTCCCAAACTGACAAGCAGAAATGGAGCATAATGGGTGAACCTTGACTTTGCCTGCATCAGTTTCTCTGCTTCCATCTCAGAAAAACAGAAACTTTTTTTTGTTTTACCTGCTCTGCGCCAAAATTTTATGTGTTTAATTCCAGCTGTGATGAGTTTGTCAGGCATATAAGGATTCATCTTCACAACAAAAATCTTTTCCTTGCTTCCTCTGTAATGAAAAACAAAATATATCCCAATGTATCAACAACTGATGCTAAAGGAGATGAAATGCTTAACATTTGCTGTGAATGTGCACCAGATTTTCAATAAAGTAATATGGCCAGTGGCGTACCTAGGGTAGCTGACACCCGGGGCTGGTCATTTTTTAACACCCCCCTCCAAAATCCAGTACTAGGCATACAGAGAATACAAAACACTCAGGACCTATAGAGCAATTCTAGCATACCATAAGCAGTCATTTCTATGAGTCACACAAGGAAAAGGAAAGCATCTTAAACACTACAGTGAGCACTAGAACATCAATTCACCTATTGTAAAACGAAAACAGACAGATTAGTACAGATCGTCGATCCTGCACAGTCAATGCCAACTGAAAGCCATGTCTTTTTCACAAACACAGATAAACCCTAATCCACTATAGAATAAGAAATCATAAACTTTCTATGTAGACAAACTGAACCCCCAAAATGCCAGACTCTGCATACAATGCAACTCCAGAGAAACAGAAAATGTCCCCTAGTACTGTACAAAATATAAAGACAGCAGATGTACATTTGAAAAAACTAACAAATACCAATCGCCACTTTACAAATTAACAAATAGAAATAAAACAAATATAGAAAATAAAATACCATTTGATTGGACTAATACATTTAGCTGTCAGAGGCCAAAACCTTCTTCCTCAGGTCAATTCAGTATAGTGCTGTTACAGTATCCTATCCTGACCAGAGGAAGGGGGTTTTGTTCTCCGAAAGTTAGTCAACATTTATTAAAATTAGACCAATAAAAAGATTACTTTATTTACATGTTCTATTATAAACATTTATTAACACAGTTACAATACTACTTTATTCTAAAGCAAAAAAAATAAAAATATATATTTTATTTAGTTTGTCTCTGGTTTCTGCTTTCCTCATCTTCTTTTCACTGTCTTCCTTCCATCCAGCATCTGTCTTTGTTCTTTCTCTGCTCGTTTTTTCAGCCCCCAGTTCTAGCCCCCTTATCCCACCTGCCCCTAGTTCTAGCCCCAGCCCACATCTCCCACCTGCCCCCCCTTTTCAGCCCCCAGTTTCAGCTTCACTATCCCACCAGTCCGCAGTTTCAGCCCCAGCCCTTTTCTCTCACCAGTCCCGAGCTTCAGCCCCAGCCACTTCTCCCTGTCCCCTTTTCAGCCCCCAGTCCCCCAGTTTCAGCCCCTGCCCCTTTTCAGCCCCCAGTTCCAGTACTACCCCCTTATCACACCTACCCTTCTTTTCAGCCCCCAGTTCCAGCCCCCTTCATCCACATGCCTTGCATTAGGGACCCCCTTTTCAGCCCCAGCCCCATTTTCCCACCAGCCCCAGGCATGGCCCCCCTCATTTTCTTGCATGGCCCCTTCTCAGATCCCAGTTCCAGCCCCCCTTCTCCCTTCTGAACACCCCCACCCCACCCCAGTCCCCTTCTCCCCTCTGAACACCGCCTCCCCTTCTCCCCTATGAGACCCCCACCCCAGTCCCCTTCTCCCCTCTGAGACCCCCCTCTCCACCTCAGTCCCCTTCTCCTATCTGAGACCCCCACCTTCTCCCATCTGACACCCCCCGACCCGACCCGATCACCAGCTCCGTCGAGAGACGACAGCCCTCTGCCATTAAAGAAAAATCGGCAAAGCAGCGTCGCAGGCCATCCGCCCTGCTTGTAAAAGAAGCAAATCTCCTTCTCCTCGTCTTTGTCGGGCCTTCCCTCACTGTGTCCCGTCCTCCTCTGAGGTAATAGTGGTTATTTTAGAAGCACTGTTCAGGCTTTAGACATTCATAAACTGGCATCTGGATGTCCATATTGAAAGGATGCCTAAATCTCAATTTTACAAAACTGGGATATGAATATCCAAAACTGAAGAACATTCATATGGAAAGGAAGCATGATCTGGGTGTGTTTTGGGTGGGCACAAAGTATAGCTATCTATTCCCCATTTCAGAAGCGGAATGGACGTCTATGTCCTAAAAGATGGATGTCTAAATTTAGACCTGCTACCCAGGACACGTAGATACATACCAGCTTATTTTCGAAAGAGAAAGACGCCCATATTTCGACCCAAATCAGGAGATGGGGTGCCTTTCTCCCGTGGGTGCCCAAACCGGTATAATCGAAAACCGATTTTGGGCGCCTCCAACTGCAGTCTGTCGTGGGAACAAACAAAGTTGATGGGGACGTGTCGGAGGCGTGGTGAAGGCGGGACTGGGGCGTGTTTATCGGCCGAACAGAGATGGGCGTGCTCGGCCGATAATGGAAAAAAGGGCGGCAGAAGCGAGAATTTGGGTCGTTTTTTTGGACCCTTTTTTTCACGAACAAGTCCCCAAAAAGTACCCCAACTGCCCAGATGACCACCAGAGGGAATCAGGGATCACCTCCCCTGACTCCCCCAGTGGTCACTAACCCCCTCTCACAAAAAAAAAAAATTTAAAAACTTTTTTCCCAGCCTATATGCCAGCCTCAAATGTCATACCCAGCTCCATCACAGCAGTATGCAGGTCCCTGGAGCAGTTGTTAGTGGGTGCAGTGGACTTCAGGTAGGTGGACCCAGGCCCATCCCCCCCTACCTGTTACACTTGTGCTGGTAAATGGGAGCCCTCCAAACCGCCCCCAAAACCCACTGTACTCACATCTAGGTGCCTCCCTTCAGCCATAAGTGCTATGGTAATGGTGTAGAGTTGTGCGCAGTGGGTTTTGTGGGGCTCAGCACCCAAGGTAAGGGAGCTATGGACTTGGGAGGTATTTAAATTTTTTTTTCTTTTTACATGTGCCCCCTAGGGTGCCCGGTTGGTGTCCTGGCATTTGAGGGAGACCAGTGCACTACGAATCCTGGCCCCTCCCACAACCAAATGCCTTGGAATTGTTCGTTTTTGAGCTGGGCACCTTCAGTTTCCATTATCACTGAAAAATGAAACCGCCCAGCTCAAATCCGCCCAAATCTGATGCATTTGCCCGGCACCAACCATATCATCGAAACAAAAGATGGACGCCCATCTTTTTCAAAAATACGGTCTGTTCTACCCCTTCGCGTACCCATCCTTGGAGATAGGTGCCCATGGAGATGGGTGTTCGCGTTCGATTATGCCCCTCATAGTAACATAGTAGATGACGGCAAAGAAAGACCTGCACGGTCCATCCAGTGCCCCACAAGATAAACTCATATGTGCTACTTTATGTGTATACCTGACCTTGATTTGTATCTGTCATTTTCAGGGCAGAGACCATAGAAGTCTGCCTAGCACTAGCCCCGCCTCCCACCAATGGCTCTGCCACCCAATCTCGGCTAAGCTTCTGAGGATCCCTTCCTTCTGAACAGGATTCCTTTATGTTTATCACACACATTTTTTAATTCCTTTACCGTTTCATCTCCATCACCTCCTGCGGGAGGGCATTCCAAGTATCCACCACTCTCTCTGTGAAAAAATACTTCCTGACATTTTTCTTGAGTCTGCCCCCTTTCAATCTCATTTCATGAGATATCAGAAAAGTGCACCGAATGAGCAGTGCTCCACTGGAGGGATTAAAGGAGGTCACTGCCTTAATCTCCCAGTGTTTAATGTCCATGCCCTCTCCCCCCCACCCACCCGAAAGTGAAACTGGCAAGGGATACCAGGCTGTGTGACATCTTCAGCAAAAATGGATGTTCATATTTCTAAAATGGCTCACACAGACGTGTTTCTGCATATGAACATCTATGCTGTCATTTCATAACACGGCAGGAATAACATGTATAGAATGTTTGTATGTTTGGGAAGCTTGCCAGGTGCCCTTGGCCTGGATTGGCCGCTGTCGTGGACAGGATGCTGGGCTCGATGGACCCTTGGTCTTTTCCCAGTATGGCATTACTTATGTACTTATATATGTGCTCCCACATAGACATTCATGTACACTGATATTTTAGAGATCTGTTTTTCTAGAATGGACGTCCATACCACACATAGCTAGTGCATGAATGTCCCAGTATTTCAGAACAGGCTCTACACCAGCAGATCCTGTTCTAAAATACTAGCAGAACTTTAGACGTCCCAACTTGGACATCTTATTTCCGATTTGAGTGTCCTTTCTAAAATGCTGCTCAATGTGAATGGACTGGTAGTGTTGGCACTTATTAAAGGACTGAAATTAAACACATGGTCTATGAGTGTCACCGTACATCACACTTTATGTCACAGTTATGGGATAAAATAAGTTCGATTTTTCACATTAGTGACAAATTATCCATGAAAGTAATTATTTTTGGATCCCGTGTGATAGAATCAGATCTTTTCCCAATGGACTCCAGACTAGTAAATATTCTATTAGCAATTGCTATCAAATCTGTGGTTAATAACTGGAAAGACAAACACATCACTTTCTTTACAAGCATGGTGACAATCTGTTTTACAAATACATAAATTTGAGCTTTGCTTGGCAGAAAAACTTGGCACTTTATAGTACAATTTAGAGAAATAATTGAAATCAGCTTGTCAGTAACTTGTCAGAAATTTTATTATTATTTTAGGCATTCAGTCGAAGTCAGTTAAGGGCTTAACTTAACTGACTTTAATTTAGTTTTTCTTTTTATGACGCTATCAGGGGCATAATCGAAAGAGAAGGGCACCCATCTTTCGACACAAATCAGGAGATGGGCGTCCTTCTCTCAGGGTTGCTCAAATCGGCATAATCGCAAGCCAATTTTGGGCATCCTCAACTGCTTTCCATCGCGGGGCCAACCAAAGTTCATGAGGCGTATCGGCAGCGTAGTGAAGGCAGGACGGGGGCGTGGATAAGAGATGTCCGGCCTTGGCTGATAAAGGAAAAAAGAAGGGTGTCTCTGATGAGCATTTGGCCGACTTTACTTGGTCCCTTTTTTTTCACGACCAAGCCTCGAAAAGGTGCCCGAACTGACCAGATGACCACCGGAGGGAATCATGGATGACCTCCTCTTACTCCCCCAGTGGTCACCAACTCCCTCCCACCCAAAAAAAAATTAAGAAAACATTTTTTGCCAGCCTCTATGCCAGCCTCAAATGTCAAACCCAGCTCCATCACAGCAGTATGCAGGTCCCTGGAGCAGTTTTCAGTGGGTACAGTGCACTTCAGGCACCCCCCCCCCCCCCCACCTGTTACACTTGTGGTGGTAAATGTGAGCCCTCCGAAACCCACCCGAAACCCACTGTACCCACATGTAGGTGCCCCCCTTCATCCCTAAGGGCTATGGTAGTGGTGTACAGTTGTGGGGAGTGGGTTTGGGGGGCTCAGCACTGAAGGTACCCTTACCTAAGCACCTGGGAGCAATTTGTGAAGTCCACTGCAGTGTCCCCTAGGGTGCCCGGTTGGTGTCCTGGCATGTGAGGGGGATCAGTGCACTACAAATGCTGGCTCCTCCCATGACCAAATGCCTTGGATTTGGTCGTTTTTGAGATGGGCGTCCTTGGTTTCCATTATTGGCGAAAACCGAGGTCGCCCATCTATAAGGTCGACCTAAATGTTGAGATTTGGGCGTCCCCGACCGTATTATCAAAACGAAAGTTGGACACCCATCTTGTTTCGATAATACAGGATGCCCCGCCAATTCGCGGAGATGGGCGTCCCCGTTCGATTATGCCCCTCCACGTATTACAGGATTTTTCCTTATGTATAAGCATACATTTTGCTGTTGTTTCTGTTACATTTTTGATATATTGAATTAAAATGTTGATTAAATAAACTTGGACAAAAACAACAAACAGAAATTAAATACTCCTTCCCCTTTCCATTTTCTTCCAGCATTTTAAGTCTTCTAGATGAAAGTTTGTTCCACATTTCCAGCTATACTGTACCAGTATAATATTTTGGGAGCAACTGAGATCTGATGGTTGGGACACTGAACTAATATCTAAGTTCTAGCAAGCTCACAGGTTTTGGAGAAAACTGGAATTTGTTTTACTTTTTTGGCCTTCATTCTCCTTTTCCCTGTTGAATTAGAACTAATGCTGGGATCCTGGTGTGATGGCCTTTCATTCACAACTACCCAAGGATTTTCACCTTTGTTAAAAGGCCCACCTTCCCACTATTCCTATTCTAGTCATTTTGGTAATGGCCCTGAGTCTGGGAACCATGTGCAAGGGCACCTGTATCAAGGGCAGCAAAATTTACTAGCACCAGCACTTGGTCTCCAGCATCCTTCTCCTTCCTTCCCTCCCTCCCTCCTTCCATCTTGAGGTGTTTAGCATCTCACCTCCCTTCCTCTGGAGCAGGACGCAGCATCTATAGAAGATACATCTCTGCCGGGGCAGGGTCTTGAGCATTCGCACATGCTCAAGGCCTGCTGGCTCCTGCCCTCAAACAGGAAGGAAGGGTGGTAAGATGCTTAACACCTCATAAGGGAGGTGGAGGGACGGAAAGAAGGAATGAGAGAGATGTTGGACACCACGGTGGGTGAATAGGGAAGGACAGAGAAACTGAAAACCATAGGGGGAAGGGGGGCAGGGGAGGTGGAGAGAGATACTGGAGACCAAAGGGAGGGAGTAAGGAAAGAGAGAGATACTGGGCACCATAGGGGAGGGCTATTAGCTAGGAGCCGCCCTGCAAGCTGGGGGCCACACCTGGAGATTTGCCTAGGGCATGAGCTACAACTTAGGCCAGCACCTAATCCAGGGACCAAATGTAGCCATGACCAGCACTTGTTTCCCTCCTTTCCTTTCCTTTCCCTCAGAGGGCATGCATGCTATCTCTTCAGCATTCCCAGCACTAGCAAACTTGAGGTGCAAAAGACCCAATCCAATAATTGACCTAGGCACTTTCTGTGTACCACTAATCCTGGATTCTTAATAGATTATTATATCTGATAAGAGGCCTATGGACTAAAACAGCTTTAGATTATTCTCGTATGAGTCCAATACAAGTTATCATATATTGTCAGGATCACAGATGACCTAAGGGTTGTAATTACTCATTATTTTAAACTGTGCTTTTATTACTGCTTTTCTGATCTGCTTTCATGCAATTGGTTTTGCTAAAAGTGAAATATTTAGCATAAGAAATCAAACCCATGGGACACATGAAAAATTCTCATCACTATGGGGGTACTTTTATAATCAAACAAACCACAAATCAAAGTGAGTCCTGCCTCAGTCTCTATATATCTAGAAACATTTATATAAGTGGAGAAAAAAGACCTCTGTATAACAATGTTCACAATCTCATGAAGTATTCAACATACACTGGGCAGAAGTGTAATCATTTATCGGTCTATAAAAAAAGCTCCACTTTAAAAATCAGTAATCAAACAACTCTCAAACAAATAAAACTTTCAAAATGACTTATCAAAAACAATGAAACATTTTCTTGAAGAGACTAGAGCCAGTTCACTGAAGAGGTATTTAAAAAAAAAAATAAAAAAAACACCTCTCCTGCTATCTTAATCATATGGTGAAGACATTCTACAATTCCCAAATTGTCCTATAGCCATGCACAATATTTATCCAGTCAAACATGGAGTATAGCATTCACTTCTTCTAATGTGGAAAGTTTGGACTGCTGTGGGACGTGTATTTTGGGAAAATTATGAAGAAAATAATTTGCTTCTAGTGTCCCCTGATGTAGCCCTGTACTGGGTGAAATGTGGCCACGTTGGGCTACCTGTGCTTGTGAGATCTTAAGATCATTTCATTCAATGAAAAACTTGAACCCTGATCCTGTCCATTTATGTGACATGCTGTTGTCTCCAGCTTCTCATTTTCTGCAGATCTTTGGCCTCTCTTTGCTCCCTCTTATAAAAAACTGAAAGGCGTAAACGTACATGGGATGAAGTTTGGGCAAAGCATAGGTTCATAAGTAATTGTGTAATTATAATCTATGTGATTCCTTGAATAATCTAGGCATGGACATTTACACCTGTTCGACAGGAGGTGTAAGTGTCTGCACCAGCAAGGTAGGCATGACTTATGCCACTTACTCTGCAGAAACAGCCCTTGTCAATGTCTCTAGTGACCTGTTTCCTAACCAGATCAAAGGTCCCTTACTCTGGCCTCATCCTTCTTGATATATCTGCTGCTTTTAACACTGTTGATCATTACCTACTCCTTGATACACTGTCCTTTCTTGGATCTGGGGGCTCTGTTCTGCCTTGATTTTCTTCTAATCTCTACCATCAAACTTTTAGTGTATGTTCTGGTGGATCCTCCCACCTCAAGGCTCTGTCTTGGGACCTCTTCTCTCTGTATATTTGTTCCCTTGGTGCTTTGATCTCCTCTCATGGTCTTCAGTACCAGTTTTATGCTGATGACTCTTGGATATACCCCTCTACACCAGATATTTTCACCAGGAATTCAGGTCCAAATCTTAGCCTGCTTGTTTGACAGTGTTGCCTGGATATCCCACCACCATGTGAAACAGAATATAGCCGAGACTCAACTTCTTAGCTTGGAATAGATATGACTATAGGTCTCTCTGGTGCTGCTCTTAATTGGTTTTCTTCTTACTTACACGACCGTTCTCTCTCTCTCTCTCTCTCATTACCCCTGAGCTACC
The DNA here is from genome assembly GCF_901765095.1 of Microcaecilia unicolor. Taxonomy (NCBI): domain Eukaryota; kingdom Metazoa; phylum Chordata; class Amphibia; order Gymnophiona; family Siphonopidae; genus Microcaecilia; species Microcaecilia unicolor. The sequence continues at coordinate 211,404,923 of NC_044039.1, read as the reverse complement.
TCTGATGAGAACTCCCTTTTCTGTGGTGTACCCCAGGGTTCTACACTACCTCTATTCTTATTTAATATTTTCTTGAGCCCGCTAGCTACGCTTATACATGAATTCAACCTAAAGTTCTTTTTCTATGCTGATGACATCTTATTAACTTTTTCCACATCTCCTCTTCACCTAATCTTAGCCCGTTACAAAATTGTCTTTTCACACTATCACACTGATTGGCTGCAAACAGACTGGATTTGAAGCCATAAAACAGCGGTAAGGTCAGCTTTGTTTTGTGCGCTGTTCTCTGAGCATTGGGAGGGAATAGGAAATGACATCATTAACATCTGTTTGACTACATTTGCATGTTATTTGCGCTAATTTTTGGCGCGCACAGTGTCTCCTGCATTAGAGCCCTCTGAGCATTCTGCACTAATGCCGGTGCTAGTTCGACACTAATCACTCTAGTGCCAATGTTACATTTTGAGCATCAGCCCCTTAGATACTACTGGCCGCTGGTAAAAGTATAACTTGCTTTAACAACTGACCTCAGTAAAGTGAAATTATATGTACTGGTGCTTGGTCTGGAATAAGTTAACTCTTACCTGACTGCAGAGAGCTTCTCTCCTTTTTTCCAGTCCCAGAGAATAACAGTGTGATTGTCATCTATACCGACTGAGGTCAGGCGTTTGCCGTCCGCTGCAAACAAGGAAAATATGGACTGAGTGGGTGCTTTTCAGGAGGCAGGTGCATAACAAGAAAGGAGTGGAAAAAAACAAGATGGTAACAAACAACTCACACAAAACTACGTGTACGGACAGACAGACTAACCCTCAACAACAGATGCTGTTGCCAGATGCAAAACACATCTAAATGACAAAAATTAAAATGTTTTCACTGCACAGCCCTACTGCGAGTCTTGGAATATTTGGCCAGCTGAGCAGTTTCAGAGGCTGGCTAATTTTCTTGGCTTCACAATGGTAGTTTACACACATTGGTGATGTTTCGTAATTATGATACAGTTAAACCCTGAGCTAATTTTCATTCTGCCTTCAAGATATGAAATGCACAGATGTTAGCTATTGTAAAGAAAATGTTACATCACTGAAAGAGTCTGATTTAAGAGAACAAACAAATTCTTAATACTCTGAAGACTTCTGAGGCGCGCCAATGCAGTATATTTATTTATTCCCTCCCCTCCCCCCAGTTTTTTTTGTAGGGTTTTTGGGGAGGAGTAGCCTAGTGGTTAGTGCAGGGGATCCTGGGGAACTGAGTTTAATTCCCACTGCAGCTCCTTGTGACTCTGGGCAAGTCACTTAACCCTCCACTGCCTCAGGTACAAATAAGTACCTATATATACTATGTAAACCACTTTGAATGTAGTTACAAAAACCACAGAAAAGCAGTATATCAAGTTCCCTTTCCCTTTTCTCCCTATATTTGGGAGGTCATAAGAATCCAGGCCTCTTGAATTTGCTTTGTCTTGCTGGGTTTCTTTGTGGGAGTTTATTATATGGGTTGTGGGGTGGGTGTGAGTAATAGCTGTAAAAATTCATTGACAATTTGTATATTATCTTTCCTTACCATTTTGGTCTTAAAAAAATATTTAAGATAACAAACAATTGTAATTTAGCTGTGTTCATCTGCCTGAAAAAATAAAAGTAAGTGGCCAGTGGTGAAAATCAGTGCTAAACTAATAACATTTTTCCCTGCCCTAAATCCACCCTGTTGCCAGCCACTTTTTTTTTTAAATCTGAATTTTATTTATATTGCAAAATGATACAATTATAAGGAAAAAGCTAGACCACATCAAGGAGAAACAGGTGGAGAATCAGAATAAATAAACCAAAGAAAAATACTGCAGCAGTGTGGGTGCGTGGAATTGCCATGTGCCAAGGCCACTTATCGCAGCTGGAATTTCAATTCTTTTCAGTGGAGGTCATAAATGGCTGTGAACTGATAAAAATATTGGTGTATGGTAATTTACTGTCTGAGTCCTTACCGCCACCTATTTAGAAGGCGGGAAGGGCTCACGAGCTAACCCAGTGGTAATTGGTCAGCGCACGGCGATGGCTGATTACTGCTGGGCATGCATACACCGTTCCCCCTGCACTAGTGTGGGAAATGCTGTGTGGCAAATACAGAACTACTGCAGGGGACCTGGGCACGTCCCGTGGTAGTGCTGTTTTGCCATGTGCTATCTGTACGGTAGACCTACCGCTGCTTTTTAAAAGGGCCCCTTAATTACTGACCTTATTTACCATCCTTTCCTGTTCTCTCAACAACAACAACAACAAAAAAACGATTCCAACTGGGAAGGATCAAGGTAAACATATCTCTGTCTTCTCCTAAGGGAAGGGACCCACTTCTTCTCTCTGGCCTTTCCAGGTTTTTGGGCACCAGATTGACTTTTGATGGCCTTCATCTTTACTCTCCCTTCCTTTTTTTCTGGCTTATTTGACTTCCCTGTCCTATTCTTATTATGGTTCCACTCCTTTCTCTTTTGCTCCACTGATACGTAAAGCACTTTGATTCTCATTTTAAAGGCAGTATATTTAATGGCAGCTAATTAAACTAAAATCCTACCTCACTGCTGCTTGTACTGAAAATTGAGATGGCTGACCTGAGGTTGGGGCCATTTTGCTCTCTCAGCAGATGTCTTCGTAGGAGTGTCAGATTTAGGGTGTATTTACTCAAGGGTGCTACTGAGTGTTAATGCATATTATTAGGAAAAATAGGAGCCACAGTAAATAGCACGTTAATGAATGTTAGCATACAGTAACACATTACCACCTAGCAATAAATCTAGCCCTTAGAAGGGTAAATATTCTACTATGTCAATTTTAAATAGCTCCAGACCAAAAATAGCCTGCGTATGTTAAAAGTTAATAACGCCAATATTTTTTGAATGCAAAATAGTCTGGATATGTTCTACCCTTCTAGCAATTATATTATTTTAACCACCTCAGATTTGAAATCTTGATAGTCCTTAATCTTTTCCTGCAATTGTACAACATTATTAGAAACAGACATATTCACTTTGTGCTGGAACGCAATTTTAGTTTCCAACACACCCACTCTCTGCTTTCACGCGTGAACATCAGACACAAAAGCTTTCTTTAAATTGGCAATACCATCCATAACATAAAACCTCCAGAGAGAAATTAGCTAGGATCTTGCTGCTTTCCATGGTTGATCCTTCCAATCCAATTTGTCTCTGGTTTACAGTCTCTACTTTCTGCTCCAGATCTGGAGGTATAATAGCTCCTGTCATCTTCTCCATTCTCACTCTCTACCCTGCTTACTTCCCTGGACTGTAGAACGTGCAGCATCTTTACAGGTGGAGATACTCTGGAACTGGTGAAGTTCTGTGACAGTTCTTTCTCAACCGTGTGGCACCTCTATGCCACTATGGGAGCAATTCTATAACCCAGGTGTTAACATTTATGCACCCACTGCACAAGTAAATGTTTAGAATACTGGCATATATGCATAAAGCATGCCATGGTAACATCAAGATTAGATTACTGTAATTCACTCTACAATGGTCTGACTACAAAGGGTCTGCACCAGCTCCAACTGATTCAGAGTGGTGCAGCAAGATTCAAAGAAGCTTGCAAGCAACATGACCACATCACACCATTTTTGCAAAAACATCACTGGCTACCAGTACAATACAGGGCTAAATTTAAAACTCTATGTCTGGTCTTCAGGGCCCTTAAATGAAATGGCCCCGAGTACTTGAAGAAAAGGATGACCCTCTACACACCTCCAAGTACACTAAGTTCCTCCCATGGGGTATCCCTAACCATACTCTCCAAAAGACATTACACGATGTGATACCCACAAGCGAGACTTCTCCAGAGTAGCCCCCACACTCTGGAATGCACTCCCTGAAAGCCTCTACTTAAACACTAGATTATCTCAACTTCAGAACGCAGGTGAAAGCTTGGCTTTTCAACCAGGCCTTTAGTGGAAGAATTAACTAACTTCTTAGTCTCATACACACATACGAGTGACACAGGCTGCACATACTGCAGCAGGACATGTTTATTTACTCCTACCCTAGCTGAGATAACATTTAATCATCTCTCTGACCTCATGTGCAACTTTCTTCAATTTAGTCACGTTATTTTCTAAAACCTCTTACTCTCTCACCTATCTATACGTTCCATTTTTGCTTATACCCTACGCTGTCTATTAAAATGTTCTGTTACATATTGTGTTGACATTGTAAATAGTATTTGAATATTTTTACTGTTGTAATTGTCTATTGCTTATGTTTGATTTATTCTTACTGTACACCACCTTGAGTGAATTCTTTCAAAAAGGCGGTAAATAAATCTTAATAAATAAATAAATGTGGGCATGTATGCACATATATGCCAGCATGGCTCCTAAGTAGTATTCTACAAATACCCGCTTAAGTTACACAGCAGTATTTGCAACGGGATGGAGAATGAGCGGGACATAAGTGGTCTCCCATTTACTCATGTAACTTACAGTTACCTGCATCATTTAGCTGTTCACACTTACACTGGCTCTAAGGTCAATTATAAGTGCAAGAACCTAAATGTCCTATAAGCGAAAATAATATCCTTACCTGGTAACTTTCTTTCCTTTAATCGCAGAAGATGAATCCAGAAACTAGTAGGTTGTGTCTGTCTACCAGCAGTGGAGATAGCGATCATTGACTTAAAACCAGTGATATATGGCATATAGCTCCTCATCAGTATGTTGAATACCTAAGCACCAACCCGAGCCTGATTCAACCCCCGGGACACACTTGCTTATGCACCATTGCCTAGTCGGCTGGCCTCTGTTCCATCCACAGACCGAAATTCGGTGACTGTGGTCCAATGCCATAGTTAACCATTTGCAGAGTCAGCAGGTGCAAGAGCCTGACCCAGAATTTATTTCAAGAGAATCACTTGTTTTTGTTTTCCCCAGCAGAAGACACATGCAGAACAAGGAAAGAACCTGGGTAACAATACAGCAGAGATGGCGGGATACTAGATTCATCTGCTGAGATTAAAGGAAAGAAAATTACCAGGTAAAAGCATAATTTTCCCTTCCTTTGCATCAGCAGCAGATGAAGCCAGAAATTAGTGGGATGTAGCAAAGCAGTCCTTAAATGGGGAGGGTGGGGGTGTTTTGATTCGATGACCCCGCAGAGAGAACCGCCACTATGAACCACGAATCCTGGTACACTGCTACATCCAAACGATAATGCTTACTGAAAGAGTGAAGAGAGGCCCAGGTGGCCACTGGACAGATGTCGTCCAAGGAGAACATTTTCGACTCCAGGGACTCCTCAGGAATCTGTGCCCATGCACATGGGATTATGTGCAGGTGCTGGATTCCATGATGGCAGCCATGCAGGTGGTTCCACAGGTAAGAGTGCACATGCATCTGCTTCAACAATTGCGTTGGACCCTGCAGGTCAGGCTCAATATGCAATGATGGCTCCAGGACAACAATTTGTGGAAGAGGATGCCATTGGCATCTCCGCTGTGGATTCTGGTGCTGACAGATACCAGCCTGGAGGGCTGGGGTGCACATTGCAATGCAGTGCTCAGGGCCGGTGGTCCGAAGCAGAGATGCAATAGCCCATAAATCACTTGGAGCTCAGAGCAGTGGCTCAGGCATTGGAGGCATTCCGAGGACTGCTGTAGGGCAAGCTAGTCTGGGTGCTCTCTGATAACATGATGGCGGTTGCGCACAACAATCGCCAGAGAGGCATCCGAAGTGTTGTGCTTGCAGCTGAAAATCACCCCCTCTGCATGTGGGTGGAATGCCATCTGCAGTTCCTGTCAGGGGTGCACATTGCAGGACATCTTAATGTGTAAGCAGATTTTCTCATCAGGAACTTTCTGGACCCTGTGGAGAGGCAGCTGTCTCCAACAGTGTCTTGCGCCATCATGGAGTGGTGGGGTACACTGTCCATAGATCTGAAGGCAACTCAGGCCAACGTCAGGGTGGCTCATTTCTTCAGCAGAGCTCGGGAGGCCAGGTCCGAAGGCCTAGACGTGTTGCTGTAGCTCTGGCCACTGGAGAATCTCCTCTATGTTTTTCCACCATGGCCGTTGATCGGGAGGGTTCTGCATCACATTCTCTGCTACCAGGGGTGGGTGATTCCGGTGGCCCTGGACTGGCCCAGGTGGCTGTGGTATGCGGATCTGGTTCATCTGCTTGTAGACAAGCTGTTTCCACTGCCCCTGGTTCCGGATCTTCTGTGTCAGGAACCAGTACCCATGGAGGAGCCCTCCTGCTTTGATCTTATGACATGGATTTTGAAAGGTAGCGATTGAGATGGAAAGGTTATTCAGAACAGAGTGCGATTGAGATGGAAAAGTTATTCAGAACAGAGTTCTGCTGAGCCTTATTAGGAACCTGTGAAGCTCAAATAGTTCTGTATTCAAATATCAAAACGAACTGTAAAAACCAGAATAAAAGTTCCTTTTCTTCTAGGAAAAACAGTTAAACAGTTTACTTGCAACAACCCAGAAAGAATACCATTGAAAAAAAACTTTTCCAAAACACTTAGTCCATCAGCAGCAGTTTTGAGAAAAATAGGTAACGGCTTTTGGACTGAGTGAAAAGCTACAGTAAATGAATCTCGCCTTGATGAACGAAATTAATTACATAACTCAAAACTGACAAACAATGGACTGAACAAGTTTTGGAAAAGTGCTCTTCAATTAAGGATTGCTGACAGAAAGAACATATATACAAGTATATGGGCAGGTAGCTGAACTGGTCTGATGCAACTAAACCTAATTTCTCCTTCCTTAGCACCACACCAGATCAGGAACTTGTGGGATGTAACCAAGCAGTCCTCAAGATGGGAAGAAAGTGGATGCCCCTGCTCTTAGAACTGAAGCATCAAAGAAAGTATCCTTCTTAGATAAAACATTTAATCGATAATGTTTTGAAAAGGTTTAAAGAGAGGACCAGTGGCTACTCTAAGGCAAAAACCACAGAATGTTCTACCCAAGAAGAAGATATTCCCCTAACAGAATAAGCTCTCAAAAGGCTAGGAGACGTCTTTCCTAATCAAAAAAATCATCTCTTAATTATCAAGCTATAGTTCTGTAGCGTTTGAACCTGCTTCACACCCTTTTTGGTTTTAGCAAATAGAACAATCAATTTATCAGTTCTACAGAATTCATTAGTTACTTCTAGTATCTCATAAGCACTTTTTTGACATCCATCAATTGTAAAAGAGAGAAATCAGAATCAGAATCTTCCTTTTGAAAAGATTAATGTTCTGATTTTCATGAAAGACTGATACTACTTTTGGAAGGAAGGAAGGAAGGAAGGAAGGAAGGAAGGAAGGAAGGAAGGAAGGAAGGAACTGTACAAATAGAAACTCCAGCCTCAAATAGATCTCTACAACAGAGGGTCTGAAGTTCTGAAATCCTTCTGGCTGACATAGCTGCAACCAAAAAGAATGTTTTTAAAGTAAAATCCTTGAGTTTAGTTTTTTTTCAGTGGCTCTAATGGAGAATGCTGAAGAGATCGAAGAACTAAATTCAAACTCCATTCTGGACAGATCTTCTGATGAGGAAGATGCAAATGGCTAATGCCCTTGAGGAAAGCACAGCATCTGGATAGAATGTAATGGAAGAATTTTCCAAGAGGCCTCTAAAACAAGCCAAAGGTGCCACTTGAACTCTCAAGGAACCTAGCAGCAGTCTCTGGAAATAGAAAAGTGTGGGACTCTCTACTATTAATTTATGCCACTGCAGAACCGACCGACTGTAGCTGAAAATTGAGAAAAGCCTATTAAAGTTGACTATATTAAACAGGTGAGGTAAAGACTGAGATTCTACATCAAGCATATACTTGGCAACAGTAACTGCACCTCTAGTGCAAACGCAAGAGGCTAGTGGTAACGTAAAAGGTAGTTTTCTAGGGGCTAATCGGGGGTATCACTCCTTGCAAGATGCTACTCAAGTCACCAACTTCTCCTCACTGCTTTGCCAGGAAAAGATGAAGTGACATTAACAGAGCGCGTTCAGGAGGCATAAAGGAATCCATTAGTGTGAGACCAGATGAGACTGTAATACGTGTTTAACCACAGGCTGCTGCCTGCATCCCCTGCTTGACAGTGCTGTTTTATTTTCATTCTTCATTTCCACTACATTCTTTGCTTCGTTTCCTTTGCCAAAGCTGTGGAGGCTAATTGCCTCACATGGGAAAATGAAAAGCAGAGAGCATGGAAAAAAGATGAACAGAATCCTGAGCGTGGACAGAATTAAATGGGCAAAGCTGAACATCATTGTTCAAGAGACTCTTTTTCTTGAAACCTTCTGCATTACGAACTGGGTGCATAAACACTTAAACCACCTTCTCAGTTACATCTCCAGTCCTGCAACTGCAGACAGGAATCAGAAACTCCCATTGTGAATGACCTTGGATATATGTCTCTCTATTCCCATACTGCAATTTAGCAAAAGGGAAGCAAGATTACATAACAGTCTTGTCATTAAAAAACAGCAAGTTGTAGAGTGGAGGTGTAGCCAACCTGCTTTATTTATGCTAGTCACGCCATATAATTTAAATTCTTAGTTAAGTATCTCCTTTTGAATGCCACAAGATACCTGGATGGAGGGATTTTTTTTGTCAATATCGATCACAGAAGAGTTGTTGAATTAGGCTCCCCTAAGTAAACAGCGTAGTGTCGACCCAGTGATTTATGAGACTTTTTCCTCCATTTTTCCTTCCACGTTTATTAGTTTATTTACACAGTGAACCACTGTTGATATTGTTTTGACATGACTGGATTACAGTAAGAGCCTTTTGATTGTCAAGTATTAAGGAAAGATATTCCGTCAGCAGCAGTGAGCATTTTATTTAGCTGGCGTTATTCCCAGATATTCACTGTCAGGCCATATCCAGGCATTGGCATTGAATATGCGGGCCAGCTCTCTTACACAGTTAAGTGCCAATATTCAGCACTTAACCGCTTAAGTGACAGATAAGACTTGACTTTTATGCGGTCTGATATAGCCCCTTAACTTAGGTGATTAAGGGGCACTTTTATGAAGGCACGGTAGGGACGTTTCTCGCGCTAGAAAATAAAAAATTATTTTCTTTCGTGGGGGGGGGGGGGGGGTGGTGGAGTAGGCGTGCCTAACAGTAATCAGGCAATGCACAGACATTACCGCGAGAGTAGCGCGCAAGCCCTTACCACGTTCTAAATAGGTGATGGTAAGAGCTCACACAGTAATAGCCACGTGCTAATTTGGAAATTGGCGTGTGGCCATTAATGGAGCACACACAAATTTGGCCATTTTAGAGTCGCGGTAACAAGTGCCTGGACCATGTGCTAATGGTGCCGCCGGCAACTTTTTAGCGTGACTTAGTAAAAGGAGCCATTAGTGCTGAATAACTTCTTAAATGTTGACTAAAATATAGATTTTATGAAGAATTATGGCAGTTGCTTGATGAAGAAAGAATTTATTGGGGCAAACCTTCTAACAGTCCAAAAAATTCTTATAAGAAATTCTTATAAAAATATAGCACATATAGAATAATTTTTTCCAACTATCATTTTTACAACCTTTTTTGGTTAAGGGATCTTGCTTGATGTGTCAAATTTTGATACTCACTTATAAAAATTAGTCTCTTTGATCTCAGAGTGTTACAGCTATCTTATAGAATAGCATGTAGTGCACTTACAAGTATAAGTGTTGCTTTTTCTGTGCACTTACGTGTGCCTTGAATGCACCCAGTTATAGAACTGCCTTCACAGTGCGCACTGTTCTATCAATGGTGCTGAAAAACAGGCACCGGGAAAAATCTACACCAAGTGCTACTCTATACAGAGTGCTCGAAGCTGAACGCCTTTTACAGAATAGCGCTTAGTGCACAGTCCTGCGCCCAACTTTGAGCATGAGGACTTATGCCTGCTGAAACCTGGTGTAAATCCTGCTGCACAAGTTGGGTGCGCAACCCCAGTATTCTATATCACTGCGCCTAAATATTTGGAACGCCCCTGACCCGCCCAGCCCTTCACATGGCCATGCCCATTTGGCTGGAGCACAAGTCACTTTGGGGGCACAGCGTTATAGAATAGGGCATAGGTAAGATACATGTGTAAACCAAATTAGTGCCAATCAACTCTAATTAATCCAATAATTGGTAGCACCCAATTGACTAGTTTGCATGCACATTTGGAAGACCTAATAGAATCTGGGGGATACTGTACCCTACTGCACCATTCTTCAATAACATGCCTACTGATAAGGTTAACCCTGGGATTCTATATACTGCACTGAGATTTCCGCGCGGACATTGAAGTGTATTCCATAGCAATATGCATAACTTAATTAGTTAGCAAGCTAACCAGCGCTGATAATTGGAAGTTAATAAGCAATCAGCACTAATTGGCATTAATTAGAATTTATGCACACTACTGTCTAAGCATATTCTGTAACGTGGTGCGCACAAATTCTAAGTTGTGTATTTGCAATGGGCGGGTCATGGGTTCTTGTAAAATCTATGTGTTTTATAGATTACATCCGCTCTGCACCTAATTTAGGCGTCGGGATTTACTCCAGGTTTTAGTTGGTGTAATTGACCGTTACTAAATTTAGTCGCGTGGACTGGCCCTTGGCGTATTCTATATACTGATTGGAAATTTAAGCCTATTCTATAACATTTAGGTGTACTTCAGAAAATAGACCTAGGCGTTTTTTTTCCACGCTGAATTTTCAGGCACCATATATAGAATCTAGCCCTACATGACTTGTCTAAGATCACAAGGAGTTGCAGTGACCTGCCTTGTGAGCTTGGCAGGTCATTTAACCCTTCACTGCCTCAGGTACAAACTCAGGGGCCCTTTTACTAAAGCTTAGTGAGCACTAATGGAATGCTAAGAAGCTTATTTTATACCTATGGACATCTTAGCATTTAGCATGCACTAATTCTGTTAGAACGTGCTAAACTTTAGTACAAGGGTCCCTTAGAATATAAACCTTCCAGGCACAGAAAAATATCTACTCTACCTGGTTGCTTCAATATCTTGTGTGCTTGAAGGCAGTATATAAGAAATTAAATATATATATATATATATATATATATATATATATATATATATATATATCACATTACTGAGCACTACTGCACACTATTGAGCGATAGGTCACACTATTTAAAGTACTGTAACTGCAGACATTTCAGGCTTTTCCTGTCATGCCTGGATAAAAGCCGCATGAAATGATGACATTTCCCACATCCTTTCAAATGACAGCACATCTCTAATAGAAATCACCATGAAATTCTTTTGCAGTGCAACAGATGGATTTGGATGTAACTTTGAGATGAGCGCATAATTTAATTGGTTAACGAGTTAAATGTCATTAATTGGATGCTCACAACCAATTGCTGATGTTAATTTGCACCAATTAGATCTGCACGCAGGGTGCCTAAATCCCATAAGGCTCCTTTTACTAAGCGGAGGAAAGCCCAATGCAGGCTTACCATTCACTATACGGGAAGTACCGCATAGTCTACCACAGCAGCCTGGTGGTACTTTCCACCCCTAGTGCGCCGTCATTTCCGGTGCTACAAAAATTTATTTTTGTTGTGCTGGATTGTACCTGGTGGTAATTAAGCAGTGCCACGCACTGTCCAGTTACCGCCGGGTTAACGCAGTAGCCCAGTAAGGGCTCCCTCCTGGCTTGCCACGCAACCATTTCCTGCAGGAAAGCAAGACTTCCCTTGCAAGCTGGCGTAGGGTTGACAGCAGAAAGAGCACCCTTGTTTTGCGCACTGTCTACTGAGCACTGGGGAGGATTAGGGAGCGACCTAATCATGTGCATGCTTGTTGCGCTGTGAGCTGGCTCGCTCCTTGGTTCATGAGCTCGCCGGCTCTCAGTATTCTGCACTTGCAAACGTGGGTGCTAGTCTGGCATTAATGGCCTCTAGCGCCTGAATTTGCTTCTTAGTACTGGGGCCTGAATCCCGTTCTGCAAAACAGCATGCACCACTACCACAGCTGCCACCGAACCACCATGAAAATATCTTCTAAGAAGAAGAAGAATAGAAATAGTAATACCTGAAAAATCCACAGCAGAGACTCCATACAGATGATAGCCCTTTAATACTGAAAGAGGTTTCATAGTTTCTGCATCCCAGACATGAACGGTAGAATCACGACCCACCTTTAAATAAAAGGTAAATATTGTACTTTAATTTTCAGCTCTTATTTGTATATTTGAACTCTCCACACAAAGTCTCAGAGGGACAAATCCTACCAGGTTTACATCAGTGGCACAGCCAGACCCAGTAGTTTGCATGGGCCCAGAGCTAACTTTGATGGTCCCTTGCACGGCACTCCATAGCCCCCCCCCCCCCAGCCAGACAGGAAATTATGAAAGCAAGGGCGGGACCCAGCCAAAGGGAGCCTGCAGGGCTGGAGAAGGCTGCAATAATGAATCACTGCAGCCACTGGGGACGCCTGTAAAGTACACCAGGGAGGGATGGGGTTCAGTGACAGGCAGGCAGATGCCGAGATGCTGCGGAGGACGAGAGATGGACAATATTCATAAAAAGCTGAGCTTCTAAATTAGGCTCCTAAATTTCAGCCTATGGTGCTTATTTTAGAAACACTATTCATGTTTTAGACATTCACAAACTGCTGTCCATAGATGCCAAAATCCCGATTTTACAAAGCCAAGATATGAATGCCCAAAACTAAGGAATGTGCATCTGGGCAGGACTTGGGAGGGCTTAAAAAAACAGACATTCATTCTCCATTTCAGCAGGGAAATGGATGTGCAAGTTCTAAAAGATGAATATTGGTATTTAAGACCTGCTATCTAGGATGTCCAGGGGGTCCTGCTTGGAAAGTGCAGTAAGTGTTGATTCCCCTCCTATCCCCCCGGCAATTCAAGTTCTCCCTCCTATTCCCCCGTACAAGATCCCCCTCCTGGTTCACCCTGCATTACAACATTCCACTGCCAAACATCCTCAAGTCCCCTCTCCTGACCCCACCCCAACAGTTCTGATCCCCCTCCCGAATCCCCACAAGAGTCCTGATAAACTTGACATGACACCAATAGCTCCCCCCCCCCCCCCGAACTTTCCCAACCTCCTCAAGCCCCCCCTTCCTGGGCCCTCTCGGGGTGTGTAGCGCTTCCAATAGTGTTCCCAGGCAGCAACAATCCCCAGCCGCTGCTGCCCGGGATGATGTCAGGATCCACAATGGCACCTCTGCCTTTTAACATTCCTCCCTGAGAGCAACTTAAAGTGATTGATGCTTACTAATAACCTCCCTCCCCCCCCCCCCCAGCACCTCCACCTGGCACCTACCAGGGGTCCTCCTGGCGTGTTTTTGGGGAGAAGAGGAGCAGAACTATCCTTGGGCAGATTGCCGATTCAAAATTGTGGCTTTAGCTCCCTAATGGTAGTCTTGTGATACTGCCCCAAGGGGTTAGGGCTGTCAGGTGCTCCCTCATTTAGCAGCTTGATCCCCAAGAGATAGTACCACAAGATAAGGTCGCCTGCCATTTTGAGTCAAGAAGCAGTTAGGGAAAGAGCAACTAGGAATTGTTCCCACTCTTCTCACTATTCATCAGGGATATCAACGGTAAGTACTGGGGGGTGTGAGGAGTGGGCGAGTTCCTGAGGTTAGTTTGAAAAAAGGATCTGGGGTTAGGGGGCAAGTTTAGGGATGGGCGTGTTTAAAAAAGGATCAGTGGTGTGGGAGTATTTGAAAAGTGATCAGGGGGTGGGGCTAATTAAAAAGTTAAAGTGGGTAGGGTGTGGTTCCAGGAAAGGAGATTGAAAAGAGACCAGGGGGTCAAGGATATCTGAAAAAGAACTGGGGATGGGGGTTATTTTTCATTTTTTTTTTAATAAACACCATTCTGTGCCTTTTAGAAAAAGATAGTGGACCCAACTTGGAGTCCACTATCTGTGTGTTGCTGCAGCAACATAGAAATACATTTACTGTAGGATTCATGAAGAACTGTGTTACTGCTGGTTAGTAAGTAGATCTCGCCTTCTAACAAGTCATTCAGGCTGTTTGCTCTTTTCTTGGTTTTTAAATTTTTATTTTTTTTTTTTTACTTATTATCGATTTTTTTTTACTCTTTCAAAAAGTACAAAGACTAGGGGACACTCAATGAAGTTACATGGAAATACTTAAAAAAAACAGGAAGAAATATTTTTTCACTCAACAAATAGTTAAGCTCTGGAACTCGCTGCCGGAGGATATGGTAACAGTGGTTAGCGTATCTGGGTTAAAAAAGGTTTGGACAAGTTCCTGAAGAAAAAGTCTATAGTCTGCTATTGAGAAAGACATGGGGAAGCCAATGCTTGCCCTGGGATTGGTAGAATGGAACGGTGCTAAATGTTGCTGCTATTTGGGATTCTGCCAGGTACTTATGACCTGGATTGGCCACTGTTGGGAGCAGGATACTGGGCTAGATGGACCACTGGTCTGACCCAGTACGGCTGTTCTTATCATGGGGGGTTCCATTTGTGCAGCTGCATATATGCATAAAATGTGAATCCTTTTAAGTGAGTCACAGATAGGTATTCCTAGGGGGCATAATTTGGATGGGTTTGAAATGGAGTTGCCATTTTCATATAGAAAACATGCAATTACAGACTTTTTGAAGCAGGTATAAATTGATGATTTGTGCACTACAAGGGAAAGTTCTGGGTGCCCATTTTAAGCAAGTTGTCTTTATATAAAGTAGGCACCTTTTTTTACTTTTTATGTTGGCAAAGTATTATACAATTTCCCCAAAAGCAAAGGACTGATTCCTTCCATATTAGCTCTAACCCACCACTGCATAACTGATGGTGCTTCTGACTGCATTTAATGTGGTAATACCACAGGTCATTAATGTGAGCAGACAAATGAGTTATTTATCTCTTACCCAATATATACAATTTTGGATCTGGAGCAACAGTTTTACTCAACGTTTTTAAAAAAATATGCTCTATTAAGACATATGCAACACACGTGACCCTATGTATCTAATTCAGCCCAAACCTTCTAACATTTTTTATGTAGGAGGTGCAATATCGTGGAATGTGCTGCCAGTGGAAATCAGATAAATTAGCTCTGCTGACAGTTTAGGAAACAGTTGAAAACCTATTTTTTTTTGTCAGAGCTTTAGAATGTTGATGTGATTTTAACGTGATTTAGTTAGTAATGTTGGTCTGTAGGAGGTACATAAAATTGCTGTGTATGTATCTATTACAACCTGCCTAGAATTATGGGATAGCGCAGAATAAAAAGTTGTAAATAAATAAATAAATAAAAATTAAAGTGTGCCAGTGCCCACCCACTGACTTTTCAAATCTGGTATCCTGAAGCTTTTCTCTGTCATCTGTCATTGAACCTTTTTGTCTGTTGGAGAGACTCTAAAAATTAGGTTCCTCAAAAATTTGAAACTACTCTTCCTCGGGGACATCTATTTTGAAATACAATTTCAGACATCTTTAGAAATAGTTGCACTTCATTTATTGGGCTGTAATGTGGTACTGCAACTTGTGCCTGAAACATGAACTTCTTGTGTTGTGGCCGGGGCTTATATAATGCAGTCTTAGCTATTTAATGCAGGAATTACTGTGTGCTAATAGTTAATACAGTGGTTTAATGGTTAATTTGAGGCAATTCCCATGTTAAGCAGCTAACACAAGGAGGTGTGACACATGTTTTAGAGTTAATGTGGCTAATTCCATAAAGTTGGGTGCCCAAATTTACGCTTAGGGGGAAATTCTTAAATGGCACTGACACTTGTCTTAGATAGAATAGTGCTTAGGTGCGGATCCCAAACCTAACTTTGGGAGCAGCCGTAAATGACGGCGGCCAACTTAGGTGCACTTAGGCCAAATTCTGTGCGCAATTGCCTTCACACGCCCCCTTTTCAGATAAGTACTATGAGAGTTAGGCACTAAGCCTTATAGAATAGCACACAGCGAGTTGCACGTGCAAATTCTAATTGATGCCAATTAACTACAATAATTGGTTGTTAGCCCTCAATTATTGCAAGTTAGGGGCTCATTAATCAATTAAGTTGCATGCCCAAATTTCAGTGTACAACTTTGGTGCCATATTGAGAATCCAGGCTTAGTGCATAATTTATAGAATAAGGTCAGTTATGTGCCTACCTTAATTGTTTGATTAGATGCTAATAGGCTTTAATTAGCTCTAATTGGCAGTTAGGCACATAACGACCTTAGTCAATATTCTATAAACTGTGGACCCAGGAGGGGAGTGGGCAGGTCAGGGGCGTGGCTAAGTGTTACATGTGTAGGTTCTATAACACTAGCAGTTATGCGCCTAACTACCTACAGCTAAGTACAAGCATTTACACCAGTCACTTGGCTGACCTAAGGGCTCATGCTTAATGCTTGGCATGGACCTGCGGAATAACACTACTGTTCTATAACGACAGTTCCACGCGGAACTGCGTGTTATAGAATTTGTGCTTAACACACACCATCCCCACACCTACATTTCAGGTGCCTTTTGAGAATTTAACCCAAATTGCTAACATAGCTGATAAACATGAAGCAGCCAATGCTACCTCAAGAGATGTAGCTCACAGAAATGTTATCTGTAACCTGAATGGTAAAAAAATTGAGGGTGTTCTCAAAAAACACAGAGGTTTTGCAGTTAACACTGACATTTTGCTATGGCACATCAATTGCAAAACATTATTGCACTTCAATAAATAAGACCCATAATATTTACAAAAAAGAAAAAAAACAGGTCAGATCCTGAAGTTTTCACAAATGTAGGTGTCCCTGCGAGAATATTGTAGAATGCATTTCTTTTTGCCTATATAGTGTGTATATATAACACACGCTATGTTGTGTAAAACATCTCCCACTGTAATTTAAGAAATGCAGTTGTTCCCTGCTATCATGCTTCTGTGATGTAACCAGCCTGTCAGCTTATTTTACATTTTCCACACTTTGTCAAGTTTCAGATCACAGCTACTATTGTTTCAGGAAATCTTTCTGTCGCCTTCTCTATCTGTCCATAGGCTGACTTCTATAATGTATGCAATTCTCCAATAGAAAGCTTGCATGAGATGCCATCTAATTTTCAGCAGCACCCTGGTTAAGAATACTTTTGAGGTTTTCTGGCACTGCTGTACACTTGCCTCATTTGTCCACTTGGACAGACAGCGATCATGTAAAAACAAACTGCATATGACACTTTCTTTTTACACTATTTCAACAAATACATATCATGAATTGTTTCTGAGGTTCTTTGGAAAACCCATTGGACATTCAAGCAGTTTAAGGAATGTGACGATACAATTTCAAAGAATCCCAGGTTTAAGAAGATTTCTTCTCCTAACACAGATGGTGTTTTAAAACCATTGCTTGATCAAATATGTATTAGGTAGTGAAACATCTGAAAAAATACATTTATGGTTAGCAAAGCGTAGGAGTAAAGCTGCAAGGAGAAGACTCTTGCTTCTGTACAGGTAGGACTTGACAGGATTTGTCTGAGTATCTTATGATTGTTATAAGCTTTTGGTCAATAAGGGGAAAGCCAACAGTCGCTCAGAAGCGCATGGTTCGGAGTGAAGGATATTATTATAACAGGACAGTTAGAAAATCCAAACAGAGACATTTCAACAAAGATGAAAAGAAAGCCAGGAAGGTTTAAGGATAGAACAGAGCATAGATTGCAAATTATCTCTGTCAACTTCTGCGCAGCTTGTAGATGCAAGGGAAAAAAACACACTTTAAAGTGTCTGTACACAAATGCTAGAAGGCTAAAAGAAATAAGATAGAAGAGTTAAGAGTATGTAGCAGATATAGATATAATAGGTATCTCAGAAACCTGGTGGAAGGAGGACAATCTATAGGACACTGCTACCAGGGTATAATTTGCATTACAATGACAGGGTGGAACAAATTAGTGGCGGGGGGGGGGGGGGGGGGGGGGGTTGTGCTGTATGTTAAAGAGAGAATTGAGTCAAACAAAATAAAAATTCTGCCTGAAACAGACTGCAACGTGGAATCCTTATGGACAGAAATTCCATGTGTGAAGGAAAAGAATATACATGTAAGATTATACTACCGTCTACTAGGACAGAATGATCAAACAGATGAAGATATGTTAATAGAAATTAGAAAAACTTAGCAACAGCATAATCATGGGTGATTTCAATTACTCCAAGAGTAACAGGTTAAATGCCACATAAGGGAGTGCTAGGGAGCTAAAATTCCTAGACATAATAAATGACTGCTTCTTGGAGCAACTGTTCCAGAAGCCGACAAGAGGGGCAGCTAATTTAGAACTAGTCCTTAGTGGAATGTAGAACTTAATACATGAGGTAACAGTGTTGGGTCCACTGGGAAAGAGTCATCATAACATGATGAAATTTGACTTAATAACTGGAGAGCAGTCACTAAGGAAATCTACTGTAGTAGCAATTAATTTTTGAAAGACTAACTATGATAACATGAGGAAAATGGTAAAAAAAAAAAAACCCGGAAGGCTCCGCTGCAAAGGTTACAACTTTGAATCAAGCATGGACATTGTTTAAAAATACCATTTTGGAAGCCCAGAAAAGATGTATTCCACATATTAATAAAGGTAGAAAGAAGAGCAAATGGCAGCCAGCATGGTTAAAGGGAGAAGTGAAACAGCCAAAAGAGTCAAAAGAACACCTTTCAGAATATGGAAAAAAGAACTGACTGAAGAAACAAGAAGCAACATATAAGCACTGCCAAGTTAGATGCAAAGCATTGATAAAGAAGGCCAAAAGAGAATATGAAGAGAAACTTGCTTCAGAGACAAAAACTCATAGTAATAACTTTTTCAGGTATATCAGAAGCAGAAAGCCTATGAGGAAGTCCATGGGACTTAGATCATCAAGGAGTGAAAAGGGCACTCAGGAAGAACAGGACCACAGCAGACAGGCTGAATGAATTATTTGCCTCGCTCTTTACTGAAGAAGATGTAAGAGATCTACTTGTACCAGAGATGGTTTTCAAGGGTGACAGTGCAGAGGAAGTTATAGAAATCTCGGTGAACCTGGAAGATTTACTGAGCCAAATCAACAAATTAAAGAGTAGTAAATCATCTGGACCGGATGGTATACACCCCAGGGTACTGAAAAATCTCAAATATCAAACTGCAGATCTGCTGTTTGTGATCTGTAACCTGTCATTAAAATCACCTGTAGTACCTGAAGATTGGAAGGTGTCCAATGTAACGCCTATTTTTAAAAGGGGATCCAGGGTTGATCTGGGAATTACAGAATGGTAAGCATGATGTTAGTGATGGGCAAAATAGTGGACAGTATCACAAAGAATAAAATCACAGAACACAAGGGAAGTCTTGCCTAACCAATCTGCTTCATTTCTTTGAATGTATGAATAAACATGTGGATAAGCCAGTTGATGTAGT